>NW_023458562.1:20543738-20565447 GCF_013731165.1 Rhagoletis pomonella
TGGAAAAGTAGCTTATGTTGAAAGGCTGACTTTAGTATAATGCGGCAGTTTTGACAGTTTTACTATCCGAGTCCGAGGAATACGGGATTGCACCGTATTTACTCTCTTTTTTGTCCTCTCAATAGTCAGAGAACCGAGTACGGGATCGATTTCCAGTAAAATCTGACTGATTCTGACTATTTCTGACTAGTCCGGACTCGTACGGGATCGCAACTAATATTTTACATTAAAGATTTTTATAATATATTTTCTGGGAAGTAGAAAAAGTGGAAGGTATTTTATGTACAGATATGTATGTAAACGAAACTACTAAGTATCATATTTTTTCTATCGGTTTCCAAATATTTCTTTTTTTGCTTTTCTCTTATCAAAAGAGTTTTAAATATGTACTATTTTTTTGTATAAAAACAAAAGCTCATCTAAATTTTTGGTATTAGCAACGGGCTTTTTCGTGCGTATTCGTGCTTTTATGAAATTTTACTCAACGCCCAGGCACGCACGAGTTTGTGCTGACAGCAAATATTCCGGCCCGTACCCGCGGGCTTACGCAGGGGCCCGTTGGGGCCCTGCCAAAAGCCCGGCCCGTGCCCATCTCTAGTCCGGAGCATCTCTGGTTGCATCAAAAGCTTCTTGGCTAGAAAAAAAAATTAATAATTTTATACATACACTGCCGGAGCAAAGTATTGGTACAGTAAATTTTTCACAATATGTGCAACAATTTTTATTCTAATATTTTCCCGTCAATTTTGTGTATAAATATGGTTCATTATACAACAAAAAACATAAAAATATAATAATTCCTAAACTTTGTGCAAAACGCGCGAAAATTCAGAAAATTTTCAACTTTTTAATCAGATTTTTTTCCTAATTTTTTTGAGTATGCAGTTTTGCAGCCCATTAAATTCTAGTAAAAAAAATGCAAGCTCGGAGTTAGTCATTCGCCAAAAACATATGTATGTATGTATGTATGTATGAATATTTCCATATATGTATGTATGTATGTATGTATGCAAATTTTTTTCCCGCTATGAGAATTGTCTCGCAATTCCGATGATGGCAAGGAGTTTCTGTATCTTCCTTAGACGGCCAGGTTGATCATATGTTGTATGCAAATACCAACGCGAAGTCAAATGAGCGTCCTTCCAATCTTTTGATCTATCATAATTCATAATAGGCAATTTACGCATTCTGCCTTCCACACAAAATCACATGCACAGGTGTATATGTACTCGTATCTATGTATGCACTTCCAATGACACATACCGACGCAAGCTTTTTCCGGCCGAGCGAAGGAGCCGGAACTACCTCAGTCATAATTTGAGAGCTCTTGCGTCGTTACGAAAAATTTGACTCTGTGCGCGTCCGGTTTAAATCATTGAAAAAGTGGTAAAAATTGGTGAAATTTATTTAAATTGATGTTATTTCAATAGCTTGTATGCTAATGCATGTGTGTAAAGTAAAATTGAAAGTGTGAAATATGAAAATGAGTAAAAGAAGAGTGTTTGAAAATATTTGGCAAATCTCTGCCAAGTGCATGGTATGAAAAAATGGCCGCAGCCATTATGTGCTTTGTTGTTGCAAGGCTTGCGCCGCAGTAGCAGCGCGCCATTTGGCGGCAAATGCTGCAAAAGCTCCTATATTTCGCCTGTGAAAGCTTGCCAGTTGTGTTGTTTGTGTTTTTTCATGTTTCCTGTTTTCAAAAAGCATTAGTAATGTGTTGTGCTTAATTCGCATTTGCAGTGACATCATGATGCGCATAACAGAGTGTCTGTATGTGCCTACTGCAGTTTTGAAACGAAAAATGTATTACGCATTCAACTGTTTTGTGTTTAAAGGTAAGTGTCGCTTAAACATACTAATTAATGAACATACATTTAATTACATACACTTGTGATCAGCTAATTAAGGGCCGGTTGTTCAATGTCTGGTTATCACTACCACAACACTATCGACAATTTCGACATCATGCATGTAACATGTGATCGATAAAGCAGTAGTTGTGCTTAACCGGAAATTCTACCTCCGATTTGTGCTAATCAGACATTGAACAACCGGCCCTAAGTCAGCAACATTTTAATAAATTTTGGCTATATTGCTTTCGTTTCTTTAATGTTTATTATTTTTCCATAAAAGTATAGCTCATTATATAACAAACAGTATATAAATCCAGATTCCAAATTTAGCTAAATTTTCAACTTTTTATTCAGATTTAGTAGAAATAAATTCGAATTTTTTTTTTGTATGAAAAAAAAAAATGCTTCATGAAGTCAGAAAAAAAATTATTAAAAATCAACGCGATTCTTTAGCAACTTAAGACTTGCACATTATTACTAGCCAAAATTTATCAAAATGTTGCTGGCTTACTTAGCTGATCACAAGTGTACATACATTTTTAATTGAATCTATTGATGAACGAATTTTTGATTAACGTTTGACAAATGTGCATACATATTTATGAATGTACATACAATTCGTCGTTTAAAGTACAAAACCCGTATCAATAAAATGTAAAACCGCGTATGTGAGGTTGCATAAATTATTTTCCAGAATGTAAAAACACTCATATTTAAAAACGGTTCTCTGTTTTATAAATCAATCACATTTCTGGCTACAAAATTTCAGGACAAATCGATAAGGATTGTGCCAAAAGCTTGTGTGAGCAAATCAGGAATAGTCCTCCAGCTCAAAACTTTAGTAACAATTTTGTCATTAAAGAAAAATTTGAATTTGGCGGTGTAACCGAGGCAGAAGTTTTGAGGCTTCTTATGGGTATCGAGTCCAATGCCATTGGTGAGGATATCATATCCTTGAAATTTGTGAAGATTGTGTTGCCATTTATTCTGGGCACACTAACCCATGTTATCAATCACTGCTTCATAACAGAATTGAAGAAGGCTGTAATAATTTCCTGTTGCCAAAAAGAGTATTGCTACTAGCCTCAGTTATTATAGGCCGATAAGTATATTGCCAGCTTTTTCGAAAGTGTGTGAGTAACTGATAGCAGCGCAAATATCATTATTAATTCAAAAAAATAATCTGTTATCCACACTGCAGTCAGGGTTTTGACCTAAGCATAGCTGCACTACGGCTATGCTGAAAATTCTTGATGACATAAGGATACGACTTGACAATAGCGATTTAACTCGTCTTTGCCTCCTGGACTTTTCTAAAGCATTTGACTTACTAAATCATGACCTTCTTTGCAAAAAGACTAAATATTTGTTTGGATTTTCTGACATCTCTATTAAACTTATGACCAGCTACCTTGCGGGGATACCGCAAAAGGTAATCTGATTCTCCCTAAATACTCCTACTTACCCTCATCAAGACTGTTCTTCGTTAATGATATGGGGCTCTGGAATTCCATTCCTGAATCTTTCAAGGCTGTTATAAATACTACTAACCTTGTAATAATTCATAATTATTTTAATGCTTTATGATGAATGTGATTGTGATATGGCTGTTCTATTTTCTGTCTCTGTGTCTCTTCTCTTAATTAATCAAATTTCTGTGTTCCAATTGTGTATTTAATAAAAACGACAGTTTTAATTTTAGTTAATTAATTTTTTTTTTAATTTTAACGGGTGATTGATTTAGTATTAAGTGTTTTAAATAAATATGTATCGTCGTTTAAAGTACAAAATCGCGTATAAACAAAACGCATATTTCAAAATAGTTCTATTTTTTATAATGCAATCGCATTTCTGGCAAGTTTATTTCAGGATGTATGGATAAGGATTGACCCAAGAGCTTGTGTGAGCAAATCCAATTTTTGGCAGCAAATGTCAGTTACGCAGGTTTGCAGAATGACGATACACACTAGACTTTTTATAGGAACTTTGCAAAGCAAAGTTTTTATAGCTCAAATGATGTCTGGATACACAACATTGCAAGTTGGTAAAAGCGTTGTAATCAGTGTTGCCGTTTTATCCCTTTGGTGGCTAGATTTAGCTACCACATAATTTTTTTGGCCACATAAATTTAAAATTGCCCCTAGCCCTTTTTTTAGCCCTTTTTAGAATTTATTCATACTTGGCATGAAAAAGTTGTATATGCTTAATTTGTTATTTTTTTGCATTTATGTAAGAGATGAATTTTTAGACTAAGAAAGACTGATATATATACATATATGTATTGTATGCTCCTTACGCTTTTATCCTGTAAAAGTGTTGGGGCTGTTAACTTATCTGTTAACGATTTAACTATAGTTTAAAATAGATAAGTTCACGGCCCTTATTATGCTAAATTTGAAAAACGACCCATCAAGTCGATTGACCGTGTATGTTCTTGTGGTGTGGTTGTACCAGCCAAAGAACGTAAATCTATCAGAGACAACACGTTATAATTGTAACGAGTGGGAACATCAGGAGCGTGCTTTCTGTTTTGCCCAAAAACGTTTTGTGATTGGATGAAAAGAGAAGGCACGCTCCTGATGTTCACTCGCTACAATTATAACTTGTTGTCTCCTCTTATAGATTTACGTTCTTTGAACCAGCATACTGGTGTGGTGAGTGGTGAAATTAGCTCAATTTTCTAAGTATGAGTCAAAGCCGTGTTTGTGGAAGATTACGTTCACGATATTGCAGATGTGAATTCCAAAAAAAAAACAATGCTTAAAAAAATTATAAAATTTCGGGTCTAATCATATCGATCTTTCCTCGACCTCACTTTTAAAGAAATAAATATTGTACCAGCATGCTGGTAAGTTGTATGTTTCGAGCCTGATGGTAACCAGCAAGCTGGTGTCGCATATTTCCCCTTTTATACAAAAAGGTTTTTGGTTGGATAAAATTATAGCTTTTTTTCCAGAGTTTTATTTTTGAAATGAAGTAAAATTTCTTCGTAGATTTTTAAATACATTTTCCAATGCGTTCTTTGAATATAACGGAAAATGCATACGATAAAAAATGAATACTAACTACGTACTCAAAACGAAATATGATTCATTTGCAGAATTTTTACGTCTCCATCTCCTCTTCATTTTCTGCATCGCTATCCGTTTCATTTTCACTGTCATCGTTGTCTTCGCCATCCTGGTCCATATTTTCAACGATGTCTTCAGGATCTTCATCCCATTCATCGTCGGGTGAACTCTTTTCGCCAGCATCCTCCACTTCAGAATCTGAGGAATCTGTAATACATTTTCCAATTAAAAGATTATATTCGAAAATTCCTTTACTTTTAGTATACCATTGTCTTCATACACTAATGCATTTGCAGTGTATAAGTTGTCTTCGTTCGTGTTGCGTTTTATTTGATTAATCAACAAATCCAGACGCCCAGCGACTCTATGAATAAATAATTAATCACAACTTCTAAAATGTAGAAAATAAACTAACTTTGATAATTCTTTAAGACAATTTACACGATGTTCAATTATTCCTATACAGGGACCGAATTTATTTAACAGATCTTCAGAACCTAAAGCCATGAGTTGACTGGAGTGCGTCTGAACTAGAATTTTCAGCCAATCCACTGCATATTCAACACTGGAAAATAGTATTTTAATTCGAAATGTAATGGAGAATCAATTTTATTTGTGGAAGAACTTACTTCATGCGTTTCTGCTGCATGAATTGCGTTAACTCATTGACCAATGGGCCCACATAGTGCACGGGTAATTTAAGGAGTGTCAGTTGTATGGTTTTAATGTCGTGAGTATGCAATACAGAACGTAAGAGTCTATGACAAAAAGGGCAAATTATTAATAGAAGAGGTAACTAAAGCTTTCCACAACATTGCTGGAAAGAAAAAAAAATCATTAATACTTACACATTGTCTTTGCTATGCAAAGCCTGGACGAGCAGCTGCACTTTGCTTTGTGCTTGAGGCGCTCCTCCGCCTGGTATTGCATTTATGTTCAAATTTTGTAAACGTGATTCCATCGGCATTTCAAAGGCCTTCAACTTCTTTCTTGAAACTGTCACTGAGGACTTGTAGTTTACATCGGCTTCGTTGACAATAGGTGTGACGGTCTTTTGCGCGACACCGAGTTTGGCATCTTTTTTAGATGCTTTTCCTTGCGTCAGATAAAGAGATTTTGGATCGGTGCGGATTAAGACTTGCAACTTTTCTTCGAAATTTGGTGTTAAACGTTCGAACACCAAGAAGCTGGAGCTTCCATATCCAAAAATCAATTCTTGTGGACGATAATTGTGCTGTAAGGAGACTGAAACGACTGGTATTGGAGCAATCACGGTGGTGCTATCTGATGCCAATTTTATCGTTAGTTTTGGTTTAATGGGTTTTTCTGCTTTTACGCTGCAATGAGATTACAAAACTTAATATGACTAGAAACTAAACACTTTTAACTAACTTGTCTGCAGCAATCAGGTACATGTGAATAACACCGCTTCGTGTTACACTAGCCACTCGCAAATTGCTCTCATTATCCACGTGGCTAGTGAGACAGTGTGCCACGTCTTCCATGAGAAGAGTGCAAGCTGCGCTTTTATTTCTTCCTTTTTTACCAACATTCCACAAACATATTATGCGGTCCATTCGTGAAGTGCTTAATATATATTCGACGCTGTCGTCTAACACTAGTGAACTCATTAAATTTATATCTGACGTATGTCCGGTAAACGTTTGCACTAATTCCTGCGAAGCCACTGAATAAACTTTAATTTGTCTGCCTCCAACTATTATATTGTTAGATTTTTTCGTGTAGACAATACTATATGGCTTTTCTGTGCCCACCGACCATGACGACAGCTGCTTTTCGTCCGAAAGTGACCACACAAGGATCTGACAATCTTCCCCGCAGCTATAGAGGTTACCTTTATCATCTTGTGTTAGACAAGTGATTTTTCCACTATGCCCTTCGCCCTTTAAAGTTCTTTCAATCTAGAATAATAAACACATGTATGTGCGGAACTATTTTGCTTGTAATTAACATATCGTCGTTTAAAGTACAAAACCACGTATCGTCATTCTGCAAAACCGCGTAACTGACATTTGCTGGCAAAAATTGGATTTGCTCGCACAAGTTCTTGACTGAATCCTTATCCATTCGTCCTGAAATATACTAGCCAGAAATACGATTGCTTTATAAAAAGAAAACAATTTTGAAGTATGAGTGTTTTTACTATATAGAAATTAATTTATGCAACCTCACGTACGCGGTTTTGCATTTTGTTGATACGCGGTTTTTTACTTTTAACGACGATATATAAGTATGCAGTATATCATTTTATCTTACCTTGCCCAAAGCATAAGAATAAAGCGAAATGTGGCCATTGCTTGTCCCTAAAGCAAGATAATTTGCTTCAGAATCTTTGGTTAGGCCCGTATGTGACTTTCGAGCTTTCTTGGACTACCAAGTTAACAAAAAAAATGAAAACAACAATAAATGTGTATATAAAAAAAAATATATGTATATTTCAAACCTTCCTTCCTTCTGTTAGTTCACAGCTTGAAGAGGCGACAATGACCCACGTGAGTGCGGTGCATGGGCCAGACAATTGCAGGTTTGGCGTGTACTCTTGTTTTAATTCATTGGTCTCTGTGTCCCATATCCGGAGGATTCCCTGATCGTTAATAAAAGCAAATAATTTACCATCAGGAGAAAAGCTCAACACGTGTTGTGGTCCCAAAGCCATCGCGTCCGTCCTTTTGAAAATACCAATGTAAAAACAAATTCAGTTTTTGTCAAATTTAAGAGATGCTTCTATTAGTTATAGAACGATACGAGTATCGAGTATGGAATTTCGATACTTTTCATGAGTACTGAGTAGTATCGAGAGCTCGATCCTTTTCTAGAACTTGGTTTCAAGTTGATCACACATACTGCTACACGAAATTCATGACTTTGAAGTTGCCTCACGACTTGAAATGAAAAATTTATATCAAGTCGACGTTCAGGCTGTAAAAGTGCGAGTGTGTTAGTAAAAAGTGTGAGTGCAACTTGCTTTACACTTCTCTATCTCTATCTCGCTTGCGAGATTTCCAAGCGTGTGAAGACGGCCGGTAAAGGTGCAGTTAAACGTGGCAATCCAGGCGCATTTTCTACATGAACCAAAAATACAAGATCACGTAAGATCGCGACGTTGTATTTGTAACTGGTTTTGAGAAAAAAGTTTGCGAGCTGAGCGTTTGTTTACATCACAAGCACCACTATTTAACAATTTTATTTAAGTAAAGAAGAGTTAATAGAACATGACAACACATTTTCAAGCATTTTATTGTATCATTTTACCTAAATTGTGCGTTTAAAGTGGCTGACAATAATTTTGGCTAATTTTGGTTTTCGTTGTTTTCTTTGTTTTGTTTACTTTTCGCTCGTTTTCCAGTGAAACAAGATGGCGTAGAACCCGCTAGAAAAGTCGACTTCTTTCACTCTTTTGTTCTTACGAGATCTTGTGTCTTTCGTTCATGCATTTTCTACGTTTTTTGACGGCAAAATCGCAAAGCGAAAGTCTACTTACCCGTGTAAACAGCCAGAAAGTCCTTTTTGCAGGTTTGCAGAAATCGGTTTCGGAAATAAAAATTGCAAAGTGTAACTGCAACTGAAATTACGCAAATCGCTTGCGAGAAATAATTTCAACTTGCTCGTGCTGTACTAAAAATTTAAATTTTTGCTGCAAGTGCTGTCAAACTAATCGAGTGTTGCCGTCTGGCGTGTTTTTTGTCGAATTTGTGTAACTTATAAAAATGTTGAGTAAAATATGAAAAGTACGTTAATAAATTATGTAAAATTATGTATGTGTTAAGTATTTATGTATTAATATATTAGACATTTTGTAACTGTTTTGAGCACATACATATTTTTCGCCAACTCGATTCCAATTTTGCTTCACGTAACAGTAACACGTAACAGCAACAGAAATACATGAATCAGTGCTTTGATGACATCGCTTAGTCAGTATCGTTTGAACATCTATCGTTTCAAAGTTACGTGATTCATGCCCTTGAAAATCGCCTCATGTGAACTTAATTCAGTCTTTTTTTTGGGGGTTTTTAATATGATGGACAGGGTGGTACAGAGACCATATTGCCAGATCGGTTCACAAACATTCCCACGACAGCCGGTTCTACGTACCGGAATGACTCGGGTTTTACCTGACCAAGGGCTGTTGTTTCGGCGATCTAACCCCGTTTAGGTCGGCGAAGTATCTCAGAAGTTGTTCGTCTATAGGGCTACATTTGCTACGTTTTCTCCTACTCAGGGCTGGCATCGAGTCAAACCCATGGCCAGAAACCTACACCTGCTGTGTATGCCAGAGACGACTACACCACAACTCCACCTCTGTCAAGTGCAATGCTTGCGAGGGGTGGAGTCACCTCAAAGTCTGCTCAGGACTACGGACGCATAGGCAGTGGACCACGTCTTTTGTGGCCCCCTGTTGCTCTAACAGAGCAGCCTCCACGGCTAACCCCAGTCCACCTGAGCAGTCCCACACAAACATCAAAGCACAACAACATAACACAATAGACCACACCACAACGGCTACAGACCACAGAACACACACAACCACACCACCACCCACACGCCGCCGCCAACAACTCCTGGTTCCTCCTACAATCTGCACGGTATGTTAGACCAGGATATTCCGTAATGTGACATCAGTCAAGTGCAACACCTGCCTTGGCTGGTGCCACTTTAGGGCATGCTCAGGTCTGCGCACCACGCGAGATTGGACAAGGAACTTCGAGGGCCCGTGTTGCGCTGCTCGGTCGCAGACGTCAACTGCGACGCCCCCGCCACCACCACAGGGCGGCAACCACCTCAGCAGCGCACACAGCCAACTGCGGCACGACCACACACATCCCTCACACCCCGCATCCCGACACGTCTCCCGAACCACATGAAGCTCCTTCAATTTAACTGTAACGGGCTTCAGAGCAAGATCGAGGAGATAACCGTCTTCATGGGAAGGCACAGCATATTGATAGCTGCGTGCCAAGAGACCAAGTTGCACAGCAACTCAACACTGTTGAATTGTGCCGGGTACAACGTGCACCGTCGAGATCGCGAGCGAGATAATGCTGGTGGCTTAGCGTTCATCACGCACCACACCGTGCAGTATCGTCTTATCGAAGCAGACATCGGCCGCAGGGATACCACCCTAGAATGTCAGGGCATAGCTATCCGGTCAGGCGATGTTGAGCTCGAAATATTTAACGTGTACATACCCCCTGTCACCTGCTGTCCGGCAGGATATCACCCTGACATAGGTGCGCTACTCAGAGGTGAAAACCGTATGGTAGTAGGTGACTTAAAAACGCTCCACGATCTTTGGCACTCAAGCCTGTCAAACGATCGTAGGGGAACTGACTTGGGTGAGCGGATAGCCAATTCGACATTCTGCACAATGAACGACGACGCACCCACTAGGATTATGGGCAGCTGCTGCAGCTCGCCATACATAACAATAGACAGCGCTGGTCTGATAAACAGCACATCATGGCGACCTATGCTGACTTTGGCATCAGACCACCTGCCCATAGTCATCTCGATCGATAAATCAACCGACTTTGCTTCCGCGGAGCACCGAACATATATCAACTTTTCTAAAGCTGATTGGAAAGGCTTCGCGGAATTTACTGAAAACAACTTCGCTGCCCTCCCCACACCAACCGACCTCCACCTTGGTGAACGTAAGTTCCGCAGGGCTGCCACCGATGCTGCAGCTCGCTTCGTACCGGCAGGATGTATCACCGACCCACGCCCAAATTTCCCTGCTGGAGCGGCTGTTCTTGCCGATGAGCGTGACAGCCTTCGTCAGGCCGATCCCGGAGATCCCCGTATCAGGGATCTCAACGCGGAGATTCGGCAACTAGTAAACGTACATATGCGGAAGAAGTGGGAAGAGCATCTGAAGACCTGCATCTTCACCTCTGGTGTGAGTAAGCTTTGGTCAACCGTGAGGTCACTGTCCAATCCGACGAAGCACGACGACAGAGTCGAAATTTCTTTCGGCGACCATGCTTCATCGGACCCAGAGCGATGCGCGAGCTATTTTAGCCGGCAGTTCATATTGCATACTCCGGTGGACAAAGCCAAGCGTCGAGTGACCAGAAGGCTGCACAAACTGCCAACAACCTGTGCCCCCCTTGCTTTCACTTGCGGTGAAGTTCAGGTGGCCATCGGGAAGGCGAAAGCCTCCAAAGCCATGGGTCCCGACGAAATATGCATGCTGATGCTGAAAAATTTGCGTCCTGCGGGGGTAGCGTACCTAACGGAGGTCCTCAATTTGTCCATGGCCACTCTCATCATCCCAGATATGTGGAAGGTGGGGAGAGTGGTCCCACTGCTCAAACCGGGGAAACCAGCCAACATAGGAGATTCTTATCGTCCGATAACACTCCTTTCCCCGGTAGCGAAGACACTCGAGTCCTTGCTACTCCCGTATTTCACAAACCACTTGACCCCAGCGAAGCATCAGCATGGTTTCCGTAAAGTGCACAGTACAACAACAGCACTTAACGCCATAAACACTCAGATAACTCGTGGCCTTAACCGTAAACGTCCCTGTGAGAGAACGATTCTAGTAGCGTTGGACTTGTCAAAGGCTTTTGACACTGTCAGCCATTCCACGCTACTAGAAGATATAGAGGCTTCCTCTCTCCCACAGAGGCTCAAAGGGTGGTCGGCAAATTATCTAAGTGGTCGACACTCGTCGGTAATGTTTAGAGACAAATCGAGCAAACTTAGAAAAATAAAACAGGGGGTTCCACAGGGTAGTGCCCTTTCCCCACTACTGTTTAACTTTTACATTTCAAAGCTCCCTCAACCACCAGAGGGAGTCTCGATTGTCTCTTACGCCGACGATTGCTCGATCATGGCGACTGGGAATGGAATTGATGACCTGTGTTCGAAAGTAAACGGATATCTCTCTGAACTTTCTCGCTTCTTCACTGCAAAGTGTCTAGTCCTCTCCCCTACGAAATCCTCTGCGACTCTGTTCTCAACCTGGACGAAGGAGGTCAGGCTACCGCTAGGAATTCACATCGATGACACACCAATTCCGACGGTGAATAATCCTACAATAATCGGAGTAACATTCGACAGCCTGCTCTCCTTCTCTGCGCACGCAACCGCTATTGTCAATAAAGTAAAGAGTCGCAACAAGGTCCTCAAGTCGCTAGCCGGCAGTACTTGGGGCAAAGACAAAGAAACGTTGCTGGCAACATACAAGGCAGTAGGCCGGCCGGTTTTAAATTACGCAGCACTAGTGTGGTCGCCGGGGACTAGTAGGACGCAGTGGACGAAGCTACAGACGGTACAAAATACAGCACTTAGGAAAGCGACCGAATGCCTCCTGATGTCACCAGATGAGGCGAAAATGCTCCCAATTAGGGAGCACAACACGATGCTCTGCAAGCAGTTTCTTGTTGGGAGCCACAGATGTGGCCACCCAAATAGACAGCTGCTTGCAGAGGAGCCCTCGTCGAGACACGTCAGGAGGCATCTATATGAACTGACGGACGAAGTCCAGAGGTTCATTAAGCAGCCTCTGGATCCGTCAGCTCACAGACAGGCCCTGAAGAGCATTCACAGGGACGCAGTCTCGAGTTATGTAGACTCAAGACCTGTGACACCGGACATTGACGCGACGGAGCTCCATCTGCCTCGGGAGACCAGAACAACAATAGCCCAACTTCGCTCTGGCTACTGCAGCAGGCTAAATTCCTAACTAAGTAGGTTAAATGCGGATGTGCCAAACGAATGTCCGGCATGCGGAGAGACCCCTCATGACTCGAAACATCTCTTCGCATGCCCGGAAAACCCCACAACCCTAACGGCGTCGTCCCTATGGACCGACCCCATAGAGGCTGCACGCTTCTTGGGGCTGCCGTTAGTGGAACTCGACGACAACGACTGAGATATCAGCCGATCTGGGCGGGGTTGTTGTAGCCGCTACAACAACAACATCGGTTCACAAATTGTTATAGTCAATAGTCAACAGTTAACAGTCATGTCACTGTCAAAGTAGTTAAGTACTCCATGTCGAATAAAAGGAAGGTAAAACCAAAGTTATCAAATTTCAAAAGTGCATGTATGTACATACATACATACAACTTGTATAAACGAGAAATTAAACTTTAATATCCGCTTCTTTCAGAAAACGTACCAATTTAGACATAATAGACACATCTCTAGGTAATCTAATTATCAGGATATTCTCCCACCCCCCTAGTACAACGCTAAACTCACTTGTACATCTCCAACTAGATCAGGGGTTCCCAAACTTTTTTCACCGCGGCACCCGTGTGCTAAAAAAAATTCGCGGCACCCCTAATCTTCAAATGTTTACGAAAACAAGAAAACACAATGCAAACTTTATGCTCCTTTAGCTTTAAGCCCTGTATGCAGCTCTCAAGAAAACGGTCAAGAAAAAATTGCCATTATTTCGTGTGTGTGTCCAAGGAATTTTGACATTTTTGATACTTCACAGCCTGTTGCCTCACTCTTTCCTCAAGAAATAATGGAACGGGCATATATTTTTGTTGCAAACCTGGGTTGCCTTCTGCTCTTTTTTCACAAAAAACTTTAGAAAACCGTAATAGAAAGCGTAGTAAATTCCTTAAGAACTGCGTACTGCCTTAAGGAAATTTGACTTAAGAAAATTTCTTAGCCATTTCTTGTACGTCATTTTATATGGAGTTTTTGCTTTTCTTGAGAGCTGCATACAGGCCTTTAATGGGAGGACTGAAATTGTTTTGATGATTCTATTATTTCCTTTAAGTTTATTGGGAGCTTTGAAAATTTTACCCTGAAATCATTTAACGCTGAAAGCTTGCTGGTGTGTTTTTTTTTTACCGACTTCACAAATCATCAATTCGTCGGAATATTTTTTTTATTATTTTTTATATATGTTACTGCATAACTTGGGGCCACGTTAACCAATTAGTACAATTCTTTTTTTAAAGGAAAGGTGTTACCTCACATTCTAATTTGGTTTAAGTCCGATCATTGGATCATGAAGAGATTAACGATGGTCTTAGTCTTAGTCTTTTTTTATGGAAATTGAAGTCGGTTTTGGTTTTTGCTTAAAAATTATTTGTTTATGTAAGCATTTGTTGAAACTGCAGTCTCACATTGAAATGTAAGAGTAAAAGTCACTAGTATTTTTAATGCAATCTTGCCAACAGCAGTGTTTTCTGCATACACTTGCATCCAGAACTCTCTTGGCTCCCTTCGTAGTATTTAATATTCAAAGTGCTGTCTTCACTGATCTCCAGAAGGTTATCAAAAGCTTAATTTGTCATCTCAGTAGGTTTACTTTTCGGGTCACATGAGAACGGGTTTGTTATCCAGCTGTAGACATCCTCAGGGTCAATGTCGGGAAAATATTCGACAATGGTTTTTTCTAAATCTTCCAAGTTAACGCTGGTAATGCATGTTATCGCTATGAAAATTAATTTTACAGCCAATTTCACGAAAACAATTTAAGTGAAAACTGATTTTAATTTTTTCTATTCATTATGGAAATGTACAGAAAAAAAAATCATTTTCCATTTAAATTGCTGGTGAAACCGGCTGTTATCAATTTTCTTAGCGTTAACTTCGAAGTTACATACGTTTTCCTGACTTACTTTGTTTATATATGAGGTTTTCATTCAAATTGCTAGAAATTCTAAAATATACATGTCACCAATAAAAAAAAATGTCGACGTTCTAGAAAATACCAAGGATGTTTTTTAATTTCGCATGCCTCTGTTATCTTCGAAGCGTTATCCATACGGGTTTTACATCTAGTGGCGGCATCTTTCTAGTCGCCCGGGAATACCGACGGATTATAAAGTGACTTCTAGTGGCGTTTTCTGCCTCTTGCTTCAACCACTGCAAATATCCGCGCACTTGCTCCATTTTTCTGTACAAATTTGTCGATAGCTTTAAAAATTTCGTCGCTAATGGTGTAAGTCTCAATTACTTCGCTTATCAAAATTTATTATTCGATTTGAATTGCGAATGGGTACCTCACTAGCAAGAGAAAAACTTTAAGTCCCACTACATCGGTACTTTCGTCAAGTTGCAAACTAAAAAATTCACAAGTTTTCAAACTTTTTATAAGTTCGTTCTCGACTGCCTCTAAAATCGAGTTAATTCGCTCTTTCACAGTTTTATTGTGAAGTTCCAAAGAATAAGTAACATATACACGTGCGCGAAGCAGCTGCGCTTGTTACGAGAACAGTCCAGTCAGCAAAAAATCCGAAAACGGGAAGAAAAGTGGATGAAAGGTGGATTAGGTCTACAAAAGTACCTAAAATGCTTGTGAAAGGGGTACGTTTTCGGCTAATTTTCTGAAAATTTTCTGATTCAATTTTTCGTTGGCAAAACGTACAGGGGAACTCCGCTTAAGAGCGAAAGACACCACCCAAGCGACTTGACAAACCAAGCAAAATATCCCTTTGCTGCAAGCCATTTGTGTTTTGTATGGAGTTTGGAGTTAATAAAACCCTAAATTTTTGATTTTCTGGCTGCCATGTTGAAGTTTGATCAAACCGCTTGCGTTGTGTATGGAAAGTTTAAAGAATTTTCCCGCACCATTATTATACTCTAGCCACTAGCGGCACCCCAGGCGGACGCTCCGGGTACCCCAGGGTGCCACGGCATCCACTTTGGGGAAGCCTGAACTAGATGACATGTATGAGCGAGTGAACATACTGTAAGGCAAATGGGCCCATGTGCGTGCAAGAAAGGGATGCACTATCACACGCCCGGAGAGCAGCTAAGCACAAATACCACGCTCCAGAAAATAAAGGTCGCGCCATTCGCGGACCGCTACCCCTTTCTTCGTCGATTTGACAGCATCCACCCGATCGCTGACGTCATAAAATACTTTTGTTTACATTCACTGTTTTCAACTGATGCTTTTGCACCAAATTTAGTAGGTATTCAAAACGCGAAATTTTTGAGTTTGGTGCTTTTGTTTTTACTTTGAGGGCACCAAATTAGAAAATCTTAGAAAAATTAAAGCAAAATTTATAGCAATCGTAAGTGTGTTATGCAACTTTACAAAAATTTAAACAAAATCATGGCACAGTGACAATCATAAATGACAAGAAAATATGTGGCAGCACCTTCAATCATGCCAGAAGAAATCGACCGTCGTGCCAGAAACATTGGCAGGTAGTCATAGAGAAGTTGGAAAAAGGTTTTAACGATTAAAATTATGTTTTATTGTAATCACCATTTTAACTCGTTCATAGTCAACTTAAAATGCATTTTATGGCAAAAACAGAATTTTAACTTTAAAATGAGGAAAACGCGGTTTTAAAATGGTAAAATAAGGTTCTAAGTTTTGTTTTGTTGTTGAAGTAGTAGCACCCAGGTTCGGTCCCCACTCCGAGCGACCCAAATTTTTTTTATTCTAACATAAACATTATTTTATTTTATTAAATTTTGTTCTATTATCTTTTTTTTGTTTATGGTATTTCATATAATTATTTCGTTATTAATCAAATTTTCTTGGAGTTTAACTTTAATTAAAGAGGTCACAATAACTATAATTAAATAACAAAAATTTAAATAATATTTAAAAGAGTAAAAAAAGATGTAAAAAAAATGTTTCCTGGCAGTGGGATTAGAACCCACGACTTCCCGGCTTGCTTAATCCGCAATCCATCAGCGGGCACAGGGTGAACTAAATAAAGTAATCATATTTCTATATATTGCCGGGTAAATTTTTTTGTCTTCATATGGATACCACTGTTCTCTCTCATCTTAACAAAAAGCTGTTTCTGAGATGTCTATGATTGACACAACTTAAAAATCTATTATTAAACTTAAAACTGTAATTTAACAAGATTAGGAGCGTTCCTTATCTCCCAGAAATAGTCAGAAGAAGTCCGAAGTAGTCAGATTTAGTCCAAAAAGCGTTCCTTAACTCGCAAAAAATGAGAGAGCAACACCCAGTGAGAGTGACTCTCATCAGTCCGAAGTAGTCAGATTAAGGGCCGGTTACTCAATGTCTGGTTAACACTAATCTGCGGTTAAACATCGTTATCGACGTCTTCGCCTCCATGCATACAACAGGGAGTCGGTAACGTCGATAACTATGTTTAACGGGAGATTAGCGTTAACCAGACATTGAGTAACCGGCCCTTAGTCAGAAGAATTTTTTCTGGCAAAATCCTGAAAAGTGTCAAGCTCAACTAAATTTAAATTAACGGAAATTAAAGAATATGCAAAAAGTGAGAATAATCTAAAAAGTAAAAAAAGTGAATTGAAATTGGAAGGAGGCAAAAAATAATTGATATAGTAAGTGTTTATTGTGCTTGTGCTTGTGTGAATGTGTTTCGTACATACATGTCCATTCTTATTTGACGTTAGCTTTGTTGTTGCCATTCTTTGGACTAAAAATTTGGTTTTTTGCGTTCCTTTACTTTTCCTGTTATTCTCTTTTAGTGAGCGCATTTTGCTTATGCTCTGGCATTTTGACACTTTTCAGATTTTAGTCCAAAAAGATAAGGAATGAACCTAATGAGTTTTAACTTGCGAGTATGACTATGGGCCATTGATTTTGATCAATTTGAATCGGCATCCTTACAATAAAATTATGTATGCATATAAAGTCCATAAAATACACCAATAAAAATTTGGTGCTTTTTCAAATTCAAAACTTGGCTTCCTCTTTTTCTTGGCGAGTTCATCTTGCTCTCTCATTCTGGTATTTGTTGACGTCACGGCCAGTTGTTCTCAGCTCTATTGGCGCAATCTTGTGTTCTATCATTCTTGCACACAAAGGCTTGGTTTCTTTTCTTTTCTAGCAGATAATTATCAGGAAGAAGAATGAGAAAATTGGAAGAATTTAGATCACAGAGAGCGAAATAACGAAAAAGTAAAGAAACGCAAAACTAGCAGAAACTGGCAAGTAATCAGCTGATCGGTGTATTTGACTATTTGTTTATCCATTTTGCACAGCTGCTAGTTTCTGCTAGTAAAAATTTTAGCTTTGTTTCTTAACAGATAATTCTCGGTGTATTTCACTATTGAAAATATTTGGCGCGAATTTTTGTTTATCTATTTTGACAGCTGCTAGTTTCTGCTAGTAAAAATTTTAGCTTTGTTTCTTAACAGATAATTATCACAAATTATCACTAATTTCTGCTGGAAAACGTTTCCTAATCCAAAAAACCAGCAGAAACTAGCAGCTCTCTCTCGTTCTTACGCTCTTCTTTTTTTTGCTCTCCTGCTAGTAAAATTTTTACTAGCAGAAACTAGCAGCTTTCAAAATGGATAAACAAAAATTCGCGCCAAATATTTTCAATAGTCAAATACAGAGATCAGCTGGCTACTTGCTAGTTTTGCGTTTCTTTACTTTTTCATTATTTCGCTCTATGTGGGCGTAATTCTTTCAATTTTCTCATTCTTCTTTTTCCTGATAACTATCTGCTAGAAAAGAAAAGAAACAAAGCCTTTACCAGCAGAAATTAGCAGGAGAGCCAAGAAAAAAGAGCGTAAGAACGAGAGAGAGCTGCTAGTTTCTGCTAGTTTTTTGGGTTAAGAAACGCTTTCCAGCAGAAACTAGTGATAATTTGTGATAATTATCTGTTAAGAAACAAAGATAAACGCTCGATGTTCTCGCAAAACATCGACGTTTTACAAACATCGATATCGATGTCACAGGCAGTGTGGCCACTCCAAATATTTTTAGGTACCAAAACGCCTACCAAATCAGTTTCCAAAATACAAAAATTGCTTCATCATTTAGGGCCGGTTGTTCAATGTCTGGTTATCACTACTTGTCTGTTAAACATCATTATCGACGATTTCGACATCATTCATATAACATGTGATCGATAAAGCAGTCGTTGTATCTAACCGGAGCTTCTACCTCCGATTTGTGTTAATCAGACATTGAACAACCAGCCCTAAGGGCCGGTTGCTCAAAGCCTGGTTGACACTAATCATCGGTTAACATCGTTACCGACGTTTTCGACTCCATGCATATAACACGGTGTCGGTAACATCGATAACGATGTTTAACCGGGGATTAGTGTCAACCAGTCTTTGAGCAACCGGCCTTAAAACGAGATTTCACGAGTTTTCGGGGTTTCAGCTACACAAATTAGCAGTAAAAATTAAAAGTACACATAATATTGTTACATACAGTATTGGTTAACCATTCACACCTATCTTTAAGATTAAGGGCCGGTTGTTCAATGTCTGGTTATCACTACCACTACACTATCGACGATTTCGACATCATGCATGTAACATGTGATCGATAAAGCAGTAGTTGTGCTTAACCGGAGCTTCTACCTCCGATTTGTGCTAATCAGACATTGAACAACCGGCCCTAAACAAAGGAAATTCTGGCCTTTAAATAAAAGAATTCCATTTTTTTTGTATGTGAAAAAAACCAAAGCAGACATTTTATGCATTTCAATAAATATTTCCAAATTTGATTCAATTTGCATACACTCACCCTATTTTACACTCTTGCAAATTGCCTATCCCCAATTTTTCTTTCAAGACGATAGGTAATTTCTCGTTAATTTCAACAGCTAATCGGGAAGTGAGTTTTTGGGAAGTGAGTTTTTATTTGCAGAAAATTGTCTGTTTAATTAAATATAGAAAAAAATAAAGAAATCTTATACGTGTAACAAAGTGAAAGCAGTGTTTTGAACGTGTAAACGCAAATTAAGCGAAGTGCTTTTCGCACTAAATTTAGTGCTTTTCTTCATTCAAAGCGCGAAAATTTTAGAGTTTAGTGCTTGGTGCGGTTTTTGGTGCTTTTGTTTTTAGTTTGAAGTCACCAAATCTGTAAAAACAAAAAGGGGACAAAATTTGTAGCAATCATAAGTTTTGTAAGAAACTTTACAAAAATCGGAACAAAATTATGTTAGAATGACAATCATAAGCGAGAGAGCATATGTTTACGAACAATATATGTGGCAGCACTTTTAATCATGTCAAAATTACATTCGGTAATTCGCCATTGCTGGGACCACGAATCCCCCTTTAGACCTTTAGTTTGGCCTGAACTTGTTATACTTTTTAAGACTATTCAAAATAAAAATAAAATTATAGTTTAAAAAACTAAAACCTCCCTATTATAATTGCCATCCGTACTGTCATCAGGTATGTAACTTGAGAATAGAAATCGCTGCATCTTTTAGGCGCATCAATATTACATAGTTACATCCCGAGCTAATATAAGGAAGGTAAAAAAAAAACAATAGCATCTCCTAACAGTAAAATTATTATCTAACGATTCTTTTGAAATAAGGGAATAATCAAAATCGGGTGGGATTTGAAGAGTAGAGAGCGTTTTTTTACACAAAACTATTTTTCCCACTATGCGCTAGTGGATAATACACACAAATTAGACACACTAAAACGGAAAATCAAATTTCGTTATGTTTCAGCGGTCGGAAAGAAAAGTTCTTTATGTTTCTTTAGTTCACAAGATCATAAGAGACTGCAGTGTATATTTAGGGTCGGTTTCTCTATCTCCGGTTAACACTAATCCCCCGTTAAACATCGTTACCGACCTTATCGACTCCCTGTTATATGCATGGAGTTAGAACGTCGATAACAATGTTTAACCGGGGAGTTAGTGTTAACCAGAGATGGAGAAACCGGCCCTTAAACTACCACATAGTTCATGAACCTTCATTTCTGGTTTTTGCCTTCGTTTGATAGGAATTGTAGAAAAAATGAAGCAAAACGAGGAAAAATTTTAACATATAGGGCCGGTTACTCAATGTCTGGTTAACACTAGTCTGCGGCTAAACATCGTTATCGACGTTACCGACTCCCTGTTATATGCATGGAGTCGAAGACGTCGATAACGATGTTTAACCGCAGATTAGTGTTAACCAGACATTGAGTAACCGGCCCTTAAACTGTCAGGAAAAATTAATAAATTTTGCTTGCATCTAAGCGAAACGGCAACGCTGGACATAGCTGTAAACTAGAAAATAAGAACAAGAATCTTAACGTTGCTTAAACGAAAATATTTGAATTTATAGAAAACAGAATAAATTCGACTGTCGAGCAAAAAACATAGATTTTTATTAATTTGAATCGGTATCCCTACAATAAAATTTTTCACGCATACAAAGTCCATTAAATACGTTAATAAAAATTTGGGGCTTTTTCCGAGAAAAACGCGATTTTTCCTGGGTTTTAGTGCTTTTTCAAATTTAAAACTTGGCAGCACTGTTTGTAAGCGGTAAATTTTGTTCGCATCTCATTAGCTGGTAACAAACTATTGCCCCGTGAAATATGCAATGCCAGAATTTCCATAATTCTTCATAGCTGAATTGCTGAATATTTTAACTGCATTACCAACGTAACTAGAATCGCGGTGACAAGAACTGGTAACATTTTTTGGTAATAAAAATTTCCAGTTACAGGTCTATTCTGCGCTGGTAATAAAAAGTTTGTAACCGGTAAATAAAGTTCCTGTCAATTTTTAAACCCTTTTCGCATTCTGTATACTCTTGTAACCGGTAAATTTTGTTACTATCTTATAAGCTGGTAACAAATTATTGCCCCGTGAAATATGCAATGCCAGAATTTGCACAATTCTTCATAGCTGAATTGCTGAATATTTTAACTGCATTACCAACGTACCTAGAATCACGGTGACAAGAACTGGTAACATTTTTTGGTAATACAATTTTCCGGTTACAAAATCTTCGGTAACGTGCAGAATAGACCTGTTACTGGATATTTTTTGCTGGAGAATACGAAAACACAGCTATTTTTAACCGACTTCCAAAAAAGGAGGAGGTTATCAGTTCGTCG
>NW_023458562.1:20565847-20577531 GCF_013731165.1 Rhagoletis pomonella
GCCAACGCCAACGCAACGCCAAAGTTGTATGTAAACGGGCCTTAACTTTGGACCACGTCAACCGATTTCGATAATTCTTTTTGTATCGGAAAGGTAGTGTCTCAGAGGTGGTCCCATACTAATCAGGTTGAGATCCGATCAGGGGATCATGAGATATATATATATTTTTTTTTTTTTTTATGGGAGTTGAAGTCGGTTTTTTTTTTGCTAAAAATTACTTGTTTCCTAACAAAAGCTCCATCAAACCAACCAAGGTACCAACGGAGAATGAAGCTAAAGCTCGTCGGCGATTTCAAGCATCCGTTGTTGGTTACCCCAGCAACCGAGGCAATCGGAGATCGTCGTGTCACACGTACTTGTTGTCGGCTCGTGTTGATGGAAAATCAAAAATTGTTGACGCTTTATGCTTGAGTGTCGCCGGGCAAGCTTCAAGCACCCGACATTCAACCCGACACTCACACATGTACTCGTTGCTGGGGTAACCAACAACGGATGCTTGAAATCGCCGACGAGCTTAACAATCTTGGTCCTATTGGACCAAAACGGCAACGCTGGTCAAAGGCCTACATGGTAGTGGTGGAATTGACTGCAACGCGCAGGTGTCCAACAATGAAGGTAGTTAAACACGTAAACAAGCATTATTTATAATGTGGATTTAAAAATGCAATCATAAAATTAATTAACCGGTAATATAACTGCGCCGTTAGTCAGAACCTTCTCTAAAGACAACTTCGAATACTTTTGAATATCGTTACTGCCTTTTACTCTTTGGCATTGAGTGTTGAATTGGTAGCTGTCAAAATTTTTTGCGGCAGAACAGTGGACGAAAGCATCACGCACATTGCAGCCTTTTACGTTGTTTATCGTTTTGGTTTATAATAATAATATTGTGTTAATTGTGAAAGCTGTGTAATACGCGAAATAAAGGGAAAGTTGTGCTGGTAATGAATTCATATATGAAATTGTTCGAAGATTTCCTCCAGCGCAAAGAATGCGATGGAACTCGCACAGCAGCGGCTGCGTCTGATGACGAAGATATTGAGGTAATAATGATTGAAATGAAATAATTACAATAAGCATTTTATAAAAAGGATATAATAAATTTATTTGCATGTAGAATATGTAGATAAATATAGTTTATAAAATATCTAGATGTTTTTTGTTTATAAAATCATGGCAAAATAGTGGTGAAATCACCAGTTGATCTACTACAAATTGATAAAAGAAATAATAAAAGACAGTGCTGCCACACCAAAAAATAGTTTAGGATGCTTTGTCGTTTATACGTGCATTATTCAATGGGCCCTGTCACACGGTCAGTATTTATTGACGTGATTCAAGTATCGCGATATTTATTGATGTAGTAGCATACAATATTAATGGATTTCTAAAAATTTCGAAATCTGGATCGCGCATCGCAATACCGTCAATAAATATTTAACGTTTAGCATTTTCAAAACGTGATCCATATATTTCGGCAGTACATCTTGTACTATCATTTTAAAATAATTATGGAATGCATTATCTGTAAATTATTCGTATCAAATAAAAATATTTTCTTGCGATAGGATAAGCGTGCAGCACAAAAATTATGCAAATACTGACGCGATAAATATTGAACATGTAGCATTCGTGCGCGATCCATCAATCCATCAATATGGATCACGATCCAAATATAGTGATAATTACTGACCGTGTAACAGGGCCCAATAAGGAATAATATATCGCTACCTAATGGTGAAAAGGTGCGAAGTCAACTTTTTTGTTTTCGAAATTTAGAATGACGTATAATGCAAAACTGCATCGTTTTTTTTGTTTCCTTAATAATTTCAAAAAATGGACCTGGTACCGTTTCATTTTTAGGTAACGATATGTATATTCAATAGAACCTTGATGAATTGCTACGTTTTTCCGTAAGAAAGTTCTTATTATTACACCGCTTAAGACCGGTTATTAAGTTGATAGTATTTGAAAAAGATAAGGTAAGAAATTTGGTAAACAATGCTATAATTTTGCTATATTGTTATACAAACGGAGGAACCATCGGCTTTATGCTACATCCGAAAGGGAATGGATTTTATGAGAAGCTTTTTATGGCAGACATTCGCCTGGAGGTTTGCCTTTGCTGCACAGGGGCGACTGCTATAGAGTGGTACTATGCTCTCTAACCATTAAGCCACAGCGGAAATTTTTTTATAAAAAAACAATTTTTTTTTATTAAATGCTGCCTTACCAAGAGTAATATATATATATTTTGATTCATGGTGACGCTAGGTGCTAGTAGCTATACGTGTACAAATTATTCTATAAATACGTTTTGTAAAGTAATTTTAGTAAAAGGGATTTTTAAAAGCTTTCATTTAATTTCTAATTACGAACATATGGCAATCCTTCTACCGACGCCATATTGCGAAAGAAACCTGAAGAAAAAGTGATTTTGTCAATAGGAGTGTTGTGAATATAGGAAGATTGTAATAAATAAATTATACAGTGTATAATTGTTTATTATTAAACAAAATGTTAGCTTTTATCGCTAAAACAAGCAAGGCAAGATTGGTTTAAGCAAAGTAATTTTTAAACGACATGCGAATAAGGAACAAGTTACATGAATACAGAAAAAATAGTACAAGAATCATAGACACGAAAATATTTACTTAAATAAAAGAGCTATAGATATTAGCAAAAGTGGCAAACAGTATTGTAAAAAGCGTGCCGGTGCGGCCAAGAGCACCCGTTGTAACACTGTCAACGGCGCCGTCTGGGAAAAGAGTAAATTAATTCTTATTTCCGTACATATCGCACACGATCTTCAAAAGTAACACAAATAGAAATTTAGCATTTTTGAAACTCTACGCTTAAAATGTACACAGAGCTTTTATTTACCTTTCAGCGAAAGCTGGGCCAAATTTTTGCTATAATTTGTTGAAAAACCCTAAGGTAAAGTTTTCCGCATTTTCTGGCAAACTTGTAATTTTGAGTTGTGCAACCTTTGAAGATTGTGTGCCATATGTATGTACGTTTTCCTTGAATGAACCTAATATTACATAAATTTACCAATTTTTGTATTTAACTTACTCAATAATATAAAAATAATATTACAAACACCCTAATATAGAAACGTCCTATTTCACATCGTCGCTGAAATACAAACGTAATTAACTTGCATAAAATGATGTGAGAACTTATGATTCGATGAAATGTATCATAATCAATAAAAAAGTGAGTTTTGGATTTTTAGTGAGTTACGGCTTTTTATATTTCTGCGACGATGTTAGATAGGGCCTCGATATTAAGGTGACGAAATATTTGTTTTACTTCTGCGACCCAACTATGTATTGATTTTCCCGATTAGTATTTTAGTTATTAAAAATCACCTATGAGATAGTTGTCACTACAAAAAAAAAATTAAAACAATTAAATATTTATTAAATAATTATTGGAAAATATGTTTATACCAATGTATGTACATAAATTCATTTGTGTACATGTGTACATATCCTATTTAAATATTTTTAGCACCAGATTACCAACCTCCAACCTATTAGTGGATCTGTAAATGCAATTAATAATAGTGGTGACGCCAACAACAAAATGGAGCATAGCTATACGCGTGATAACACACGGACTTTAGGAAGTTTTAGCACCGGTTTGTCTCCGGCTCGGACAATTTTGGTTCGGCGTACACCACAGTGCCCTTCTTGCCACACTCATCCACTCGAAGAACATGATTTTGACGAATGCAACCAAGCTGATGTACCCTCGTACAATGAAATTGCAGCCAAAGAAGCAATGAATGAGTGCTCTCGAATTGCTAAATATGTCAAGAACAATAATCCTGACGATGATGACTGGGAATCACGTATTAATCAGTATGTTATAATTTTTCCGCAGCACAATTTCAAACTCACATCTATATTCCTTAAAGATCTGGATGGAGCAACATGCAAAAGACACTATTCAGTAAAGTTGCAAATATCTTGGACAATGATCAGCTGGGACGTCTGGCGAATGCAAACCGGCAAAACGAACCAATGCAGCGTCGTTCCGTGGTCGACAAATCAGCTAGTCGAATGCGTAAGGCTCTAGCTGCTGTCGCCTGGGATTCGCGTCTCACACAATGGCTGCATTTTCTACTAATGGACTCTCTGCCTTCGACGTATATGGCCTCATACTTGGATATTTTACAGACTCTGAAATCAAAACTACCATCCCTCATGGATAAAATGCTGTTTGGAAGGCCACTTAACGTTAGTCAAGAACTTTTGGCGCCGGTAATGAAGAATAAATGGGAGCCCGTCGCCAATACGAAAGTTCGTAAATTAACTCAGAATGCAGTCATTGTTGCCCTGCCCTCTGTACCAACAAGTGGTCCCGTTCCAAACAGGCTTCAAAAGTGGTACCATCAATTGGCAAGCATAACGCAGATTGTACAAGTTACTTTACCTTCAAATGGCAAGTCCAGTTATAACTACATATATTTTTATATAATTGCAAGATATGCTACATAACTTTTTTAAATTCGCTGTGTACTTGCAGTTAGCCATATTGCTCGTCAGCCGTTAGAACAAGTTGCTGAACAAATTGCATCGCTCACTAGAGTTAAAATACAGGAGCTTCGAAATGAGAATCCACAGCGCAGCATTATTTTGATTGGATTCAACGCAGGCTCTGCTTTAGCTTTGCAAGTGGCTATGTCAGAAAATGTGGCATGCGTTGTGTGTATGGGATTCGCATACAATACATTTAATGGAGTGCGTGGTACTCCAGACGACCGCATATTGGATATAAAGATCCCGATATTATTTGTGATTGGCCAAAACTCGGCGAAAACAAGGTATAGAAACATGGGAATCAAAAAAATATTAAATGTAAATAATTTTTCAAACATTGTTTTTTAGCACGGAAGAAATCGAGTCGCTACGTGAAAAAATGCAATCTGAAACCTCTTTAGTGGTGGTGGGTAGCGCTGACGATGTATTACGTGTGCCTAAAAGCCGCAGAAAATTAGATAACGTTACACAATCCTTGGTGGACGCTATGGTTGTGGTATGTTTGAATCTCAAATTCTTTGATATAAAAAATTAACTTTATTTTTCTTTTGTTTTAAATTAATTAGGATGAACTTTATGAATTCATAAAAAAAATTCTAACCAATCCACCTGGTCCACGCGTTCCCACTACAATTTCAAGTTTGGTACACGCTAAGCAAGGTCGAAATGCTACCGGTAATACCATTGGTAGTAGTAATACCGAAGGCAACACGAAGATTAGCGGTGTTCAACGCAAGCGCAAGAATGAAGCAATGAACTCCGATCAAGAGCAAACTCCGGTGAAAACTAAATGCGTTCAACCAAGTATGTTATTTGAATCTGTCTAATGCATAAGCATCACCTTCTGCTTTGATTTCATCCAACTTGTAGTATTTATTTTAGTTATAATTGCTCTTCTGCTAACACATATAATTTTCGAAATTATGTAATTTCATGAACTAACCAACATAAAAATGCGACATTAACCCGAATTTTCCACATCCTTTGCCATTCCTTCCATATCCAAGCCAAACCAAGAAAAGTAAAAATCCCTGATCCATTCCAAGTGAAGCGAAAGGGTAAAAAACGCATTTCGATTTCATTAATTTGTTTTGAAACAATGTAATGTAATGCTCATCATTTGTAACTTTTATCCGTTTTCAGTTGGCCGACCGCGCACTCGTCCATTGAATACGACTACATCTACACCAGCTAAAACTTCGCAGTCGTCATTGCTTGGCATTGGTAACACTTCCAAAGCTTCTCAACAGCAAGGGCAAAAGTCTCAAATTTCGCCCAGCACTGCCATTACAAATGAAGATCTGAACATGGCCATACAATCAATATTGGGTGATTCAAATGAACCCGACGGTTCGATACTTAATTCGAGTACAGAATCATCACAGGGAGCACATAAGATTGTAACAAACTACGAAATTGTTGCACCATCTAAGTCTACTCCAATAAAAACTGCATTAAACAAGGTGATACCACCTGGTGCCAAAATAAAGATGATACCGTCGAATCAGTTCGTACAACTTAAGCCACCAATGCAATCTCAATCAAAAATTTATACAATTAAGACCGCGTCCATGCAGCAAAACAACGCTTCTGGAAGCACATCCATCGGAAGCATTGTGTCGACATCTCCAGCCAGCGGCACCGCTGCACATCACCAACAGCAAATTTTCACTTTAAAATCGCCCAACGGTCAGACGACTCAGTTTGTGACAGCCGCACCACCTGGCACTTCTAATCAGAAATACACGGTGGTGAAGAATGCCAGTGGTAGCACCACACTGCAACTAACTAACACTGGTTTAAGTAACGTTAAGTCAACAGCCACGACCCTCATTTCAGGCACATCAACATCTAATTTGGACCTGTCAAACATAATCGATATGCCGATTGTGTTTGCTGACAATGACGGCAACCTCTCGGATTCTGTAGTTGCACCTGCTGCAACTAACAAGCCAGGTAGGCTCGTGTAAGCTTTCATAAATTATTTTTTTATACATAAATAACTTTCTCCCAAAGCTAATACTTCCGGTGTTGGGCAGCTGATAATTAGCCAGAAAATTATTAAAGAGGCGAATTCTTCTGCATCGAGCGACGCTGGTGTGGCGAGCACCGTGAGTACACCGCCCAAGACTGGAGGTGGCACGTATATAATTAATAAGACTGCCGGCAGTCCACTTTTACAACATACAGCCCAAACGTCGGTTAATAAACAAAATAAGGTGGTATTCATCAATCGTAACACAATGAAGCCATGCCCGAATATCATATCACGATCAAATATTGCACAACAGTTGCCGAAATACACCAAAGTTGTTGTTACCAATCCGAAGACGTCTGCAACAACCCTTGTGCCACGACCAGCCACACAGTTGTCTGCAAGTACAGGAAGTGGCAGTACCCCAATTGTATCATCCGTAAAACAGGTAAATTTGCAGACACTAAAGTCTCCAGTGACCATTGGGGCTCGTCAGACGTCAGGTGTATTGAACGTCTCTACAAAGTCACTACCACAAGTACAAATTATTGGCACCACTGTTGGTGGAGCGGCTATTTCATCAACTCTTGCCAATGCTACAAATGTGGCCACTTCAGCAGCCGTAACTGGGGGCAGCGGTATGTTGGCAGATCGTCCGCAAATTCGAAATATCGTCGTTAAACCTGGTGGATTGAAGCAAATCCCGGCTCAGTTAAAGTCACAGCTGCTTAATCGTAATCTGACGGTACGTAAGTTGGTCAATATAGTCCCCGCTACAAAGACGGTTGGTGCAAGCTCAACTTCACCTGGTGTAACAATAGTCGCTCAAAGCGGCGGGATGACTTCGGAGGCCAGTGCTTCTGGTGCCACTAGTTCGGGAACTTCTATTCAAACCTCTCCGAAGGTGATCACTTTAAATCCAATTAACCCCTCTGCCCCCATTGGGAGCACTGCATCTGGCACTAATAACACTGCTGCTGGTGGTACACCAAAAAATGAATGACTCTAATCCAGCAGAGGCGGATTTGCCGATTGTTTATCTTTAACCTTATTTTATCATCATATGAAGAAAATAGTTGTAAATCGTTTAATTTCCACTTGCTCATGCTATTTCGTAGTTTAACTACTTCCACATTCGACCTCCCAAAAATAAAAGAGTATTAATACTTACTAAGTCGTTTTTGTTAAAATCCTGACATTTTTTATTTACATTCTTATCCACATTCATATTTATCAAAATGCATTCGTACATAAAGACTGCGTTTTTTATTATTGTTTATTGTGCACCACGCAACTGGTCTATCTTTTTGCTCCACAATTTAATACTAGACATTTGAAAGCAATTAGAATGGCGCAATCTTGTATTCTATCATTCTTGGTATACGATAGGGTGAAAATGACTCGAAGTGAACTACTTCCCAAGACAGCCGGTTTTACGTACCGGAATGACTCGGGTTTCACCCGACCAAGGGCTGTTGTTTCGGCGACCTAACCCCGCTTAGATCGGCGATACCCCTCAATCATTGTTCGTCCATGGAGCAACTCTTTGCAGCCGGATTGCTCCGCATCCTTCTTCTCCGGGCGGGCGTAGAGCCCAACCCCGGACCAGAAACGTATTTCTGCTGTGTTTGCCAGAATCGGCTCCATCCAAACTCCACTTCGGTTAGGTGCAACTCATGCAACGGATGGAGTCACCTAAGAACCTGCTGTGGTCTTAGGTCTCACCGGGAGTGGACCACAAGCTATGTGGCTCCCTGCTGCTCAAGCCAAACGGCACAATCAGCCTCCACGGCTACCCGCTCGCGCAACGCACCCAACACCCGAAGAGCCTGCACGGCTCCGAGAAGCTCCTCTGGGCAGCAGCAAACCTGCCAACCCCCCCCTCCCCCACAGTCTACCGGCCTGTCTAACTCGCGCGTGCGAGCTAACCAGCAGCTCCTGGTTGCACACACCACCTGCACCGTATGCCGGAGCAGAATATACCGGAACGTGACATCGGTCAAATGCAACACATGCCTAGGCTGGTGTCACTTCCGCCTATGCTCCGGTCTACGCACCACACGCGAATGGACTGCGAACTACAGCGCCCCATGCTGCAGAGCGCCACTGACGCAGACAACAGCGCCCCCATTGCAGCCACCTACCAACAGGCAGCAACAGCAAGCGCGTCAGATGCAACAGGCCACAGGTAGACCTCACTCCTCCCTCACCCCCCGTATCGCGACCAGCCTCCCAAGGCATACGAAACTCCTACAACTCAACTGCAACGGACTCCAGAGCAAGATTGAGGAGATAGTAGTCTTTATGGGTCGGCACGGCATATTGATAGCTGCGGTCCAAGAAACGAAGTTGCACAGCAACTCAACTCTATTGAGTTGCGCCGCCTACAATGTGCTCCGTAAAGATCGCGAGCGAGATAATGGTGGCGGACTAGCGTTCATCTTACACCACACAGTGCAGTATCGGCTTATCGAAGAAGACATCGACCCGAGGGACACCACCCTAGAATGTCAGGGCATAGCTGTCCAGTCAGGCGATGTCGAGCTCGAAATATTCAACGTTTATATACCCCCTGTCACCTGCTGCCCGGCAGGATATCACCCTGACATAGGTGCGCTACTCAGAGGTGAAAACCGAATGGTAGTAGGTGACTTCAACGCGCACCACGATCTATGGCACTCAAGCCTGGCCAATGATCGTAGGGGAAACCTTTTGGCTGAGCAGATAGACGATTCGACATTCTGCACCATGAACGACGACGCCACCACCAGGATTATGGGTAGCTGCAGCAGCTCGCCAGACCTAACAATTGCTAGCGCTGGTTTGATCAATAGCATCTCATGGCGACCGATGCTAACACTAGCATCAGACCATCTACCCATAGTCATCTCGATCAATAAGCCCACCGACTTTGCTCCCGCGGACCACCGAACCTATACCAACTTCAACAAAGCTGATTGGGACGGCTTCGCGGAAGTTACCGAGAGCAGCTTCGCCGCCCTTCCCACACCCACAAACATACACACTGGCGAACGCCAGTTCCGCAGGGTAGTCACTGCCGCAGCGGCTCGCTTCATTCCGTCCGGACGCATCGCGGAAGTCCGCCCAAATTTCCCGGCCGAAGCAGCTGTACTAGCAAACGAGCGTGACCACCTACGCCAGGTCGACCCCGGGGACCCCCGCCTGAGGGACCTTAATTTGGAGATTCGGCAACTGGTAAATCAGCATAAGCGGAAAAAGTGGGAGGAGCACTTGAAGGCCTGTAACTTCACATCCGGTGTGAGTAAGCTCTGGTCAACCGTGAGGTTCCTGTCCAACCCAACGAAGCGTGATGACAGAGTGGAAATCTCTTTCGAAGGTCGCGCTTCGTCGGACCCGAAAAAATGCGCAGCCTACTTTAGTAGGCAATTCACACTGCACCCTTCGGTAGACAAGGCCAAACGTCGAGTGACCAGGAGGCTGGTCAAGCTGCCAAAAAACAGTGCACCACTTGTTTTCACCAGCTGTGAAGTGAAGGGGGCCATCGAGAAGGCGAAAGCCTCCAAAGCCATTGGACCCGACGGAATCTGCATGCTGATGCTAAAACATTTAGGGCCTAAGGGAGTAGCTTACCTTACGGAGGTCCTCAACCTGTCCATGGTCACTCTCATCATTCCTGATGTGTGGAAATCAGGGAGAGTGGTCCCACTGCTGAAACCGGGGAAGCCCGCCAACAAAGGAGACTCTTATCGCCCGATAACGCTCCTTTCCCCGGTCGCGAAGACGCTTGAGGCCCTACTACTCCCATGCTTCACCTGCCACCTGACTCCAGCTAAGCACCAGCACGGATTCCGTAAAGTGCACAGCACAACAACAGCACTTAACGCCATAAACACACAAATAACGTGTGGCCTAAATCGAAACCGCCCCTGTGAGAGAACGGTCCTAGTAGCGCTGGACTTGTCAAAGGCGTTTGACACCGTCTGTCATTCCACGCTACTAGAAGACATCGAGGCCTCCTCACTCCCACAGGGACTGAAGCGATGGTCGGCGAATTATATGAGTGGTCGACAGTCGTCAGTAATCTTCCGAGATCAAACCTCGAAACCAAGAAGGATTAAACAAGGGGTTCCAAAAGGTGGTGTTCTCTCCCCCTTACTATTTAACTTCTACATCTCGAAACTTCCTCAACCACCTGAGAGAGTTTCCCTGATCTCATACGCTGAAGATTGCTCGATTTTGGAGTCCGGGAATGGAATTGATGACCTCTGCTCAAAAGTGAACGACTATCTCTCCAGCCTTTCTCGCTTCTTCACTGCAAGGAGCCTAACACTCTCCCCAACGAAATCAACGGCGACCCTCTTCACCACCTGGACGAAGGAGGTCAGGCTAGAGTTGGGTATACACGTCGACGGCACACCAATACCGACTGTAAACAACCCAAAAATCTTAGGAGTCACCTTCGATAGCCTGCTTTCCTTCTCCACGCACACAACCGCAATTGTCAATAAAGTACAGAGCCGCAACAAGGTCCTCAAGTCGCTCGCCGGCAGCACTTGGGGTAAAGACAAATAAACGTTGCTGGCAACATACAAGGCAATTGGCCGGCCGGTTCTAAACTATGCTGCGCCAGTTTGGACGCCGGGGACTAGTTGGACGCAGTGGACGAAGCTACAGACTTGTCAGAACGCCGCACTCCGGATAGCGACTGGGTGCCTTCTGATGACGCCTGAGCACCACCTGCACAGCGAGGCCCAAGTGCTCCCCGTCAGGGAACACAACAAAATGCTCTGTAAGCAATTTCTGGTGGGGTGTCACAGAAGTGAACACCCTAACAGACTGTTGCTTCAGGAGGAGCCTCCGCCCAGGCACGTCAGGGGGCACCTATTCGTGTACAAGGACGTAGTCCAACAGTACATAGACCAACCATTGGACCCGACGACATACAGACGAGCCATAAACGACATTCATAGAGAGTCAGTTACCACCTACCTCGACTCTCGACCTATGAATGCCGTAATACGAGCCCAATCACCACCTATGGAAGAGACGGAGCTTCAACTGCCACGAGAGACCCGCGTTACCCTGGCTCAATTACGGTCTGGATACTGTAGCCGCCTTAACAGCTACCTATCCAGACTCGACCCCAATATCCCCAATGAGTGCCCGGCATGTGGAGA
>NW_023458562.1:20577631-20580230 GCF_013731165.1 Rhagoletis pomonella
TAAAAGAATCAACATTGAATAACATAAAAAGCAATTTAAATCTAGTGAAAACTTTTGCATCTTATATCTACTTTTATCTTAGATAGGAAAGCCAGAGATAGAGAGAATAGAGTAATAAAGAAAGGCAGCAGAAAGAATGATTAGTTATACACCTATAAAGAATGGACACGAAAAAAACTAGTCAATTGTGTTAACTCATCACTTGCGTAAAACTAACTGTAGGTAAAAAGTAAGTTTAAAAATTCATAGTGTATGTTGTTGTTATTAATTTCGCGTATCTACTTTTTGTAACTTCTACGTACTCTTCAAAATGTGTGCGGCGAAGTGTGAGCTCTCGGAGAATATTTTGTGCAAAAAGCAAGAAAAAGTATGTGTGGACGAGGAAACATACCTCGAATCAGCCGTTAAACTGATTCGGGGCGCTGAGTTTAACAATGCAACGAAGACAAATTGAGTCCAAGATGACTTCAAGCTAAAAATGTTGGACAAGTTCCTTCTCTTTTGTTATTTTTTTGCCCTTATAAATACTTGGTGTGGCAAGCCACCTGCCTGTGTGGCATGAGAGCAAAAAAATCATTACTACCGGCTCGGCTCCATAAATCAAAAAATTTCAATGCAGGAGTGTTTGCAATATCGTTTACTGCCCTTCATAAAGCAACATAAAGGCACAGTTCTGTTCTGTCCCGATTTAGCATTGTGCCATTACAGCCCTCTTGCCATGAACTGATATGTCAGTCAGTGAAAATTATTGAAAAAAAATTGCTAAAAACAAAAGAAGGCATCAAAAATTATCAGAATTTTTAAATTAATTTGCAAAGAGAGGCAGACCCCGTCACAATAACGGATGTCCATATCCTAATGAGGGGGCTCAAATGTAAATTGCGCCATTTTGTTTATAATGAAGATAACTGAAATATTTTTTTTTGTTGTTTAATATAGTAAGCTTAATAAAGATGATAAAACAGAAAACTCTTTTCGTAGGTTGTGCAATATGTTGTTATAATGATTTTCGACTGACCAAAATTTTTCGTGTCCATTCTTTATGTAATACTTCTATATTGGCAGTAAGCTAACTTCCAGTGTTGCCACGGACAAATTTTTTGCCTACCAAAATCAACCAAAACCTACCAAAATTTTATTCAAGTTTTTAATATTTTTTTAATGTGAAGTTTATTAAAAATTTAGATAAAATATTATTTAGAAAAACTGAAACACGGCTAGTAGAATAAAAACAAATAAACTACGTATAACAATTCAATTTACTGTACAGACTTACACAAATGTTTGTCTCTTTACACATACATAATATTATTATAATGATTATTACGTCGGGGATACACGCGCTGCGATCTAGGAAGATCTATTGTGCTTAACCCTAATTGTAATCACTCCAATCTTATTCTCTTTAAGAAGTTAGGCACTTTGGAGGGCGTCATGTTTAAAATTTTGGATGAAGAAGTCAATCGTTCACCAAAGTGTATCAGTCTGATATTTATGATACGTGGGCAGTCACATAAAATACGCTCTGGGGTTTCCTCCGCCAGCTCACAAAAGGCTGCATGACCATGCAAGTGCATTTGGGATCCATGCTTTGCGAGACAGTCAGCTTTCGCTGCCTTCAAACCCTTCTTGTCCCGGAACCCACAACAGTGTTACGTTATTGTGAGCCTCCAAGTGGCTCAAAAAAGTTTTACAGCTTTCCACAAGCCTGTTGCCATTTTAAAAGAGTCTAAGGCCTTTAACCTCCCGAAAGATCCGATATAACATTTAATTAGGCCCCATTTATTTTTCTACACAGACATCGATTCCGAAGACTTTCGCCTGGACTAAAGTTTGGTATGTGTAAAATGGCAGACTTTCTGGAATTTTCATCCGAATTCGCCTGCCCCAGTACTCTCGTCGTCCATCTTTGAACCGTCGGTATACCATGCTTGGGACCTTTGGTCAATCCACTTCACAGCAGTCCCTTTCAGGAATTCTGACCTTGTAGGGTTTGTAGAAGGGTAACTAGGGATTATCCAGGAATGGTTTTAGAACCTCCAAACTACCTCAAAGATCTCAAATTTTCTTGCTAATCATATTGGGCAGTCGTAGGGAGCTCCAGCCGACCTCTTTTTCAAACAGGCCAGTACCGCATATGTGACAACGGGTCTTACTACCATACTGAGGGCACAATAGATCCCCTGGTCGCAGTGCATCCCTCAACTGAATATCTATCTACTACAATATTGAATGACCAATAGGTTAGTTTTGGTGATATTCCTGAAGTCTTATAAAGAAGTCCCTGGACAATCGTGGACTCCACCGGTGAAATATTCGTGTAAACAAGGTTGCTAAATGTTTCGAGATACAAAAAAAAACTTTGGAGATCGAAAAAATTTGGTCCGACCATATTTTGACAAGTTATCTCAATTATTTTTTTTTTTGCTATTTAATTTGAGTTATTTTTATAAAAATATAGTTCATTCTTTAACAATAGCCGTTTAAATCCAAGTTTAAGACTTTGTGCAGTATTTAAAAAAACAACAAACTTTCGTAAAAATGTCGAGTTTTTTAATTGGATTTTCTAGAAAAATTTTGAGTATGCAGTTTTGTAGCC
>NW_023458562.1:20580330-20582137 GCF_013731165.1 Rhagoletis pomonella
ATGGGAGGCTATTCCAAAGACGAATAGCGTGGACAAAGTATTGCCGCTCGGATTTTGAGGTGTTGTATTTCGAGTGTAACAGCTGTGAAGATCTAGTTAACCGGGTATAGTGTAAACAGCACTTTAGATACTGCGGTTCATTCGTGAGTAGAATTTTATGCAGCATTACAAGACACCTTACCTTTAATAGATCATTAAACCAAATTGAAAAAATCTTTGTGGCAAAATTCGAAATATGATCACGCTTTCTACTGCCGTATATATGTATACCTAGAAATATTGTTCCACAGTAAAATAAGCTTTTTATTGCATACACTGTCACACTTGGCTAACAATTCTTGAACCGTATAAAGTGTCGGTATCAGGTAACTTTTAACAAGAAATAGGCGAATTTTGATTGGGCTAAATTATTGAGTGGCCCATAGAGATCGCAGCATCTCATAAACTTTCCCGATCGCTTCATAGATGTGGTTGTTCCAGGTTACAGTCCTGTTGAAAATTATGCCAAGGTTTTTGGCGGAGTCAACATACCGTATTGTAGAATTATTCAGCGTAACACTGTCAAAGCTGTCGAGCCGAAAGTTTTTCTTATGTATAACAATGCATTGTGGTTTGCTGGGGTTTATGACAAGTCCACTGTTAGAAGCCCACCCGTTGACATGGTATAAATCATTAAAAGATTTCGGATGCTAGTATTAATTGAGTCAGGTGCGCAGCTGAGGTGCAGCTGCTCGTCATCAGCATATGCATGAATTCTACAACGCCCAAGAACGTTAGGTAGATCTTTTACGTATAAAATAAATAATAAAGAGCAAGAACTGAACCTTGCGGAACACCTTGCACAACAGGAGCCAAGCAAGATAAAGAATTACTCGCGCATACTGCTTGCGACCTATCAGACAGATACGAGTGTATTAAGTTTGACGCTGAGGTCGAGAAGTTGCAAAGATTTGCAAGTTTTAGGCACAATAAGCGATGGTCGACGGTATCAAATGCTTTAGAGTGATCCAGAAGAGTGAGTAAGGTCACGTAGTTCTCATCCAGTATTTGCCTAATATCGTCAGTGACATTCAGCAGTGCCGTGATACAGCCCCCATTTTCGCTTACTAGAGAACGTTTTTAAAAAAAAATAATGTATTTGCTTATACATCAAGTGCTCCACCACTTTGAGCAAGAAAAAAGGCAGCGATTTAGAAATGGAGAAATATTTACAGCTACCCCTTATACCCAGACAAGAGGATCCTTTAATTTGTTGGAAGCATAATCGCAAAGAATTTCCAAATTTGTTTACACTGGCATCGGGTAGCATTTATGTTGAAAATAGAAAAGCTTGTTGCCCGAGAATACGGAAATGCTTCTTTTCAAAATGAAAAACATAAATTTTTAATTCTAATTACTAATTACTACACTGAGAAAAGGGATTAGTTTTGACAACTAAAGATATTTAGTTCCCGAATTTTGACAATATTTGGGAACTGTTACCAAGGATTGGGAACTTCTACCATGGGTTGGTAATTATAACTAAATATATTAAAGCTTCTAATATTCATCTAGGTTGTACCAAATCGTTAATTTAGTTTAAGGGTTTGGTAAATACTAATAAATATTTTTTTGAAGCATATTTCTACAAATTCCATTCCACTTAACGTATGGTTTATAAAAGGATGTCATTAAGCTCTTCTATTACACTTCAGCTTTCTTTCAACACATGGTTTAGTCATAGCTACCAAATCTTAGTTGAGGCAACCACGATTTGGTTTGAGAGCGGAACATATTCATGCTTGTGAGCCACCCCTAAATAATGCTG
>NW_023458562.1:20582237-20584212 GCF_013731165.1 Rhagoletis pomonella
CGCTGGTGTTAAGTCCGGTTTTATACGTATGTCGGTGCAAGATGGTGGTTTAAATTTCAGTATTGATCTAGCAGCACTTTCGGAGGGGGCTTCTATAAGCATGGGACGGGTTTTCCCAGCAATTGGACGCCCCAACCTGCGAATTTTTTAGCTCGGGAATGGTGTTGGAGAGCTCCTGTGGAATCAGTGGGACCAAGAGAGCACGATCGTCGCTTAAACGTTCAGAACCAGATGGTTTTTTAGACTCTGGAACGTTGAATGCGACGACTTGTTTAGCTCGTTTCCTACGTTCATTGATCTCAGCGATTACCTCTTCACTGCCTGGATCGCATGTACTGAACGTTGTTAATTTCGATTCAACGGTGCTGACCCTATCGTCTAGCTGTGTACACAATGTATTGAGTGAGTTATTTTGTTTGACAATGTTGTTCAGCTCCGACCGAATGGTAAGCAATTTGTTCTCGATGTCTTCTTTGAAAGCATAGAAATGTTTTTCGAACATCTTCTCCATTTTTCTAACGATTAGATCGTCATGGTCAACATGCTGATCGCCACCAACTATCACGCTAACCTCACTTTCGCAACCATTGCATTTCCACTTTAAGTTATTGTATTTGATGTCATTGGCAATTTTGTTGAATTCAACCTTATCAATCTTTGTACATTTTGCATGGATCCACTTGTTGCACTCGGTACAAAGTATACTGGAAGTGTTTTCTCTGATGTTAGCAAAGCAAACACCACATACATGGCGTCATTTTCATCTATTTATTTTTTGTTTTACTTTTATTTGGCATTTGAGTTGCTCTGAAAATTTCAATTTTATAAAGGAGACAAACTTCAAAATATAAATCAAGGCCGATGAATTGAGAGAACGGATTTACCTTTAAATACTTGTATCATGGGCATAGTACAATAATTACAGGTAATGTCTTCCCAGAGAGCGCATATTCCGATCTGCCTTATTTGAAAAATATCATTGTTGCCCACACTAAAAGGTTTTCTGCTAGAGAAAAGGAATATTTCCATACCCCATATACCATGTACATGCACTTTTTTTAACAAACTTTCTTGCAGAGGACTTATTTAATTTGCAAAAGCCGAAAAAAAAACATTTGCTTAGTAAATAAATTCAAAATTTGTATGGCTCACTTCATTTCAAACGTTTTTTCTTTTCTTTTGAAAAATTATAAAAATTAAATTGAGCGAAAACAAAAAGCAAAGCCAACTAAAAGTAAAGGAATCAACATTGAACTGCGTCAAAATCAAAATAAGGGAGCACGAATTTCGATGTGAAGCAAAACTCTCTGGGAAGACATTACCTGTAATTATTGTACCATGCATGATAAAAATACAGTAAGGTAGAACCGCTGAGAGTCACTTTTCAAATTCTTGACGTTTCCAAACAATTTCATTTTTAAATTTACTCACAAACTCACACACACATTTTCATTTTCAAACTCAAGCAACAACAATTTTGAACAATTTACTTTTTTTATTTTCACTTTTATATGATTTTAAAATGTTGGCAAACTTCAAAAAAAAATCATGGCCAACGAATTGAGAGAACGGTTCTACCTTGCTATATTTTTATCATGGTACCATGTATCATGGGTAAGAAATAGAGTTTCAAAAACAAAAAAATGTTTACTTTTATATGAATCTTTTAGGAGTCATATATGATCCAAGTTATGAGCCAGCACTTTGTTTCAATATAAAAACAATAATGGTGCATTTACATGGTGTCAAGAATTCCGAGTCAAATAAAATGTACACTCGTCTTTTTGAAGTTACTGCGTAGATTTTTTATTAACATTCAATATCGAAAAATGTCTTATGTCCAATCGACTGTCCTCGTTCGCGGTTCGTTGCAACTGCATCGTCTCCTTCTTGTTCGTTTCTCTTGTATGTGTTTTGTGTTATTGTCTGTCAGGGTCGCATTATAAAGTATTCAAAGTAATGCTTTACAGAAAAA
>NW_023458562.1:20584312-20586128 GCF_013731165.1 Rhagoletis pomonella
ATTTATTTTTATAATTTTTCAAAACAAAAGAAAAAACGTTTGAAATGAAGTGAGCCATACCAATTTTGAATTTATTTACTAAGCAAATGTTTATTTTTCAGCTTTTGCAATTTAAATAAGTTCTCTGCAAGAAGGTTTGTTTAAAAAAATACGTGTACATATATGGTTTATGGGGTATGGAAATATCCCTTTCTCCTAGCAGTAAACCTTTTAGTGTGGGCAACAATGATATTTTTCAAATAAGGCCGATCGGAATATGCGCTCTCTGGGAAGATAATACCTGTAATTATTGTACCATGGTTCACCGCCAACCCAGTTTTTAGATTTTTTGATGTCAGAAAAAACGAGTTTTGAAACGTGTGTCACAAAATATTGCAACAATGAAGCATTGCGGGACGATGTGTAAGCATGCATAATAGTTCGACTTTAATAAAATTTTAAAATAAAAATACATCAACTACGCGTTTTTGCTTAGCGGCGTTCATTGTCGTTTATCTTTTGGTCTTCGACGTTTCTCCTCTATTCACCAAAAATAATCGATAAATCGGGGCTGCAGACGGATAAGTTATCTCTTTAATACAGGATTATTTTATAGCTTGGATTTCAGATGAGAAATTTTGTATTCCTAATTGCATATTGGATAGTTCATCTCGAAAACATAACCTAATATAACAAATTTGTGAAATTTATTAAGGCAGCAGTCTACCGGATATCAGATCACATATCCGAATCCGGCTCTTTTTTTTTTACATAGTATCCGGAATCGGGTTATGCGGCGAAAATCTCTATCCGGCACATCCCTAGTGAATATTCAACATACAATAAGTGAACTGCTTGGGCGAAATGTAAACGAGTCCACGGAATGAAAATTCATGATAAGGCTGTAAGAGTAACGTTAATTTCTTCATGATCCAATGATCGAATCTAAACCAAATTAGTATGGGACACCCTCGGTGGTACCACCTACTCAAAAATGGAAATATAGAAAGCGGTTAACGTGGTCCAAATTTATGCGGTAACATACATAAAAAAATATTTCGACGAATTCATAACCTCCTCCTATTTTGAAGTCGGTCAATAAAAGGTAAGTAGAAGAAATACCATTTTTTAATTTCATTATATAAAATATTACATTAAAATACGAGCAGTTTTGATTCGTAGGTTTAATTTTGTCGATTCATCTTATAAATGTGAACTTGCTTGACAAACTAGAATACTCTCAATTATATTGTATAAGCATATGTATAAATAAATAATCCTTGACGCTGCGATCGGCTCTTAGCCGTGCTTACTCCTACTGTAGTTATCCGCTTTTGACATTGTCAAAAGGAACCAGAACTCCGGGTGGGCCACCAAAAGTTCCTTGATACTTATTGAGACCAGCCCCGATACTGGACGTGACCCCGGCAGGTTCCGCAATGCCGATGCGATTTGCAAAACTGGGATTTGCAGGTAGCTTTGGTAAAGTTGCAGTTGTAGCTGCAGATCCATCTGCTTGCACAGCATAACCCAATTTTCCGCTACCCAGAACACCTGGTGATCCGCCAAAGCCACCGGTGTACTTGCCAACGCCGGCATTAGTTGTTGAACCGACGCTACCCTTGCTGCTAAAACCGGCGAAATTCGTGCTCTGCTGCGTACTGGTAAACGTTGAGAATCCACTAGGGGTGGCCGCTTTATTGAAAGTTTGTGAACTTCCGCTTAAGCTACTTGATGTGCTGTGTTGAAAATCTGTTGGTAGAAAAAACAAACGAAAACATGTATATGTACAGTGACGTATTGGCACAAAGAATTTTTCGCAATATATGTATGTATG
>NW_023458562.1:20586228-20647699 GCF_013731165.1 Rhagoletis pomonella
CCTTATAATGTTAAAATTTTATGCTATCGAAACCCTGAAGTTTCTCTTCAAAAACTCACCTTTTTGGAGGCTCGTTTGCCCGGTGGTGGAAATTGTACTAAATCCGAATTGCTTCGTTGGTGTTGTACTAGCACTGCTAGGGCCGAGTATGTTGTTAGTTATCACTTTGCCTTCGTTACTCTTCGTAAATGTCGTCTTCGTCGAACTGCCAAAATCTTGATCGGCTGGGGAGGATGCATCGCCGCTTCCAGGTGCCGCCGTTGATTCGAATGGAGCTGCAAAATTTGTATTAAAACTTGATGAGGATGGTTTCTGGATAAATGTTTGTCCAGCGGATGCTGCTGGTTGCAGTTGAGACTGTTGTTGGTTGTAAATGTTAGCGCTTAGGTTGTCTGTTTGAGGATTTCGATTGCTGACATCATTTCCGTTTGCAGCTTCATTATTGCTTTCGTTTTCTGCAGTTGGTGGTATGAAAAGGACTGGTGGCAAAGTGGCGGTCTCTTCTTGCTTGTTGCTGTTGTAATTAGGCACTTGCGCGAATGGATTATGGATGTTTGATGGTTTGACAGTGGTAGTGACTTTTGATGGGGAGTTATTAAAAGCAAAAGTACGTGTGGTAGAAGTAGAGGCGGAAGCGAAAGTGGAGTCGTGCCGATTAGATAAACTGGGTGAAGTTTGGAAGGAGTTAAAGGATGCGGGGGAGGAAGTTATGAAAACTGGCTTTGTTGCATCTGTTGCCTCTATGTTCTGCTGCGAGGGTGGCAGCAAATCATTGTGGACGTCTGAATTGGAATCGTCCGTATTGTAAATGAATGGCACACCTGGGCTCAAGTCGGGATAATCGAAGCCAGCTAACCAAGGTGGCAAAGTGGCAGAATCAAACGGATTCTCATCTATTGCCGTTGCTGGAGTTGTCGTCGTGGTTGTGGTTGTTGTTGTCGTGACGAATTGGCCTGAATTCAGCGATCCAAATGGCCGCGCTGGCAAGAAGGGGTTGGAATTTGATAATTTAGATTTTTCCACCGCTACGGTCTCTTCCACTTCGGCATTGGTTATATGATCTACATTAGCGTTAGGAAGATCTTGATTAAATCGACTAAAATAATTAAGCTGTTGGTGCGTAGGTGTTGTTAAACGCGGTCTTTGTGTCGTCGTCGTAGTGGTAGTACTTTTGCTAAGGAATGATGTGCTTACTTTCGAACTGGGGAATGTAGAAGATGAGGCGGATGTTGAATCGTGCGACTGTGCAATGTGATTAGAGGAGAAACGATCATCGAAGGAGTTCGGTTTTTGGGTTGTTGTAGTGCTGGTAGTTTGGGAAGTCGTGGGATAGGCACGCACCCAATGAGGTCGCGGCGTGGACACGGTGGGACGTCGAGTGGTTGTGGTGACGACTTGGCGTGTACTGAAATTTGGAGCTGCGGTACGTGGTCGGTTCGTTGTGGTGGTTGTTGTTGTCAGCTGGGACGCTGGTGCTGGCAAATCGATGTTATTGAGATCGGTGTATGGCTCAAGTGGAGGCAGGATATCCCGGGAGATTGTATCATTGTATTCGTGAATATCATCCGGAACGATGTATGTTACCGCTGCATCCAATTCAGGGTCATCAATATCGGCTAACCAAGATGGTATTGTGAACGAATCACCGTGTTCTAATTGGAAAAAGTCGTTAGGATTAAGCGGCGCAGGAGTGGTAGTTGTTGAAGTGGTTCGACTAGTGGTTGTGGTGCGACGTGTTGTTGTCGTCGTTGGTCTTTTGGTTGTGGTTGTCGTCGTAGGACGTTTAGTTGTTGTTGGACGATTAGTTGTCGTCGTAGTCCTCGTTGTTGTTGGCTTTGTGGTACGCACGGTAGTGGCTCTGGGTGTGGTGGTAGTCGTTGTGCTCGTAGAATGAATGTCGCCCCATTTTGTATCTGTAAGGGGTTCTATGGAAACACTACCTTCACTGGATACGCCTTTTAGATTGCCCTGTGTATTCAAACTCTGCCCGGCGGTGAGGGAAACTTTTATGTTATGTGGTATTGGGTCTTCGACACCAGATACGCGCTGCGGCACATTATTCTCTGCAGTGATTATTTTTGGTTCTTGCTCTAACGGTGGCAGCAAATCCCAAGCGATGACTTTAAGTGAGTAACCATCGTCAGCGGGCATATACTCCACTGGACCACCTATATCAGGGTCGTTTAGCTCGACTATGTACGCCGGCAATGGGCTGATGCCATTGTTTTGTTCATGGGCGGTTGGGAATGGCAAGACTGCACTCGATTCCCTCGCCTTCAATTCGACGAGCTGTGCATTCTCCACATCTACAGTTGTCGTGGTGATTGCTGTTGCAGCCGCTTCCGGAAGTGGGCCCGTGCCAGTCGTACCCTCAGCCGAGTCGCTCGGAACACCAACGGCAATGGGATCTAAGGTGGGAAGGGGAGTTCGGTATTTAGCAGCTATGCGACTTATAATGGCTAGATCAGTAGGCACGTTTGGATAGTTAAAATTACCATTACTCAAGGGAGGGGGAGCATTGTTGTGTGGGATGGTAAGGGCAGGCATTTCGGGTAGGTGAATGAGGCTTTTATTAGTGCTAACTGGATTTTCTTGTGATTTTAGTGGGATTAATGCGGGCGTTAGTGATGGTTTACTATATTCTAAGTTTTGTGAGCGTTCCTCGCTTAAATTAAATAAGGTATGCTTTTTAGAACTTGATTTAGCGAATTGATCAAAATATGTTTGTGCGTGCGATAGTAGAGGCGAAGAAGCCAATAGAAGTGATGCGCTTGTGGTGGTGTCAACAGTGTTTGATTTGAATGTGTTCGAGGTGGTGCTAGTGCCGGCAAGCGTGCGATCCTTTTCACTCAAGTGCATATTTTGTTTTAAGGTGTTGATTTCTTGTGAATTTAAGTTTTTATGTGCATCCGTGCTAATCAAATCGCCACCATTATCAACATTGTTCTTTTCGGGAGTGTTTTTTGTGCTGTGAGTGACCACTATTTCACGTTTAAAACGTGCTAACTCATTTTCAATAATTTCGTTCTCTAATTGCTCGCCATCTATCACTTTCCTTGCATCGGAATGCTCTTGTTGTTCACTTTTCGGTTCATCGTTTTCGTTTTGTTGATCGGTCGTATTTAATTTGGTAGTATTGGTGTGTGCACTAAAAAGTGTATTTTTTGTATTAGTGTTATTATTAAACTCACCAATGAATGGTGGCAGTAAGTCATCGGCCGGCTTCTTTATCTCGGTTATGCCCGAGGCATAGTTCGGTATTTCGAATTGTAAGCCCTGCGCACTGATTACCTTCCGGCCATCGGGTGTATCGATGGGTTTTAGTGCCGAAATCGGGTTACCATAACTATCGATGGCCGAAGGTTGGTTCTGGTTGAAGCCACTGTTACCTACACCGCCATTTTTACCATTTTTTAGAGCAGTAAATTGCGGTGGTTGCGCTTCTAAAGGAAATGGCGATTGTGGTGGTGGTGCAATAGCATCTGAAAAGGAAGTTTTGTTGTTGTTCTATTGTTGTAATGTATTTGTAATTTAGTTTTGTATGTGTGCTGAACGAGTATGCATACATATTATGTATTATCATACATGCATATTACATACTAGAGGAGAAGGTCGAGTACCTGCAGTGAAAAGCCAAACCAGTTTGTGAACATTCTAGCAGATAAATTGGTAGAAGCCGATTAGGTCATCAACTGGTATGAGCTCATATGGAGGCTTACCAGTAAAACCATTTCGAATAACATTCGATTATACGAAAGGCGGCGTTATCTGTCATCGAATTGTCAAAACCAAAACAAAAACGCCGAAAAGTTGGTCTTCTCGCAAATGTCGGCCGTGGAATCAGGTGTAAGTAAAGTCACGATTCTGGTTTCGAGATCGAAGGTGACAATTATTGTTTTTTTTTTTTTTAATTTAGCTCGATTCTGAAATTTTAGCTAATTTGTCAATTTTTATTATTTATCAAGAATTGGTATTCTAGCACAGAAATCAAAAGCGCTTTTCTTGATAAATTATCAAGATTGAAAATGCTATTGACAAATTGAAATTTCATGTGAAATGTATGAATTTTGTATATTAATAAATTTGTTTCTAACAATTAAATACTCCATGTGCCGGCATTTGAACCTGCGACACACGGAATTATAGTCGACATCTCTACCTACTCGGCTACGGCAGTCAAAAGCTTTTTTGCTTTTAAATTCATATTTTTCATATGTGACAATGAAATCAGTTCCATTCATGTGAAAATCAGTTCCAGTAATGTGAAAATCGTAGAGCTCTTTGTTTTATAAATATTGACACCGAAGCTTTTACTTGATAAAAATCTTGATAAATTTTTGTAAAAAAAATCACAGAATTGGGCGGTAAATCAATGTGTGTACATACACTGCCGGAATAAAGTATTGGCACAGCAAACTTTTCACAATATATGCAACAATTTTTTTCCAAAATTTTTCCGCCAATTTTGTATAAAAATATGGTTCATTCAACAATAAAAAAACTTAAAAATATAATTCCTAAACTTTGTACAAAACTCGTGAAAAGTCAGCAAATTTTCATAAAAATTTTCAACTTTTTAATCAGATTTTTTAGAATATATTTGAGTATACAGTTTTGGAGCCCATTAAATTCTAGTAAAAAAATGCAAGTTCGGAGTTAGTCAAAAGTCGCGTTGATTTTTGAGAATTTCTTTTTTGTTGAAGGTTTTTTGCATTTTTTCCATATAAAGTATTTTCGAAAAAATTTTTTGTATGGAAGATACTGCGTGAAACAAAGATTCCGGTTATTCCTAGCTACTTAAAACTTGCACTTTATTATAATAAAATTCATTGGCCTACAAACCTGCATACTCAAAAATTCTAAAAAATCTGATTAAAAAGTTGAAAATTTTCATGATAATTTGCTGAATTTTCGCGAGTTTTGCACAAAGTTTAGGAGTTATACTTTTATGTTTTTTGTTGTAGAATGAACCATATTTTAAGTATGGAAAGAAGATGGAAGTCGAAGTAGTTGAGCTGCAAGCAAAGGGGTGGTATTCTAGTTCACAACTAGTAGCTTTCACTGCAGGAGTGGCTAGTGTGCGTGCGTGTGTTGGTGTTGGTGTCGTAGTGGTGTGTTTTCTCCCGCACATGCATAAGAACGGATTACATACACATCCGTTACCTTAATATAGAAAGGCCCTAACTCATATAGTCGCTGAAATGCAAAAAAGCCGTAACTGACTAAAATTTTTTATTGCTCAAATGATGTGGGATGAAATACATTATAATCAATCAAAACGGTAATTTTGGATTTTTACTTAGTTAGGGCTTTTTGTATTTCAGCGCCGATGTGATATAAATAGGGTCCATATGTACTGGGGATTTCCATGCATAAATCAATCGAAAGTTCCTTCTTACCCAACAGGTGCTGGCTTCATAGTGCATACACTTATTTAAATTTAGAATGTAGATGTTAATATAAGCGCCCTTTACTTCGTGAAATGTTATATTACAATATAGTGCAACGTCCGACAGGATTTAATGCATATTTTTTCATCAAAGATGGAATCGAGCGATTTCAGAACAAAAGTCAAAACAAATATCTACTAATTTCTAGGCATTTTGCTAGATAAAATTGCTAACAGGCATTTAGAACAAAACAATTCTTAATTTAAAGATAATGAAAATCTTAAAAATAGTAAAAATATTTAAATTTTTTTAAATATTTTAGAGCTCCTCCTCTTTGTCATTCGAGTCTTACTTATTTGTCTCATTAGTCGCACAGTATAATATGCAGTTAGGGTTCAATTTTAACTAAAATAAATTTAAAAAATATCGGGTGTTTTAAAGAGATTAATTTGCTAACTTTTCCGGTTTTCTTAGGCAAAAGAACCCACAACGGTAATTATTACCTTAATTTCCGATAATTTTTTTAGTTTATTAAAAATCGTGTCGGGCGACAACTTACTTTATCAACAGAAAAAAGAACAGATACCATGGTTATACCTACGCAAGAACCGCATTAACAAAAAACCGATTTGACTCAACACATATTTCTTTGAAGCATTTATACCTTTATAGTGCACTCGATGAAACCGTATTCAAAAGTAATTAAAATCTGCTGTTTTTATACGACATTTCTTGAATAATTCATTTGCGCGGTTGACCGAAACGGAAGCGAATAATAATTCGAATTTATTATTATAATAATTTCAAATTAAAACGGGATGTTTAGGGGCGATTCCAACGTCACGGGTTGGACATTTGTACAGAAAAAATTTTATTTCTTGTTTAAATTTAAGTATAAAGTACTCAACAAATCTACATTTTGATAAAGCTACACCTAATTGACTATTATATGAGTTATTACAAAATACGAAAAAAATTAAACTTTTAGCTTTTTTTGTCACGAGTGGGACAAGACCAATACTGCTTAATAATAACTCATAATATAGATAAAGCAGTCACACAATTTAATATATAACACAATTTTATTAAAAGCCGATGAGTTCTACTATATATTTTTCTTACCAAACACTTGAATTATGAATCGCAAATTATTTGATAGTGCATTCAACAAAAACTACTTTGCATTTAAAGCTTTAATTTGTTATTTTTTTGGTTGATTCAAGATTTTTACAAATGTCATATCCACACGTTTGTTAGTTTTATAAAGAAAATAATTTTTGGCACTGAGGTTCACTTTCCCATGGAACCTCCCATATAGGAAACCAGCCTATTTTCATTTCGCGTCAAATGAATTATGCGTTTATATATGTTTTCTAACCGATGTGGGAAATAAAAAACCGATTTGAAAACAAATTCGAGTCAATACGCTTTTGAATTTCTGAGCGTATTGAAATTTGGTTTATGCATTATGCGTTTTGAATCACAGCGAACTGGGTCAAAGCGCTTTATGTGTCGGTATAAACAAGGTAAGAAGAGTGGCAATAAATTATGAGTGGTTTTCTGAGAGGTGCAAAGCAAATATTTGCAGATGGACAGCACTAACAAAGACTAAAAATAAATACAAAACTAATAAAAAGCGCTTAAACTAAATACTATGTTGAAGGTACGTGTGTGCCAACTCTGTGTTTTTAATATATTTACATGCGATGAATACAAGAATGAATAACTAAAAATATACATATACATTTGTACATAAGTATGTGTGTATGTATGTATGTATGCACAGTTGGATTATAATTTGCATTTTCAATTTCTGATCGTTTTAATAAAGGAAGACAAATTGATTAATTGTCACTATTATGGAACGCTTACACTATCAACACTTCTAAGTAATATTGAATTACATAACAAAGGCCGGTTGTATTCTGTGACAATTACATTAAGATACACGTACACTTATGCGTACATACATATGTATGTTAGTGCATACTTATTTCCATATTTCTACACGATGTATGTATGTTCACTAGGCTCGATTTAAATTACTTCCCGTACAGCTCGCCATTTGGCCATGTTGCTTAATTACCGTAATTACTTATCATTTTATTTTCTTCTAACATTTGCTTCTAAGTTTACAATGTGGTGATTCGTAATTAGCTGTCTATATATACAGTTTGTTTTGCAGTTATGTGTGCATGAGAATGTGTATTGCAGTCGCTTCAACAACTCACCACCGTGGTTGGGAGTTTGAGCTTATGCCCACTATGATCATAGGAAATGTGGAAGGATGGGGCGAGAATTTTATGTGAAATGTTTATTTCACACTTACACATTCACATTTTAACACCATAAATTTTGCTTAGCTTCCATCGTAATTAAATAGTGTAACCGATTTTTCTTTTTACCTGGTTAACTTGATATTCGCCGTTTATTGTATTTTACGAGGCATTCGATTTTTCAATCAAGTTATTTACTCATCCACTAGTTATTTTTTAATAATTAGCCTTCCGTCAAGTAAATGTGCGCCCAAAAGCATGTGCCCAGTGTTTTAGGCAAAAAAAAAAAAATACATTAAAGTGGCGTCAAGATTTTTTTTGGAATTCCTGAATAATATTTAAATGTATAAATACTGTACAAATGTGTCGGCATTTTCTTAAGAATTACAATGCATGTATTTATCTCCAATTGCTTAAGTACTATGTAGAAGGAATATCTAAGAAATTCTGCAAATTATTATTAATTAAAACTATCTTTAGGAAGTAAAGTCAAAACAATCAAAAATATGCGGGGTTCACAAATCGTATAATATTACAAGTACATAAACCAAGCAGCTTAATTAATTTATTTATCTGTCGGTGTGTCTGCGAATTTTTGCATGCACAGCAGGAAGCAAACACAAATTATGGTGTTAAAATTTAATTATATGGAATTTCGTCTATCACCGATGAGGTGCAAAGCCGACGGGGAGTGTCATACGTTTATAATAAATGTGTATTTAAATTTGTTTACTGACAAATGATTGATTAGACGTCAAATTGATACTTAGCATTAGAAAACAACAGTTCTACGTAGAGCCTTGAGTCTAATTAATTTTTGCAAAACTATGTTTTGCAGTACGTAAGGGTTGCCCTTCTATTTATGTAACTATGTAAAAAAACAATGTTTTGTCGAATGTAAGTGTCACAGGGAAATGTAAAAAGTGCGACCCCTAGGTTCGGCTAAAAAAAATTTTTTTTTTTTGAACTTGGCTTGCAAAACTACTTTACGATTCAGGAATGTGCGGCGAATTTTTTTTTTGGTTGCTTGTATGGTGGTACAGTCTAACGTACATACATATGTATTTATATATATGCAGATACATATGTGAGTACATTAGTTTGTAAGAAAATTTCTTTACAAAGTATAGAAAAGAAAAAAATAATTTTGGGTTTCATTGGGAATTACTCGCAAATTAATTAAACAACTGTTATTTATGGTACAAGCAGACTTATCTTGTTTGACTAGAATGACTCATAGCATTGTAGGAAAGCCCACGCTGTTTTGAAATAAAATATCGTTTATGTGGAAAGGAATTTGCCGAAATTTCCATTATTTGCTTCGTTCATCCGATTAGCCATAAAATTTTTAATCATCAACATTAATCTGGCAAACAGCTAATTTATTTTCTTGTACATACTTCAACAAGCTTCTAACTAAATTACCTAATGGTTTTTTCGTTTCTACCAAAAAATGTCACCTTCTCATTGCCCCTTTCTCTTTTCGTGTTCGATTCTAAAGTAAAGGCAAACAGTGAGAAAATTTTGCTTAAAACGACAATATGTATTATGAAATGCACAAACTAGACAAGGGCAAGAGGGCAAAAAATGCCTTTTTTCAGGGTTCAGTGTAATTTTAAAAATGTTTTGCATCGTGGAAGGGCAACATTTTTTGGATGAAACGAAACGTCATAAATAACTGCGTATTAAAACACATACATACATACATATGTACATATGGGACAGGGCCTGTTAAAATGGAACTACGATTCGACTTTGCAGTTGAGTATGTACGTTTTTTTTATCATGTGTCTATCTTTGATGTTAATGAAAAGAAAAGGAATGTAACTAGAAAGCTGTGGTTTATTACAATAAAATACAAATGGAGTTTCCATATAATCGGTAAATAAGTAAATCCTTGTCATATATGTATGTACATATGAAAACTCATTTGAGCTCAACTCAAGATGTGTGCTTAATAAACGATTTTTCAGCAACCCTTTGCCGTTTTTAAATCGATTAAATCGAAGATCGATTAATCGAGCCCTTTCCAAAAAATTCGAGAATGGACGTTCGGTTTTTCATCAGTTGATGCATATTGATCTATGGTTTGCCCTAGAAAATCTATAAAATGTTTAAGAAAGTTGAACTTGAGGCTAGTACAAAAAATGCAGGTTTGGCAACTCCCACCTTTCCAACTTGAGAAACCAATTACCTTTAAAAAACCTTTTGAGTATGACGTTCTATAGCCCATTGAATTTTAGGCACAAGCTTAAATATGTCATGACTTACAGCTCAAACCCACGCACAAATATTGCCTCGGATAAAATTTCTATCAGGCAATAAAAATGACAGTTAGTAGGCAAAAACTTTTGCCTGTGGAGACGGGCCGTTATGGGATCTGCATGTTAACAAAAACTCGCCACCGCATGATTGTGACGTAGACGTTGCTGTAACAGTTATTCGTCGCTGCCCTATACATTTGATATCGAGCTACCGGGCTTGCTTTCAGCTCAGATAGTGAAACTATTTTCCAGGCCGCCTTTTTGTACTAATTAACTGAACGATTAACCGATCCACTTTTTATAAAGGTTTAAGTTCGCTCCTACCAACTTTTAATAGACAAATTTTCACCACTTTTTTCTCTTTTGTTTTTTAAATATGGTAATATCATGTTTGTCGTATTATTACTAAACGAAACCCGGTTCATAGACCAAAAAACCGTTTCGAAGAGCTGGGGGCAGATTCTGTAACCAGTTAGCGACAATTTTCCTATCGCCATCGCACTTTTTGACGCATTATATGAATATTTTTGCGTTCAATAAATTACTTTCAATCTGCTCACTCGTATAAGCTGTCAAAAACCATTTTTTAAATATATTAACATGTTAAAACGTTAACGTTAAAAAAAAAACAGTTATTTTTAAGCAAAAAATACAACCGACTTCAATGCTCATATAAAAATTTATGAGTACCGTTAATTTCTTGATGGTATAATGATCGGATCTAAATCAAATTGGCATGGGACCCCCTCTGAGGTACCATCTTTCCTTCAAAAAAAGAATTATAGTAATTGGTTAACGTGGTCCAAAGTTATGCGGTAACATACACGAAAAAATAAATATATTCCGAAGAATTGATAACTTCCTCCTTTATTGAAGTCGGAGATTCCCAATAATAATATCTAATTATTTATTTAACCATTTTTGCATAGTAACTATGTATACATATATACTATATATATAACTATATATATAACTATAAAATATATATATTTTATAGTTACAAATGCCATGAGGGATAAATAAAAAAATCGTTCGTATTAAAAAATTGTTAAATAAACAACTGGGTATTGTTTGTGGAAGTCTTCTGAAGAGAACTGAAGTTTTACGATCGAAAAAATATTGATTTTCAAGAATTCTATACCATTTCTACGAAAAAGTTTTTTTTCATATAAAATACATGGACAAATTTAAGCGCTTTGAGCGACATCTAAATATTTTTTGATTTCAAAATAAAAAATTGGGTTATATTTTTTTCGATATAGAACAATCCTAGGGAGTTGGAGCCATAAAATTCCGACTTTACTTATTTTGGACCACCCTAATGACATGCATATCTATGTAATTTATATGCTTGTAGTCTCTCTGCTTGGCATAATTATAGTGATTTGGGTAAATGACAAAATTAGCACTGTTGTGGAAACTGAATTGCATGAATTTTGAAGAAACATATGTGTTAGTGTATGTATGTTTGTATGTGCATTCATATGTATATGTATTTTAGTGTGAAACGCATCCCAAAATCCATTTTAAAAGGTGTTATTTTAGTAAGGTCCTAGTCTAGGTCTTTAACAATTTCGATTTGTACAAAATTTGGTAGACTAGCCAGATAAAAAAAAAAAAGATAAAAGGAAAATGTTAACTGAATAGATTAAGTCCTTTCTATTATATTATTCCATATATGTATGTACTGCCCTCAGCCAATAATGGTGCAGCATTAGTAGTGCAGTTTCACAACACCGGAAATAAATAGTGCAAGTATAAATACATAGCAGAAAAGACATATTATACATATGTACATATCGTTACCTTAATACATATAGAAAGGTCCTATCTCACATCGTCGTTGAAATGAAAAAAAAAAACCGTAACTAACTAAAATTGTTTATTGCATAAAGCGGTGTAATTTGATGAAATGCATCATAATCAATCAAAAAGTAAATTTTGGATTTGGTTAGTTACGGCTTTTTGTATTTCACCGACGATATTAGATAGCGCGTTTCTATATTAAGTTAACGGTATGTATATATGTACAAATGTACATATAAATATGTAGCACGTCAAGGGTTTGAAATACCAAGTTTGGCTGGCGCTCCAAAAGCGGTCGTCACAAATGATCCGCACAATAGGGCAACGGTGATGGCGTGAACAGTTCTTAGCCACAATGTTTGTGAGCCCCGATGAACAGCTATGCGCGCTGATGATGATAGCATATTTTTGATATATTTTGTTTTTGTTTTTATATTTTATTAAATATGTTTTCAGCACCTCCTCAGTGAGGGAATGTTATAAGTATTTTTTTTTTCTGGGCTGCTAAGTTTCCTTCTCTTTGAAAACCTATTGAGTTGGAATGGAAAATATTACGTTTTAAAATGAATTAAATCCTTGATGAAAGTTTAGCACAACTCATGTCCAAATATGTATGTACGTATGCATATATGTATGTAGTATGTGTGTGTATCGTGTGCTGCTTCGATTCCGGTGTTCAATGTGTTTTAACACTTTGTTCACAAACTTATAAAATGCAAAGAAGTGCAAATGTAATACAACTTTTGTAACACTAATTCACTCGTTTAAATTTAGCTTCCATGCATATTATCTATTGATTGCCACTGTTTATCACCTTCACTTTTGATAAATATTTAGCCATATGCCATAACGCAAAAACAGTATTTTTCAGGAGACGCGTTTAAAGTTTTCAAATTGCTCCCAAATTGCAGAAAAAAGAGATTAAAATTGTTTTCTTACGTAGAAACTACACTAAATCTCATATGTATGTAGTATGTACACGTCAGTCCTATATGTCAGCCGTCAATCGGCCAGTTCGTCGGATGTATGTAGATGACAATCACACTGTAGACACTATTTTAATTGTTGTCCGGAACACAAATCGTTACTAAGTATGCAGATATTCCTATTGAATCAACGCGCGATTTACCAATTTTACTAACTTTTTTCTCACTTTACTTTGTGTATTGCTGCAATGAAGGTAGAGCGCCAAAAAATACGTCCACACCGCACGAGTTCTACGATTTTAATAAGTGCGCGTTTCTTGAGTGTGTCTTGCAACAGTACGCCACCGCAGCTTAGAGCAGAGCTTCCAGCGTTTAAAGCGCCATAACAGCCAACCAACAAGTTGCCAGAGCTGATGACGGCTACAGTAACAGCAACAGCGGGTGATCGCCGATTTGCCCGCAGCATCAAGTAGCGCGAAACATACTCGCTCAGCTTGATATTATTTTTTTTATTTTTTTCAACAAAGTGTCTGAGCAATCGTGAGGCGAAAACAGGGAGCTGCGCAGGCGCTCGAAGTCGCAATGATCGCACACATATGTACATACATACATACATACATAAAGCCCCATACATTCGTACATATGAATGTGTTTATAAAGTCTAGATTGTTTTGCATCGAATATAATCGATCGCTTCGCGGCTTGATCGGTTGATCACACAAATGCACTTTCAAAGCGTTTGGGCGTTTTTATTACTGGCTGCCTTTCAACACCACGTTTTGATAGTTATGTGCACATACACATACATATGTACATACTTACATATGTATGTACGTATATCATGCAGAAGCTATTGTTACATATTCATTAATCTTTTATTTGCGTCTGGCTTGGCTTAGTTTTTTCATTTGCTCGTTTATGAATTTTAGGAAAAGTAAGCATTGGAAAATAGTTATTCCAACAAAACCAGCAAGCCATAAATTTATTGTTGTTTGTTTTGTGTCTCGACTATGATTTTTTGCCATTATAATTATTGTGCACAACAAATATCAAGACTAGGTGCATTTTTTTGTAAGCGACCGACAAAAGGACGCTTAACTCGGGTAAAATTTCCTTTTAGCCACATAGGCAAATTTTAAATTTATTTGCCCAAAGTTTCAATTAATTTGCCCAGAGTTTAGTTTTATTAAAATTTTAACTTGATGTGAAAATTTCGCTCTCCAATTTCCCATTAATAATTCAAAATAGAGCAGGGTTTTCAGGTCGTGTATTTTTTAACCGACCTGGCTGAACTCGGATAAATAGCCGAGTTTGTGTCGTTGCTTTGCATGTATTTCGTCATTTAAGCGAGTGAGTGTTCTTTTGTAGCTCGGTTGCAAAAAAATGCCCTTACTAATGCATAAAAAAATACGCGATCGTGCTGAATGCTGCGATGCTGGCACATATCTATGGACAATTTATGCCTTGCATACATTCAGATAAGTATGTACATACATATGTACGTATGCACATTAGGGTGGTCCAAGAATACATGCGGGAGAAAAAAGTTTACAATTTTTGTAGATCCCCCAAAATGGTAAAATAAGCAATTGGTTATGGTTATTGGAAGCCTCGTAAGAGAACCAGAGTTTTCTATACAATTTTTACGAAAAAGAGTTTTTTCCTAATATAAAATACATGGAAAACTTAATGGGCCTTTAGGCATTTCTAAATACATATATTTTTTTTAACAAAAAATACGGGTACTTTTTATTCCATTTAGAAAAATCTTAGGGAGTGAGAGCTTTGTGTACATTTTAAACTTTTTTTGAACCACCCTAATGTACATATGTGTATGCATGAATACACGTATTCACATTTGAAATTAAGTGACTGGTGTGGAGTACTTCGTTAAATAAGTGAAAAAAAAATGATTTTACTGAATAAATAAATTTGACATACCAATGTATGTTTATTTATACTCACAAACAAACACAAGTCATGAGAAAGATGAGATCCAGGTGAAGGCATGCCATTAAAGCCGGCACTATTCGTAGTCTTTTTATAAATATGTATGTACCAAAACTTCACTATGCATACATATGTATGTATATATACATATATACGGGTACCTACATATGCATATGTACATATGTGCATTTTGTACCGTTAAATAAAAAAATCAACAATATTTATGTTTTTAATTGCCAATATCTTTTTCTTGAAAGCGCCGATATGTATAAGTATCTGTAGCATGTTTTTTGGATACTTTCATAAAATATTTTTTTTTTAGCAAAATAGACAACTCGGCAACCTAATTTCCAAAGGAAAACATTAAGTCATTGCCGAAATTCAGCGCCATACCAAATAAATAGAAATGTAGCCATATCATCATCATCATAGTAATTATCTCTATTATCATATTCGTAATCAACTGTGAAATAGTGCAATCAACAAAGCAGTCCATTAAAGGTACGGTGTAGTGACTTCCAGAGACTTGTGTAATACCACACTGCATACATCCATACTCATTCGAATACGATTACAAGTATGTAACAAATATATCTGTGGACATTTGAAAAAAAAAACTTAAGTCTATCTTTCAGGGGCAAACAAAATAGCATATGTCGACAAAACATATTTTACCGTCAAAGTGAAAAATGTAGACTTCAAAAGACATACATAATCCTATGTATACTCATAATTATTTTTTCGCTATTTACAACCTTCAAGATGTTTCTGCTTTCAACAACTGAACATATACGTACGTATATATATATATATATATATAATTAAACATATTGCTCTAACGATTAAGAAAGCTCTGTCGGCATATGAAAATATAGACTTAAGTGGCCAAAAAAGAATATCCTTTTCAAGAAAAATCCCAAAATCGCTCAAAAAGCTAAATGTTTTTAATTCCCGATGTTGTTAGACAATTTGTTTAAACCATAGCCATTTCAACGATGCCGGGTTTTGGTTCGCATCTGTTTATCATTTAATTTTGTAATTTTTTATTGGATTGCAAGAATGTTAATTTTTTTTTGTATGTTAATTAAGAACAGGTTGCGCTTTAAAAATAAACTATGTAGCTATGGTACTTTGCATGAATTCACTCATTTTTAGTTTAATTTAAGGCCAGTTAACTTATGAAACCGATTTAGCTTTTATTTTCATTTAAAACAGGTTCTAATTTTTTTGTGTGCTTTGGAATATTCGACCATAATCATAAAGAAGCGATGGCGAAAATGTTTTTGAAAATTTCTTTTGGTATATTTAATTTGGCAATATAGAAACCTGCTAGAGAGTACATACATATGTATGTATCTGTCAAGTCAAAACCGATAACACAAAAAAAAAACCGATAAATAATAATTAATAGGAAAAAATGTTACTTTGCAAAGACAGGTCTCGAGCCTAACCACATCAAGTCATGATGGCTAGAAACGTGTGATTTATAATTGTAAGCTATGATCTTAAATACATCTGCATGTATAAATGAATGCACATACTTTTGTATATGTACATATATCGAGGGCTTATATTCAATATCCTCTATCTGCAATTTTCACAAAAACTAGTTTCTGTTGTTAGAACCCAGCTGGGATAAATATATGTAAATACATACATATGTATGTGTGTATGCATGTATGTATGTATGTATGTATGTATGTATATATCTGCGAAGTTTAGTTAACTCGTTTTTTTTTAGATTTTCGCAAACTGCTAATCGTGCAGCATCTGCCTTTCATCACAGTTTATTAATTCACATTTGTGAATTTTTCATCTATTGTTTAAATGAAATCGAATTCGTGTGTAACGACGAGTTTATATCCGGGAATGGCTAGGCCATTCTCAATTGTTTTCATTTCACGTCGACTTTCAGTATTCAATTCCATCTGCGATTATTTTGTGATTTGTTGGCTTCACGCTTTCTTTGCAAATTTATTATTAAGCCGTTAGATACTAACCGTAAACCTTAAGCCGGCCGCGTGGTAGGTCACTCGCGTGTATTTATTCAATCAAAATGGATTAAAAATAATTTATTAAAATAATAAAAAACTTTCGCGTTTCATTGAACAGCTTGCTGGGGGAATTTAAGTTGCTGAAAGGTTCATTAAAATACGTTATTTCAGCACGAAATTGTATGGGAAGTTTCTAAATTTTGAACTCACGTACATTATATGCATATGTACATATGTATGTCTGGCTCACAAAAAAGTTCTCTTCCACCATTTACTATATACAGTATTGGCCAATACAATAGCACCACCATTTCAAATTGATATTGTTTGCCACTCATATTCATTTTTATGAATTTTCAATTAAAATACAGTTTATTCTCTAACAAAACTCATATAAACCCAAGCTTAAAAGTTTTTAAAAGATTGCAAAAAAAAACGCGAAAAATTTTCACCCAAATTTCAAACTTTTTTTTTCAGAAGTGTTAGAACTTTTTCGAGTACGCAATTTTATAACACATTCAATTTTAGTCCAATAATGTGCAAGTTTCAAGTGGCTAAAAATTACTGTTGATTTTTTAGAATTTTTTTCGCCAAAGGTGTTGCGAGTTTCTTCCATATAAAAATGAATTGTGTTTATTCGGGACAAAAAAAAAAACATAAAAAATCAACGGTAATTTTTAGCGATTTGAAACTTGCACATTATCAGACTAAAATTGAATGGGTTATAAAATTGCATACTCGAAAAAATTCTAAAAATTCTGAAAAAAAGTTTGATATTTGGGTTTAAATTTGTTGCGTTTTTTTGTAGTCTTTTAAAAAGTTTTAAACTTGGCTTTAGATTAGTTTTGTTAGAGAATGAACTGTGTTTTAATTGAAAATTCTTAAAAATAAATAATTAAACATGTCCACCAAAATATTTCGGAAAAATATTAAGATTTACATACGTGAGCTGGACCGATTTGAAAATACCTCCACAAATGGATTTTTTTTTATTAAAAATAGTTTCTTAAAGAACTTTTTGGAAAAAATCCCTTCAGATGTCAAAACAGTTTAAGCTAAAAAAATCTGCATACAAATATTTAAAAATCTTTCGTTTTTTGTCCCACCCGTGACAGAAGAAATAAATCAGATTTTTTCCATGTAAAAGGAAGCTGGAAATTTTTTCGTATTTTGTAATAACTCATATAACAAGTCAATAAGGTGTAGCTTTATCAAAATGTAGAATTGTTGAGTACTTTATACTTAAATTTAAACAAGAAATAACATTTTTTCTGTACAAATGTCCAACCCGTGGCGGTGGAACCGCCCAATAGATTTTATAATTCCAATGGAAAAATAGTACTGATTTTTTTTTGTATGGGGAGTGATGCAGTCTAATGCACATACATATGCGCATATCTATACCCAATCAAATTCTAGTAAAGCCGGATTATGTTTATATTTGTGACCAGCATGCTTAGCTCTTTATCATTTCGATTGAATTTTTTCCTAAAATAAAAATACAGCGACAGTGACGCAAATTATTTATCTGTGTATATACGAACTTGTATTTGCCTAGATGTATGTATTAGCACCGACATGCTTCATTTGAGGATGATTTATCCATTAAAAAAATTATAAATAACTAATTAAATTAATTTTGAATAATTTTCCATTGTTTAAACGTGGTATTCTCGGGTTATATGAACAGGTTAAACTACACTAAGAAAAAAGTAACAGTCTTCTGCGGTTTTCCCTAAATATTTAAAACGAAGCGAATTTGTAGATAATTACACTAACAAATTATATGCACAATGACAGTACAAATGTACAAGAAATACATCATTTTGACATTAAGAAGCACCGACACTAAAAGTCGGCTGCTTCAGTATCACCATCTTATACTATGTATGAATTTGATAACTAGCCGTACACCTTCCTTTTGGTCTAGATGAAATAGCAAACATTGTTAATACATGCATTTTTTCAACATCCGACATGTACTAAAAATCGTACTTACCTAAAGGGCTAACATCCAAAAGTATTGCTACGTGTTCCAAATTAATTAATCTTTGTATATTTATTGATTCCTGCGAAATTGGACCATTTAGTATTAATATTAACACATTTTTTTTGGCATTTCCCTCTCGCAATTGCACCAAGATGACGTCACGCAAAACGTGCGCTCAAAAATTCTCTCATGGACGCAATCTTGTATGCTATCATTCTTGGTACGATCTATTGATCATATGTATGCGGCGCCGTCGGGAGGGAGGGACGAAGGGGTGAACTCCCCCGGGCCCGGACTTCCAAAGGGGCCCGAAACATAAGAACCATAACTTCTTATTTTTTTTACTATATAATTAACGAGCTCGAGCTCGATATTGATGTTTTTCGTGGTTAAGTGCAAAAAAAAAACGGCTTTAATGGCCACTTTTGTTGGCTCTATGCCATCAGGACTATTCTTATCCTTAAAAACTATGGCCATTGGAATATGACGTAATCAGTTAGAAAGCATATGGCGACGTTAGATTCGAGGACATGGCAATTAAAGTGGCCGTAACCCTTTAAGGAAAAATCTAGTACTAGACAAATTCTTGAAATAATTCCAATAGATTTTTACTATTTAATCAGAAAATCTTCTGCTTCTCTTAGTTTCTTATTTCGCTTCTTTTGGGCTCGTCCCTTTTTGGAAACAATATAATTCTCGCGTTGTTTTTTATTTTTCTACGTACATTTTTATTCTCTGAGCCTATTTGAGTTAGAAGGAATATAAGTTTTAACTATGGGTCAATAGCACGCCGAATAGCTTACAATGTTGCTTTCAAAATGAGCCCTGTCTCTAACTAAAAAAAAAAAAAATAATTTTAACTGAAAATTCAAGTAGTAAAAAATACTCTTACGTTACGAATAGTTTTCCACCGAAAACACACGAATAATGAAGAGTATAGGAAACTGCTTTTTAAATGCTCGAAGAAAACCAGATTTTTCCATTTTTTATCCTGGTGAATTCCGCGCCAAAAAACGTTTTGATATATTGGACTTTTACATTGCATTAAAAAATGCTGCCGACTTTATTTTCATGTCGAAAGCTAATCACTGATTATTTTGGTGGTCCTTAAATATAAACAACCCTTACTTTCATCATGTGCTCTTTTAATTTTCATTAATTTAAAGGTGTCTCAGGACTAAGTGAATTTTCATGTTTGAGAGAAGGAGATTCGTGTTAATATTTAGATGTATTGTCTGATACCTCGGAATGTGTATGACCCAGGTATAATAAAAAATCTATGAAATCTGAGAAAAAAAACTGTTCCATTTGGTTTCGTTTTCGGCGATTTGGACCATATGCTTTTAAATTTATACAATTTATACATAGGGGCCCGTGATTTTTTAAGTCTTGGGCCCAAGTTTTCTCACGACGGCCCTGTATGTATGTACCTACATATACATTTAGATGCAACTGTGTAATAAGCTGCGACCGAGAAAAAAAAGAAATGATCGAAACTAAATGCCGTTCTCGTAGTTTTTTCTCCCCAAGAACGCTTAAAAACCCAAACCACAATAACCTCAGGGAACATTCCCAAAACTAACAAAATGCGAACAATACTTTCGGGAACCAAAGTCTGAGAAACTTTCTCTCAAAGAAAAATAGGGCAACTAAAGTCTCAGGAACTTTCATCTCTGACTATTCGCGCTGCATTAGTTTGAAATGATTGAATGTTAAAAAATGAATCAAAATGTAAACGAAAGACTTAAGACACGAACTTTTCTTGCATAGAAAATGCAAAAATTGTAGATGAACGATTTGAAAGTTGAAATGAGCCAGCTTTTTTGTTCTGGCTTAGAATTTACAATCATGCTACTCAGTGAAACGATTTTTCATCCCAACACGCAGAAGCTCCTCTAATTCTTAGCGTTAAATTCTCAAAACTTTTGTTCTCTAGCAGAACGTTCCCCAAACTTTTTTTTCATATTTTATGAACAATTTTAATGTGAAATTGCTTACAACAACAAATACTCAAAGTATATGTACACACATACTACATATATATGTACGTGCAGACTGATTTGCTTGCATTTCTGTGAATCATATTGTAGTGTCAATATTGTTAAAAAGTTATTTTCTTATGAACCAGTTTCTATGTACGTATGTATAGAAAACAACCGCAGACTACTAAGTAGAAACTTGGTTCAAATGTCATCTATTTAAGCGGACGACGATTTTGTGGTCGCACCAAATCGAGATGACTGACAACGATGACAATGTTGGCGTTGCTGTCGCCGCTGTCGCCGCTGCCGCCACTGCTGCTGCTGATGGCTATTTCAGCGTTGAAGTGCTAATATAAAGTTTAAACTCAAAAGAAAAAATTTCAAAACCTCATAAAAAAGCAATCGCACAAGCGCGAGATGCTTAAAAATTATATAAAATTGCATCAATTAATATATTAATGAACGTCTGAGCGGCAGAAGCGTGCTTGAAAACTCGAAATTGCAGTTGAGTGTGCAGCAATGTTTTTTATTTATTTATGTGCATACATACATACATACATATATCGTCGTTTAAAGTACAAAACCGCGTATCGTCATTCTGCAAAACCGCGTAACAGACATTGGCTGCCAAAAATTGGATATGCTTACACAAGCTCTTGGCTCAATCCTGAAATACACTAGCCAGAAATGCGATTGCTTTATAAAAAGGAGAACCATTTGAAATATGGCTGTTTTTACTCTCTATAAAATAATTTATGCAACCTCACATACGCGGTTTTACATTTTGTTGATACGCGGTTTTGTACTTTAAACGACGATATATATGTACAACCATACAAAATCTGGCCATAACCATGTTGACCCATTGTAAATTTTCCCATTTCGGCAATGATGCGTAGTCGGTTGTTTTTGCAATAAATATCTTTAAATAATTTTTTTTTTGTTATACAGCATCGCACATATGCACAGATGGGCATATGTACATATGTATGTATGTGGATACTAATGCCACCTACTTGCGTTCGAAATATTTATTTCTTTTCTGTTTTGGGTTTAAAAGCTTGTTTTTGCGTATTTCTTTTTAGCTGACGTCGCTGCATCTTCGCACGGCTTCACCCTGACCTTAACACACATTCAACAGCTCTCGGATGACAACATGTCTTGAAAGAGTCATGTGCTTTAGTTGTTGGTGTTTTTGTTTATTTTTTTAGTTATTTAAATTTTATACGCCTATAAGTGAAAATAAAAGAAAAGTGAAAAATTGTAATGAATGGAGTGGTAAAGCAACCAACAGCTGCTCCTAACTGGGTGAGTATAGTTTTCAAACGTCTTTTTAACCATAAAACTTGCAACATTGAAGAAAGGAATATAATTGTTTTTTGTTTTTTTTTTTTTATCAAACAATTATATTGAGTACTGAATACTCTCGAGTTTTTTTAAGTTCTGAGTACTTTTGAGTTCTTTTCGGAGTTCCTTTGTAAGTACTGAGTAATTTGGAGTACTTAGTATCGATTCTTTTAAAAATCGAGTGCTGTTTCTCCTTTTGAGAATCGAGTTCTGAGTACTTTTCAGTGTAGAACGCGCGTTCTCAGAACTAAGCTTATTCTTAGCAATTTGCGATACAATTTGTCGGAGAAGAACTTGACAGCTATATTAATTGTTAAATTGAATTCCGAATCATTCCTGTAAAGAGGTGATTAACTTAAAGTTTAAATTAAAAAACTCAATATATTTACAGAAAACTGCAATTGAAAGGATGTGCATTTTTTATTAAAACATATTGTATTGTGAATATGTAAACTGCTACTTTGACCGAAATAATAAAAGTCAAATTTTAACTTTTATATTTGACCGAAAAAATAAAAGTCAAATTTAATTTTTATATTTGACCGAAAAAATAAAAGTAAAGTTTTAACTTTTAGTTTTGACTGAAAAAATATCAGTAAGAAAACAACGGTTAATTGCTGAATTTTTTGCAAAAAAATTAAATCATATAGGAATAACAATTAAAATTAAAATAACGTATAAGTCGCCATAAATTATTTTATTTAGAATTAGTAAGTACAAGTAATTATTTAGTAAGTATTTAGTAAGTAAAAGTACATATTAAATATGAAAATGTGCATGCATGCCACACACATGAATGCAGCATAAGCTCAGGTATTAAAATTTAAATAAATGCCTCTTCGATTTAATACAGTTTGGATGTTTTACTGGTTGTTGTTTTTACTCGAAAAATCTCCAGCAAACTGGCTAACATGTAGTTTTTTTTTTTATTTTACATTATATTTACATTATACATTTGTAATTCTTAAAAACTTGTTCGTAATTGCATTTTGCGTTAAATTTTAATTGCCATTCGGGTCATTGTCGCCCGCTCCCAGCCATGTGCCATCGATTCGGAAAGAATATGGCGATGAAGCAAGCAAAACAAATACGTTTAAGAGGTAATTTTAAAAAGTAAAATTAATAAACATTAAAAACATAAATAATTTCGGCTGTTTTAATTAAATTAAATGTTTTCAATCAAGGATGTTGTTTAGCCAAAAATATTTTACCCGTGCGCTTAATTGGCAATAAGAGAAATTCAACTCCAACGATTTCAATGTATTTTTTTTTTGTTTAATGTTAAACAAATGTACATACCTCAATGTAAAAATACTGAAAATCAGAAACCCACGCATTGAAGGTTGCTGAATAACAAAAGGTCTACACACACACAAACTAAAACCAACAATATATGTACACAGTATATGTCTGTAATGTGTGTGTAACCATTTGTAAGATGGCTTCAAGGACCGCAGAGCGTAAAAAATAAAAATTCAGAAGCAATAAATCCTCCCACTTTAAAGTCTCAAAAAATAAAATTTAAGTATTTTAGTAATTGTCAAAAATATTCTATTTTTGATGCATGAATTTCGAAATATTAAAGAACGGCTTTCAAAAAGTACAAAGATTAGTCTAGCGGAAAAACATCAAGTGAGTTTCCGGTTGGCGTTTTTTCCCTATAGGACTAGGTATAACTGTAGTTTAAGCTGAAATGAAAAAGGCCACAACTAATTCAAATTTTTTCTACACTAAATCCCTGCTGAAGCCTAGAAAAAAGAAGTCTGATAAGGAGATGTGGTGATCTCCGAAATAGCTGCTATAACTTCTACCGCTTAGACTTCGTTGCCTTTTCAATTTTTCCTAATAAACAATCGTGGTAAAAAGCTTAATAAAAATATTAAAAAATAAAAATGTTAATAAGCCACAATAACATTGACAAATATAAAATTTTTTTATTTATTTTTTTTTTATTTCATACAACGATGTGGGACTTATAATTCGATGAAATGCATCATAATCAAAATAATTTCGGATTTTTAGTTAGTTAGGGCTTTTTGTATTTCGAATTGTTTTAATCTTATAAGTTTATGCAATTTTCCCCTAAATAGGCGTGAAGCTACTCCAGAAGCCTTCACTTAATTATATTCAGCCTTATATCCTTACACGACAATTTTTCATCCGCCCATAGTAAAACTATGAAAACCAAAAGTGAAAAGTGAACCGGCTGACTAAAATTTGATGGGCTATAAAACTGCGTACTCAAAATTCCAATTAATTTGAAAAATTAAAAATTCAAAACCTGGTTAAAAAAGGAAACTGCGGAAAAAGCGCTCGGAAATGCATCATCAATTTTTTTTTCGTATAACTGTAAAAAAGCAAAAATTACGAAAAAATGCATCAAGGGGTGCGTTCCGAAATGCATCAAGCCAAAGCATCAGTCTCTTTTCCTTCTGAACTATAATTGATGGAAATGCCTTATTTACGCAACTAGGTTCCAATTAGGCATTTAACCGTGGTTGCGCATATTGGACATTTCCATCAATTATAGTTTAGAAATAAATGCATATCATGAACGAAAGACACAAGATCACGTAAGAACAAGAGAGTGAAAAAAGTCGATTTTTTTAGCGGGTTCTACGCCATCTTGTTTCACTGGAAAACGGGCGAAAAGTAAACAAAGCAAAGAAAACAACGAAAACCAAAATGAGCCAAAATTATTGTCAGCCACTTTAAACGCTCAATTTAGGTAAAATGATGCAACAAAATGCTTTAAAATGTGTTGTCATGTTGAATTAACTCTTGTTTACTTGAATAAAAGTGTAAAATAGTGGTGCTTGTGATGTAAACAAACGCTCAGCTGACGAACCCGCTTTCGCATACTTTTTTCTCAAAACCAGTTACAAATACAACGTCGCGTTCTTACGTGATCTTGTATTTTTGGTTCATGAATGCATATCAAGGCACATTAAACAGGTAGTATCAGTAGAGCAAAAACAACATTTGTGTGTATTTTGTTGTTGCTTCTGGTATCAAAAGTGTCAAAAACTGTTCTGAATTTTTTCTTCTAAATCAAAGCGTGCCATGTGAAATACAAAAAATTATAAAAAATAAAAAATTTAAATTGGAAAAAATAAAAATTGATGCAACTTTCTTTCCTAGTAAATTTGTTTGCTTCTCGAAGCATTGATCCATCCTTTACAAGGGCCATTAATTACTGGAGCACCCTGTGTTCACCGCCATCTGACGGTGTATCGCGTAAGCTCGGCACGCTACTCCCATCGCTATGCTCTTTTTGATTAGTTGGCAGCACATGTCATTTATCTGTCATTTGCAGTGGAAAAAGATTTATCGCCAGAAATTTTTTGCAGCGTCTTTCCGAAGTTATTTCCTGGTAAGTTTGTTAACCAATATTTTTGCATGTTAATTTCTTCGACAATATATCGTTATAACAATATACAATAGTGGCAAAGTACGATTTATGTACGTAAATGAGTGCGAAGCGCATAGTCACCATTCGGTGAGGCAGTCACCTAAAAAAGCAAAAAAATATTTGCAGCTCCTGATTTATAAGCGTTAATATTATGAGAAAATTCATCCGGGAAGTGATAAATACACACTAAATACTGTGGAAAGTGATATTAAAAATTCAAAGCTCCATAAGAAGCATTCCTAACATGATACAAAAGTGAGGTTATGTATGGCGCTTTCACTTGTGACTGCGCCAAGTTTCGCTTGGTCTTGTGTCAGCATACACATTCTCCTAAACGTGTTTGGGGAATGATGCTGGAGTGACAGTCCTTGGGCAGCGTCGGTCTTTGTACGTAGACCCGACGGTCGTGGGAACGCCAATTCTCGCGATGTAGCGAACAGAAAATGTATTCTATCATTCTTGGCCAATTTTCGCTTGACTTGCTTTGCAAGTATTTAGTTATTTGCATTACATATCCATATCGTTTCTTAATTACTTTCATAATCTAGGTCATGGCCGATTCGGATGATGAGTATGATCGCAAGCGTCGCGACAAGTTTCGCGGCGAACGAAGTTCAGGAGATAGTTACCGTTCGGAGAGACGCGACGATCGACGAGGCGGCGCTGGTACTAGCGGAAGTGGTCGCGATGATTGGTCGGAGCGGTAAATATGTTTAAAGACTTATTCCGTTATAGAATCTAATGCAAATACTGCAACCAGGAACCCTTTCCGTGGAGGTGGTGGAAGTGGAGGAAGTGGAAGGCCCAGACCCGACTATCGTGACTACCGGGGGGGAGGGCGTGACCGCTACGGGTCGCCAACCCGGGAAATGCCGCCAGCAAAACGCATGCGTCCGGACTGGGGTGACGATTTGCGTGGGAATCCTCGTTATGGTATGGGTCCAAATCTCTTTGGTTTGCCTTATCTAATATATACCCATATTACTGAATGCAGGTTATGATCCATATCTTATGCATGCCTGGAACGAACACTATGCTGCTCATAGCTATCACGGCGGCTTCGCCGGTCATGGACATGCTCCCCATGCAGTACGTGACCAGCCGAACACAAGTGATATGCAGACTCAACCTGCCATGCTTACGTTGAAACAATTCTTAGATACCCAGGACGATGGTATTTCAGACTCGGAAGTTTTGCGAAAGTACACTGAGTACAAAATCGAGTTTAAACGCCAACAGTTAAATGAATTTTTCGTTGCGCACAAAGATGAAGAGTGGTAAGTAATGGGAAAAGCGTAAAAGAAAATTAACAAATAAAACCCCAGATTGTTTCGGAATATATAGCTCTACAACCGTTTGCTACTGTTCTAAACGCGCTTCTAAAATAAAAATAAGCACTGGAAATGTAAAGTGTTTGTTAACTTTCTTTTACTTATACATATGCATATATTTGATTTAACTACCTCTCTGATATGAATTAAAATTTAAAATTGTTGTTAAGTTTTGTATAATCAAGTTTTTCTCTACAGCTATTTGCGTATGGGGAGCTATACGTTACTTGAGATTTGCTGTTGAACTCATGTATGTGCAAAATATTGTGCAGCTGGTTGCAGCAGCAGCTCAATTTTAGCGAAAATGCGCTCGTAGCTACTACAATATGTACCCAACTACCACTACTACTACTACTATCACATTCTCGCGTTGCTCGTATATATTCAGAAATATATAACGAGATTTTCGAATTTTTGTAAATTTTGCACTGGGCGAGCAATGCTCTAGTGTGTTAATTTGATCGCGTTTTAATTTTATCCGCTTATCAATCGAAACACATACCAATAAGATATGAAAAAAATTTTAACCAAGAGGTAAGATTTGGGTATTTAATTCATAGTTAAATTTAAATGATATCGAAGAAAATTTTGTACTTTTCAACTACTTCTACTGGACCAAGGAAAATTCCAAAATTTTAGTTTAGCGATTTTTTTTGTGTGTGAAGTTGTTAATCTTCGCAAAAAGTATTACCTACTGCTAACCATGGGAAGCCAAAACCCAGTTTACATTAAACCAGCATTTATTTAACAACATATATGTATCAAATAAATTTTATAAGCTACATATATTTAACGTATACATTCCGATCGTTTGACTTTCTTTTATTTCCTTTTATTAGGTTTAAAAACAAATATCATCCAGTAGACAGTGTTAATCGCAAACAAGAACAACTTGGTTTCTTAAAGGTATATTACAGTAATTATGCAAAATGCTATGAACAAATATTTGCCTAATCGTATTACTATTTTAACTTAGAAACGGGTTGAAGTTTTCAATGAACTCTTGGAAAACGGCCAAGTAAAAGCAGTGACCGTTGATACATCTCAATCAGATCCGTTGCTTCGTCTGCTTGACACAGTAGTTATTAAACTGGAAGGTGGTACGGATGATGATCTGAAAATACTCGATGAGAAACCTCGAGAGTATACCTTCCCAGAACGAAACTTTGATAAAAAGCCAGAGCGCGACGACGATGTAATTATAACATCCGTGGGTAAGAAACTCAAAGAGGAGGATGAACCTAAAGTCATATCACCGCGGCCGATACGTCGCGCGCCCGTTTCTGATGATGAAGAAAACTGGGACGATGATGACGCCGATGACAATAAAAACTCTACCCACAAAAGTGATGATAAAAGAGATATGTCAGATGACGAAGATAGAAGTGAAGATGACGAAAAGAGCAAGGATAAAAAATCTTTGAAACGTAAACGCACCAGCTCTGAATCATCTTCTTCATCGTCCTCGGATTCGGATACCAGCAGCTCCAGTTCTAGCGATGAAGATGATGATGATAAAATAAAAGACAAATATGATTTGAATATAGTTAAAGAAGAGAAGGTAGAAACCGAAAAGGATGAGACAGATGAAATTAAAGAAAAAAATGAAGTTGATAAAGTTATAGAGGCTGAGAAGGAGCCAGAAGCGGCACCAGTTGAAAGTAAAGTCAACGGTGAGGAAGAAAAAACTCCTGAGCCAGAGCTTTCCCGAAATGGTTTGGAGGCAGAAAAGACGACCGATGATATTACTAACAAAAATGATGGGGAAGAAAATGCGCAAAAGGTGGATACTGATAAAGTGGATGAAACCATGATAGATAATGAAAATAACAAAGCTGTTAGCGCAAACAATGATGATGCTAAAAGTGAAGAAACAAATGCCGATAAAGCGAACTCAGTTGTTGATGAGGATAACAAAGAAAGCGATGCTGAGAAGACGAAAACGAATGACGATCAACCTGAGACTATTGACTTGGACAAAGTCAAGGAGGAACCCCAGCCCCGCGCGCTCCACCGGACTTCTTCAATATTCTTGCGGAACCTTGCGCCGTCCATAACCAAAGCTGAGATCGAAACGTTGTGCCAACGTTTTGATGGTTATTTACGTGTGGCTATAGCCGATCCTTTAGTTGATCGGCGCTGGTACCGTCGCGGTTGGGTAACATTCAAGCGGGACGTGAATATCAAAGAGATCTGTTGGAATTTAAATAATACGCGACTGCGAGACTGCGAGATGGGCGCAATCGTGAATCGTGACTTAAGTCGACGTGTACGACCGGTTAATGGAATGACAGCGCATAAATCCATCGTCCGAGCCGACATCAAACTATGCGCAAAGATTACGATGAACTTAGACGATAAATTCAAGCTATGGGTAAATATTACTTGCAAGTTTAATTGTACATTTATTATTACTTGTCTACTCGACAGGATAAGGAGTCTGATGGGGATGCTAAGCAAGCATGCGATAATTCCAAAGGTAATGGCGACAGCGGCGGATCATATGGCTTTAAGTCAAATAATCCAGTTCTACAAAACATTACGGATTACCTTATCGAAGAAGCATCAGCAGAAGAGGAAGAATTACTAGGCATCTCTGGCGAAAATAAAGAATCGGACGGCGAGATAATTGAGAGAGATGCACCACTTATTTCTGTGCTTGATTGCTTGATTTTATATCTTCGTGTTGTGCATTCCGTTGATTTTTATAATCACTGCGAGTATCCATATGAGGATGAGATGCCCAACCGTTGCGGCATAATACACGCGCGTGGCCCGCCACCCTCAAAAGTCACACAGAATGATATACAGGATTACATAAAGAATTTCGAAAACAAAATGCAAACGTTCTTAGCTAAGGCAACAACTGTTGACGATGAAGAGCTTAAAAATTTAGGAAGCAAAGACGCCGAGGCTGAGGTGGAAAAATTCGTACAGGCAAACACGCAGGAATTGGCAAAAGATAAATGGTTGTGCCCGTTGTCGGGAAAGAAATTTAAGGGCCCAGAATTTATACGCAAACACATATTTAATAAGCACACGGAAAAGGTGGATGAAGTGCGCAAAGAAGTAGAGTTTTTCAATAATTATTTGCGCGATCCAAAAAGGCCACAACTTCCCGAGCATGCCAGCACCACTAAACGGACCACCTCGGAGTCTGGCGGCCTAGGGTATGTTTACCAGTTATAATATTGCGCTCTTGTTTATTTCTAAGCCGTTTTCTATTTTTCGTTAGGTACCGACCACCGATATATCCGCCTGCATTTATGCCACCATACGCTGCTTATGCGCCGCCTATGATGATGCCCGGTCGTGGTGGGCGCGGATTTGGAGCTGGCCGCAGGTAGTTAAAATTTTGGAATCGATAACTTTTTGAATGTATTTCATGTTTTTCGAAGTAGTTTAAGTACTTTATATTGGTCTGTTTATTTTGCTTGTCGAAGTTTAAGTTCTTTATCCACTTTATATTTACGAATGTATTGTGAAATTTGTTGTGTACAAACTTTTTACAGAGAACCAATGGAGCAACAACGTCGTATTATTGGTTATCATGACCTGGATGCACCTGCAAATTTCGATATGTTTGAATAAAATGCTCTGATTCGTAGCAGTACAACTATAACAACTTACAACTGCTCCATTAATTAATTTTCATATTTCTTACAGCCGCTTTCACCAGCAATTTAAATGGAAAATACATTTTTATTTTCTGTCAAACTCCATATAAAATTAAAAAACTTAAAATAACTTTCACTTAAATTGCTTTCGTGAAATTGGCTGTTAATTTTGTTTCTTTAGTTTAATGAACTAAGTAATTTTAAATAATCCCTAAATAAAAAATGAATAAAAGAGACTAAATATAAATAAATTGTATTTATGCTTATATGCTTACAGACCCGCGAATAAGTATCGTCAATTAACACAGTACAGGGACTTGGATGCCCCTCAAGAACCAGTTGACATATTCAACTAAAGCTGTGCTACATTAAAAATTAAGGATTTACTCAAATTGTATTAAATTAAATACCCTAAAATTTTCCAATAATTACTGCACAATAAAAATATCGGAGGAAACCAAGTTTTAGATGCTCGTTTAGAAAAGAATTTTAAAACAAATTCATATTTTTATTAAATATGTGTATTGAAAGCTACTGGTTAATTATGTAGTTAACCGTTGTTCTTTATAAACGTACACTGCCGGAACAAAGTATTGGCACAGCAAATTTTTCACAATATATGCAAACATTTTTATGCTAATATTTTTCCGTCAATTTCGTATACAAATATGGTTCATTCTACAACAAAAAACATAAAAATATAATTCCTAAACTTTGTGCAAGATTTCATGCAAATTTTCAACTTTTTAATTTTTTATTAATTAATTCTTTTTTGGGTATGCAGATTTGTAGCCTAATCAATTTTATTATAATAAAGTACACGTTTATGTAGCTTGGAATTACCGTTGTTCGAAAATACTTTATATGGAGGAAATGCAAAACACCTTCAATAAAAAAATGATCAAAAATCAATGCGATTTTTGACTAACTCCAAACTTGCATTTTTTTACTAGAATTTAATGGGCTGCAAAACTGAATACTCTAATTCTGAAAAAAAATCTGAATAAAAAGTGGAAAATTTGGAAGAAAATTTGCTGAATTTTTGCAAGTTTTGCACAAAGTTTAGGAATTATATTTTCATGTTTTTGTCTTCGGCGTTGTAAAAAAAAAAATGAGCTGTGAAAGGCCATTGCCTAGCGTTAGTACCAGTGTTGCCACGACGCCATGAAAAAATGTATCGTAAAGGAAACAAAAAATGGATCAAATGTATCACAAATTTTTTAATTAGGTATCAAATTATCAAGTATGAAAAAACTAAAAAAAATTCTATTTGGATTCACCATCGCTTTTTATTATTGTCAATAACCGAAAAATCATGTAATTCGCATTCATACACATACATATGTACGTTTGTACATGAAGAAAGATATTTTACATATTTCGACAATCTATCGAAAAAGACATTATTGTTTTTAATCTTGTATAGATACTAACAAAAATATTATGTATAGATTTTATAGAAACTTGAACTCAAATATATGTACATCTTAAAACTATTAGCTGTCGATCATTTACGTTAATTATCAAATTATCTGATACATTCCACGTTAAACTCGTTGGGAACTATGTCAAAAAGCTGATATTGCATTCAGTGTCGACTTTATTTTTACTATGAATACGCCCCATCATATTCTCAACAGTTTGTAATGAAATTCTATTTCTCTTTTCAATTTGGATCAATTTTAAATCTGAAAATATACGCTCTGCAGCTTCAGAGCTATATATGAGGCAAGTAAAGTAAATTAATTAGTTAATGAAATCAGCTCTTTATACATAGATCATTTAAAGCATTTTTCTTTAAGCTTATTTGACCCCGAAACGTTTTAACATTTTCGATCAAATTTTAAAAGCTGCCACTGCATACATACATAAATATTTTCTCTTTAACATGTATCAAAATTTGTATTACGCGAAAAATTTAAGTAAATAAAGGTATCTTCCGAAAATTTGCACAAGCACGAACCACTTTTGAAGTATATGGATCAAAACGGCAACACTGGTTAGTACGCTACGGGCCAGTTTTTCAGTGCCAGTTTAAACTTAGATTAAGTCAACTGAGTTTAAATTGAACAGCTGGCGGACATTTGATTGTCTGATCTTAGCTTAAACCACCCAGATCGGGCGCTTTAACTTAGTTTAAACTACGGCCGTGTACTGGAAAACTGGCCCTATGTTGCACAAAACCACCTCCAGAGGTCGTCTTCGGCGTTGTAAAATAGAATATGCGCTGTGATTGGCCATTGCATACCGTTAGTACGCTATGCTGCACAAAACCATTTCCAGAGGTCGTCCTCGGGCTCGGCATCGATGTCTTTACATCCCTATCTACTATACGTTTTGTGATTATAAAGTGAAATTTGCTTTAGCGCAGTGCTCGATTTCTATGTGTATAAAATTTTGGATTTTCCGAGACAAAATTGTGTTAAAACATAAACAGACGGCAGCGTTGATCCATATCAACTCGGGAATTAACTTCAATTGATCCGGATTTAGTCCGAGTTAACCTGACATCCAAATCGTCACACAGATTGCCTTACTTGTTGGAATCGTGATATATTATACCTTTGAGAATGTATAATCAATCAAGACGAAAAACACCACAATTTTTGCAAATAAGATGTCATTGTTTCTTATATGGCGAAAAATATGTATGTACATCTGACTGTGAAAAAAGTTTAACTTTATGAAGTTAAACAAATTCTATTGTAATTACACTGTATTTTTATTAAATATGCATATTGAAAATTACTGATTAATTATGTAACTGTTGCTCTTTATAAACGTCATTAAGCGCCTTCAGTACAGCATCACTCAACTTGCTGCCAGCGACATTATCCAACTCTTTTTCCAGGACTTTGGCTGCTATTAGAAGTTTCTCGCGAGCTAAATTAAACGCATCCAATGCCCTCGATGCATCATCTTCGGTTTTATTGGCGTTGGCAAGCAGACGTTTACCTCGTTCAACCAGAACTGTTTGCATTTCGTACAGTATAATGCCAACGTAAATTGACAAGCGTATGGTATAAGGGTCTAGTTTTTGACAGATCCCGTAAAGCTGCTCACAAAGTTGTAGTTTCTTAGTCAAGAGCCCATCGTCCAATTTTCCAAGCAAATATCCAGACTCGGTGCCGTATAACTGAATCAGCGTATGTTTCAAATTGAACAAATGGTAATGGTGCGGATGCAAAAACTTTGATAGTTTCTCAATAAGCGCCTCCAGTTGCTTCACTGTGGGCTTGCGTGCCAACAGGCTTTCAATCTCATCGGTCATTTGTGTGAGAAGATATCTTACCTATGTGTGTATGTAAGAAAAATGTGGACTTATTGCTTACATGTGTACTATGTACATCTGACTGTGAAAACAGTTAACTTAAATAAGAGTTACATGTGGATCATAAGTACTCACCTCCTCCCCGCTGATGGTAATCGGGCACTTGTTGCATGCCCAATCGCTCTTCATATCCAGTGGATCCTTCGGCAATTGTATGCCGTCACAAGATTTTCCCTCATCGCCCATGCAAAGCATTGTACTAAAATGGGTGGCATATTCTGTGGGGTCTCGGCACCGTTCACATTTACATAGAAAGTGCTTCGTCATGGCCAAGTGCTCCTGACGCATCTGTGTGCCCCACAGCATATTCGAGTACATGATGATGAGGTGCTCGTCGCGCTCAATATCTCTGCCGGCTATAATGGATATCTTAAAGCCGTTGCGCTGATCAAATTGAAAGTAGCAGTTTGGTTGGCAGGCGTGCTCCATCATGCACGCCATGTAGTAAACGCCGCTCAATTCAATCCCTGATGGCAAATTAATACACATATAATTCGTCTCGATGATGCCACAAATGCGGTGCAGTACCGCGTTGTCATACTCGTGCAGATATTTTTGCTTTTGTTTTTGTTCTACGCTTTTTAGTCGTTGCAGGAAGTTCCGTTGTAGATAGGACACAATCCGCTTTTCGGCATCACTGTACATGGATGAAATATATACTTACGTACTCAAAATTTAAAATTAGTAATTTGCTTACTCGTGTAATTCAGAGCCCACGCGCTCCTTCTCATGGCTTTGCATATCCATCAGTTCGGCCCATTTTTTCGGATTTTGCCGTTGCAATAATAAACACTTCAGCACAACTAAGGCGTCCGTACGAAAGTAGTCGATCAGTGAGCGTGGTTCTGAAGAAGCTGGACCAGGTCCCAACATGAGTATGGCACATTCAGCGCCATGGAGGTCTGCATTATCCAAACCGCCACAATTCGCCGAACATGTTGGCCATTGGCATCTGAAAACGACCATAAATTTAAATATTTATAACTTCCGCTGCCCGGGGTCACCGTGTAGGTATGTACATATGTATAAAAAATACTCAGACTCATTTCTTTTGCTAATTTTTACTCACTTCATAATTTTTACTGTGAGCACAGTTTAACTTTAATGTTAACAAGTTACTCACTTCGGGCAGTAATGAATTCCCATACGGCAGGGTGTGAAACAGCCCACACATGGCATAACTGGCACTTGTTCTTCGCGCTCGTTCAGATACCATTTTGGACCGACAATAATGGGAGTTTCAGTAAAAATGACACTGTCTGCTTTAATGCTGCGCTTGGACTTTAAGTAACGCCCTAAATCCTTATCTTCAGCCATGCGGAATGGCCGACATTCCGATTTATGTTGCTTCCAGTGTTGCTTTTGGTGCTCGGCGCCGCAATATTTGACCATCTTGCAAGCTGAGCAGTAAAGTTTAGCAGGAGTTTGGCACACGGCACAGTTGGTGGGTGAAAGTGATTCTGGCCGTGGGGTCGACATATTTGTTTATCTTATAATAGAGTTTATCAAATTTTGTTAAAGATAAGAATTTTTTAGCTTCTAAACTTTTAGCTTTTTAATTTTTCTTCAACTAATTTAATTCGTGTATCTAATGTAATTCGTGTAATTAATGTATACAGATGAGAATAGTATGTACGAATGCCTGAATTTCAAGTATTGGTACTTTGGTGTTTTATTTATAGCACACTTTCCATGCACTTGTGTGATTTGCTGACACAAAATGCTAAGAATTTTCATGTAAAACATGAAGCAAATATATAATCGACGAAGAATAATATTTGGATGCACGCATATATTCGGCTGCGAAAATATTTAAAATTGAGGACGACAAAAAAAAAGTGTATAGTACACGGAGCTACCTTTTCGATAAAAATTTAAAAAATATCCCAGATGAAGCGTTATTAGAACGTATGTGTACTGATTTAAAATGGAACGGAAATAAACTACACGAAATAGGGAATGTCAAACTATTTTGGTCTTCCATAGAATTATTTTATTTTATGGTATAATGAAATCAAGGAAATAAAAAATTCTTCACTAATACCACAACTAAAACACGGTTTACATAAAATCAGATACGATCCATCAACTATTGTGTCGATTAAAATTTTTCAAAGGACCATTTTCTTCCTTCGATAAAAGTAAATTTGGAAAATATTTTATAATTCCTTCAACGTGCACTAAAACGTTTTCTTCATTTCAGACCGATGGCGTCTCCATACCATTTTGCATGGAAAAGCAAAGACAAGTACAAAACGAAACTAAGCTAGTGAAAAAGAGAAAACTGAAACCAAGTGAAACAGATTGTACAGGAGATTTAATAAAAATACGTGCAACAAAGTAAATAAAACTACGTAAATATACGAAAGATTTCACCACAAAATCAGAATTGTCTGCAAATTCATCGAACTTTCGTGAATACTATAAATTTCAGCTTGAAATACTGTAGCAAAAACAAAAAATTTTCTCGCAAAGAAAGGTGGCTCGACAAAAAGCCTGCAACCACATTGCGAAACAACTGGTCCCCAACAGAGAAGATAGTACGTTAATATGTATAGGTTCAACCGAGATCGCTGCGAACTCGCCAATACGCGGATATAGGCGAGGACCTAACCGTCTACTTCTAACAGCTTTAAAACAACGCAATGCAGACATCCTAATGGTGAACGAGTTCGGGACAACAAAACATTGTGCCAAGTGTTACAACATAAACCTGACGTCCAAATCGCCCCACAGGTACCAATTTTGCCCAAAACGCGGTACCTGTTGGAATCGAGACGTCAGTGCTGGGAAAAACATACTCTACCTGGGAGAATGTATCATCAAGCAAAACGAATAACACGAAAATTTTCGAAAATAAGATGTCACTATTTCTTGTATAACGGCAACTGTGTACATCTGACTGGCAACAGTTTAACTTTAATGTTAATCACTTCTTAATTCAATTTTATCTTGTGTTAATAGATGTGGATGTTGCTCCAGAACCTGTAGCTGCTGTCGCATGTTTTTCACAACACCTCGTATATTCCAGCCATGCCTTAGCAAGGAGTTTTCGACGTTGAAGTGTCCATGCCGTATGCAGCGTATAGCTGTGCAGTGCGCTACTGTTCGTAATTCAATGCCCATTTCATTTACCAACGCTGCTAAGTAGTCTTCACATTCGTTGATAGCATGAACCTCTACTGTAAAATCGGGGCGTTGGAAATAAATCAGTTTGATGCCATAAATTACTGGTTGTGTATTATCAGCTGGGCGAACTAGACCTTTGCAAGCGATTTCATAGGCTGCTTGCGATTGCAGATCTACACCACAGAGTTCGAACATTTTACGTTGGTGTGAAGCTTGCATGGAGGCAGCCAACGAGCTCATCCGTTCTGGATGCACGTGTCGATAATCAGAGCGCACAGTAATTCGGGAATCAGGGAAATTCGTTTCCGTCGCATAACCAAAGCGTCCAGAGACATGATAGGCCCGCAGCGGCCGATTTATTTGTATCTTATGTGATTGGCGTATTCCCTTATTAATTCCAAACACTGAAATATGGAATAATGGTTGAAATTCTATACATCGTTGATGAAATGTAGAGAGGGCCTAACTGACATTTTTTTATTCGGGTTACGATTTTAAGTATCTATATACATATACTATTATCAGTGCCGGATTGAGGGCAGGGCCGACGGGGCCGCGGAATAGTGCCCTCACAATTGGGGGGGCGCCCATATGTGATGACGAAAGAACAAAAAAATATTTTTTCACAGAATACAGGAAAGATCGCGGACATGTCAAAGAATTTGGAAATAAGGGAGGGGTGAGAAAGTACAGGCGGAAATAATAAGCCGGATCAAAGAGGCAAAATATTCGTAGTATTCCATTTCCGTTCCTAACGAAAGTGCCGGGGGTAGTCGTTTAATACTGAATGCAACATGAGCGAAAAGTACAAAGGAGTTCAGGCGAGAACTTCAAGAGAACACACGTGGTATAAAGTCAATAATTAACGATAATGTTGAAATGAAAATATAGTTTTCCAGTTAATGGTATATAATTATTAACTCAAAAAGAGACCTTACATATATAACGGCCTCGAGCCCCACATTCTTAATCCGACCCTGACTATTATACTAAAACGAATCTTCCTTAGAGTCGTAACTTAAAACCCAACGATTTTATAAAATTTTTCAAAACGCCCAAGGCACACGACGAATCTTCCTTAAAAATTTTAGAGTCGTAACTCAAAATCCAACGATTTTATAAAATTTTTCAAAACGCCCAAGGCACAGAATTCGTGGCTACATTTCTTTCTTTATTCATTCTGAACGTTTGGAATAAACTTTTTTGTTTACTTATTCTTTAGAACGTTCCTGATGATATGTTAACGTATATTACAAACGCATTATTCTGGCTGTGAAATTGGATTATCTGAAATGTGTAAAGAAATACAGCCTGTATGTGTTGGATTTTTGCCTTTCCTGTAGAAAATGCAAAATGTCAGTTTGGCTTTTCTATTAGCCTGCTCCTGTACTCCAGTATTTAATAAGCAACGATATGCATGTATGTATATATCGTTACCTTAATATAGAAAGGCCCTATCAAAATATTTGTTTTTTATATAGTAAAAAAAAAAACTATTAAAATTGGAATTATTCAATTGAAGTTTTCTTAAAGCACTGGTTAAAAAAAAATTAAACTAATTTAATGGAGTAGCAGCTGGTATTAAATTCTATTAGGTCCTTAGTGAGTAATCTCTTTGTCTTGTACAGAGCTAAATTTGGAAAATGAGTTGGGGCCTCTCTACATTAAGGTGATAATAGTTGCGTTCCAGATGCTTCATGATATTCACGAAATTCACGATTTGCAGGAACAGCTGTTTCCCCCATTAATAAAATTTATGGGAGGTGGTCACCTGGAACGACTTCCTGTAAAAACCTGTAAATCGTGAAGCGTCTGGAACGCAACTATTATGAACTTTTACTTGGTGTAAAGGGTAAACTTACACAATACACCACTTGTGTGTCTGCCCAACCCAGCTACAAGTGCACAACGTATATCGGATATTTGATATCGTGGTCCTGTGGCCAATATATGATCAGATAAATCAATAGATTCCATCTTTCGTAGCAATGGATTCGCAGCTCCTCCTGGTTCCAACAGCGGTATTTCTAGCTTTCGAGGCTCGCGGACTTGCATTTCATTTAAATCTAAACAAAATTTAAGTACATGAAATTTTATCTAAGCTGTAAATCATATAGATCCTGGTACCTTTGGTTATGTTGTGGAGTATCGCATTTTTTACATGCTTGACTTTCATTCCAGCTGGCTTATAGATGTTCATAATCCCATTTAAATTTTTGAAGACTGTGGGGGCGTCATAAACCTTTGTCAAAGACATTTTGTATCTAAAAATTACATTTATTTCTGTGCAAAATGTGAAAATGTTTTTATTTTCGTCTAAATTCGTTTAACAGCTGATCTCGACAGTAGTTTTACATCCGCCACAGTGTTTAATTTAGTAAGTATTTTACATAAAAATATGTCGCTCTTTTACTAAAAGACTGTCAAAACTCTAAAATTGATATTTTTAGGAGACGCATTTAGTGCCGTTTTCTCATGTAGGTTTTAAAATTTATCTGCCCTTCGAATATATTTTTTCAGTACACAATTTTTGTTTGTAGCCTATAAATTTTAAAAGCTACTTGAGAAAACGACCCTTACCGCCGGTTTCACCAGCAATTTAAATCGAAAATTATTTCTTTATTTCTGTCAATTTCCGTATAAAATTCAAAAAATTAAAATAATTCTGTACTTAAATTGCTTTCGTGAAATTAGATGTTAAAGTTTTAAAATTGATCCTGTAGAAAAAGAAGATGCATATCCAAATTTTTAGCAAATGAGTGTACATATGTAATTGAAAACTGTAAATTCGTTATATAAATCTGTGGTCATAAGCAATAACCGACTAAGTCGAAAAACCTGAATTCGGGAAAAAACGTTTTAAACATTTCGATTGTAATGTTAACCTTATGGGTAAACCAAAATATGTCGTCTATAACTTTTTAAATAGCCAAGCTGGCGAGATGGGGATTTCCCACACACATGTAATAGTAGTTGCAGAATACGATAGCATATATACATATGTAACTCAATTCTTTCTTAAATCGACTTAAGCGGTTATTGCTTATGACCACAGAAATATTCATGAGAAAAGTTTAAGGCTATCTGCCACTTGTCGTGCAATCATGGTTGCGTTATCGTATCGCCCTTAAATTTTGAGCCGAGCACATGCACACTTGTTATCGGCAAATCGTAGAAGATGCAGAAACAGATAAATACGACACTGTAATTTGCTAATCGTTATGCACGCATTGTTTGTTTACATTTTATGGGGAAAATTTAGTGAAAAAGTTAATATTTGCATTTGAATTGCTTAAAAATTAGTATTTCTTGGATACAATTTGTGATAATTATTAAAAATTGGATAATTGCAACAAAATTCATTAAATACCAGAATTTTAACTATCAAATATGGCCAAATTGTAAAAAGCCTCTGCCTGCGTGAACAAAACACATTTCAGGAAAAGAAAAGAGAGATTAATGAAAATTTATGTCTAGAATTGTTGCAGCACAGTTCAAAATTTTAAAATTGCAGGCTTTTGTAAAAATTTTGCGTAAATATCAACCAAAAAAACAGAAAATACCTGCTATAAGCGTATTCTTAGCCGCCAAATCAATAGAAATATCACGACCGTGTGTGCGAAAGTGTAGTCGTCACGTAGTCGTTGCATCATGATTGTGACGTTGAAGTAACTGTGATTGGACGGCCCATGTGCAGAAAGCCTAAGCGCGAAAGCACACAACGTCTATTGCATCACCGTCACCGTCAATGCCAGCGTCAACGGTGATTATGCGGCAAGTTACTCACTATCCATATACCATTGCGCCCGTAAAATCAAAAACTCGCTGCTGCTGTTTGCAAAAATTGCGTTGAAAAAATTTAAGTTTAAATAAACAAACAATACACAGAAAATAGTTGTCACTTGACGCAAACGCATAAGTAAAGTTGAAAGTTGAGCTAATTTGTGCGTCACCGTCACCGTCAGCCTTGTTCATGTAACTTGCTTCATACAAATGGACGTTATGTACTTTCACTTTAACACACTGTTACATAAAATCATCCATGATAAAAAAATAGGAAGGTAGAACCGCTGAGAGGAATTTTTCAAATTCTTGACGTTTGCAAGCAATTTAATTTTAAAATTTTACTCACAAACTCACGCACACATTCCCATTTTCAATCTCGAACAACAAAAACTTTGAACAATCCCTTTTTTTTACTCTAAATTTTATGTGATTTTAAAATGTTGGCAAACTTCAAAAAAAAAATCATGGCCGACGAATTGAGAGAACGGTTTCACCTTACCATGTTTTTAGCATGAAATCATCCACTGTTCCGAACAGCTGGTTTTTCAATGCGACGCTGTTCGTTTCCTTTGGCAGTTTTCATAAAATTTGTCAAATGTTAATTAGGGTTGTAAAAAAACATTGATATTATCGATATTTAAGAATCGATATTTCGATAGTTCGAGTATCGACTTAAAACATCGATGTTTTTACCGATTTTTACAAATGGCTTGCTGCTGTCTTTAAATATTGCATACAATTTGAAATTGGATATATATAGCTTGTGTTAGAGAATGAAATTAATTTTCATAAAAAAGTAACTAAAATTAAATACGAAAAAAATTAATTGTAAAACTTGTCAATATGTGGTGGGTTTATATATTGGAACGTAGTATTATAGAAATGTATTTAAATTTCAGTTTAGTTGTTTTTCCGGCCCGCCGACTTTTCATTCGACGGCCAGTTCGTCGGCTAGTCTATACGAAGTTTGTTGGCAAATTGGGTGATGACGCTAAGCGATTTTACAATATCACTGATGGGCACTGCCTTGTCCGCGGGCAAAGCTCTTTTAAGCTTTCTATACATTTTGTATAGAGAGCAGAGAAAGCGGTTAAACTTCATTATAGACGATTTCGACATCATGCATATAACATGTGATCGATAAGGCAGTCGTTGTATCTAACTGTAACTTCTACCTCCGATTTGTGCTAATTACCATTGAACAACCGGCCCTAAAAGCTCTGTCGGCCCAACACTGATTTAAACCAATTTAACTATTTCTTAGAAGACTTACACTTATACTTATTTATGTACACTTATTAATTGTAATGTACGAACTTATTAAAGGAACTTACTTAGGTATGATTCCATGAGACCATTTATCAAACGCTCGCATACAATTTTAAATCGCACCCAAAACGAAATGGTGAAAAATTAGTAAACATCTTCGATGTTTTTACTTAACATCGGAAACGTAAAAACATTGGCAAACATCGATGTTTGAAGCCACGACTATCGATGCTGCTCGATATTTTTTTATATCCCTAATGTAAATTTGTTTTTGCTGTTTATGCACGTGCGTTGTATTTCGGTTTGTTTGGATCAGAATTTTCAGTTGACTGTTTTCAAAGGATTTCGGCTTTTATTGAATGTGTAAAATATAGAACAATTACTGAGAAATGAAGTGGACAACATCAAATTTGAAAAACCCTAATTATAATGAAAACCACGAGCTCTACGTCGGCACAAGTACGGGCTCCTTTAAAAGTAAGTTGCTACATACCTTCATTGAATAATTGCATGGTTGGCTCTTATCATCGTGCTATTTTACGCTTTATAAATGTATTCTTGAAATTAATTTTAAGATTTTAACTCGCCAAGAACGCCTCGACCATCTCATCCAAAAACCTTTAGCCATTGTTTCGCCATATCATTTCTAATCAATGGGCACTGTCACACGATCAATAGTTATTGACTTGATCCAAGTATCGCGTTATTTAATGACCGTATATATCACAAAAATTCTAGATATATATTTCGAAATCTATCAGTATTCATAGCGATATTGATCGTGTGACGATGCCCAAACTGGCGTGCATATCGAGCCGTAACTATAAATATTAAAACGTCATACCTTTCGTACCTTATTAAAATTCCTCAGGATTTGTGCCCAATGTTGAGGAGAATCCGTTTGCCCAACGTAATTTATATGACATCAACCAACTAGAAAAAGATGATAGGGTTACAGCTCTGTCTTTTGGGAATGACTGCTCTGAAATTTTAATTGGGCGCGCCAAACAGAATGCTCAGCTGCATTCATTGCATACCGATAAAATAGAGCGCACCATCGATTTTAAATTTGCCCCCGTAGTGGGTTTGGCACGCTTTGACGAATATTTAGTGGCCGGCTTTTCAAATGGCCAAGTGCAGCGCATATCACTAGAAAATAGCTCTGAATCAGAGTTTGTGGTCAGTAGCGGCGACGACATGGTACATTTACGCCAATGTCCTACAAGTCCCAACCTAGTAGCCACCGGAGGTAAAGGGCGTAAAAACAATTTGAAGATTTTCGATATGGCCGCCGATGGTAAACAATTGTTCAGCTCGAAAAATTTGCCCAATGATTATCTTCAGCTTGAAGTACCAGTGTGGGATAGTGATGTGGGCTTTATAGATTCACCGCATATACTGGCTACCTGTTCACGTTACGGTTATGTTCGTGTTTATGATACCCGTAAGCAACGGCGTCCTGTTCAATGCTTTGCTACCGAGGAGCAGATGAGCTTTGCCACTCTGACAGCACATGGGAACTACATATATACCGGAACAACAATGGGAGCTATGAAGGTAAGTAAAAAAATTTTATTATTATTATTGAAACTAAAACGAAAACTATGTATTCAGGCATTTGATATTAGACGAATGAAAACATTCGTCCATACTTACAAAGGCTTCACTGGCGCTATCAGTGATGTTTCACTAGATAGCTCTGGCAAATATTTGGCCTCTGCTTCCTTGGATCGATATGTCCGTGTCCATCACGTGGACTCTACAGTCCTTCTCTATCAATGCTATGTAAAGTCAAAGGCTACACGAATCTTAATACGAGAATCAGCGGGAAGCCTCAACTGTGCTCCAAATGATGAGACAGAAAAAGGCTTGGTTGAGATTGAAAGTAAAAGCTCAAAAGCCAATGATGAGGATCAAAAGCGTTATGAACCAGAAGATAAGGAGTACGAGGACATGTTTAAGAATATGCAAACAGTTTGGTAAGTAACCAGATTTAAATTATGTATTGTGATTGCGTTTGAGGTTTAATTGTTATTTTTTAATCTTTCACAGTGAAATTGAAGATAATGATGAAACTGAAGGGGAAACAGAATCAGCCGAAGATACAGAAAATAATACGAAAACCGGATATAAACGAAAAGCTGAGAAGCATGTTGGTAAAAAGAAGAGAAAAAAAGAATGAAAATACAAAAAGCCTATTCATTTTGCTTCAAAAGGATATTTATGTTTTTTTTATAATATTTTTAATTTAACAATGATTTTAGGTTTAAAACACTGCTTATTCCTTGTTTTTGGAATATCTATTTCACAAAATTTAACGCAATAAGATATATATATATTTTTTTCACATAAACTTATCAACATATACACGGGTCAACGGCAAAAGGACTGCATTTTTCGAATTTAGTAGCTTTCCCCGATTATTTTCTGTTCTGAAAATGACCGAGTGGCTGAAGTAAAACGCTGCGGGCCTTGTAGTTCACATATAAACGATGTGTGCAGTAGTAGGCGAATTCGATTAGGGATACCATACTAATCCCCAGGCACAAATTGAATACTCCTCCCAAATCCGCTGGATATATGTAGTCAAAAAATATTTTAAATTATTTTGTTAGCCAACATTACTTACACAAAAGTCCGATCCACGACATTACGACCACCTTCCGTATTGCTGGCACTGTTTGCCTGGTCAAGTAAGCGCGAACGATGAAAGTGTCCTGTGAGTCAATCGTCATGCTGCAAATATAAATGTATTTTGAAATATAAACAACCGTTTGGATCAAAGTTAAAATACACGTACTAGTGTGTGCTAACCGAATAGTTGTGCAATTTTAAATCAGTTTTGTAGGCCAAAGTTGAATAAGTGACGTCATAGCAGTTTGGTAGACAACTTTCGCACTTTACACTTTTAAATTCATCTAAATAAAAATAATGTAGGAGTTAAATGAAATTCCCAGTTGATTTCCTATGCATTCGAAGACTCCATACCATAGTTAGTCGAATAACATGCACTGTCATTTAACTTGCACTCGCGATAAGCGGCCACAGCATTGGGTATGTGATAGGGCACACATTGGCAAGTCTTCATTATCGCTTCCGTTCGACAAGCGAGCGAGCATGCTGCCTGCCGGTAGTTATGCAGCTCGAGATCGTCTGAAATGAGGCAATCGCGTTTACCTTGCGACAGTTCTAGCACCTCAGTCGAAGAGCTTTGGACAGTTGGTGAGATTTCAACGAAACTCTCGGAGTTGGACGTAATTGTAACCGAAGACGTGGCTTCTGTAACATAGTCCATGGGGTGGTGTGCCAAGACGATCAAGCCAGTTGAAAGATTGCGTTCGGATCCCTCGACGCCCACCACAGTTAAGCCTCCATCTATGCCGAAAATGTTTGCAGAAAATGGTACATATGAGAGATTTTTCGGATTATAGTTAAATGAACAACATGGACCCAAATACGAAGTTGTCGATATGAAGGAGAGATATTCGTGCTGCTGGCGACACGGGAACTCGGTGATACCCCAATAACAACGCTTGACGAAGTCGTCACAGCTGCCGCTGACGGCTTTGGCAGCCTCATATATAGTTTTATTATTGAAACGTAGTACATCGTCGGCATATCTGAAGCTTTCCTGTGTTGGAGCTTTCCAGTTTTGATCGGTAAAGGCGTTGATATAATCCAAGCCGATGGCAACATCATGGGGATCTATGTTGTCGGGAATGTTTCTGTGGAATTTATAAAAAATCTTAAAGTGTGATCACAAAATTCAAATACGAGACTAACAATGTTGTTATGTAACGCTGCACACGCTCGCGATTAACTACTTTGGGACTACATATGGTGATGCCCGGAAATGCCACGTCGGTTATAGCCAGATCACTCGATATAGTATTCAAAATTGGATATGAGTAGAATTTTAACCATAATTTCAGCGATAAGTAAACACCGAGTAGAAATAGACTTATGAGTACAGTTGACCAAATCCACCTGTTTATTTATTAAAATACGTATACAGTGAAAGTTCTCATAGACGGACGCACTAATAAGCGGACATCTCCTATAAGCGGACACATTCTTGGGAACGAACAGTTTTTAGTTTTTTTCCACACAAAACACTCTCCCATACACGGACTTTCCGATAAATGGACGCGGACATTAAAAAATATCCCGCTATGAAAAAAAATCTCCCATAAGCGGTCCAATTTCGTTGAAAGCTCAAGGGGAACCCGGCTCTTTTTTTAAAGATTAAGAAAGCATTTTTAATATTGAAAGATACGAGTAAACTCGAAATTTCTGAATGTTCCCCAAAAGAATAAGTAATAAAAATTCATGGCCAGTCAAAAAATTTTAGGAGCATAATGGTTAAGTTGAATTCAAGTCTGAGGCACACTAAAGTCGATGTTAAAACATCGTTGAAACTAGCATCGATGTATCGTCAATTTAGAGATTTTAGGCAATTGTAAACATTATGTTATCGATGTTTCAAAAATATCGATGCATCGTTTGCGGGATACATACAAATAGCTGAAAATTTTTAAAATCGGACAATAACCACGCCCACATCCCATATAACGGTAATTTGGAGAAATGCGAAATCTTCGATAAATCAGTAAATACCGAAGCTAATTTAATCAAAATTGACGTTTGTAATAATTCTTTAGCACAAAATACGTTTATAATAAAATTTTCGAAAATGGGAGCGATAAAGGCCACTTTTGACCACATATGTGTATCGCGGTAAACGTTTGAACCAAACTCGGAATGATTAATGTGCTTGCTACATACAAGCAAAACGCTGAAAATTATTGAAATCGGACTAAAATTACGCCTACTTTTTATATAACGGTAAACTTCAGAAATGCTTGAAACTTCGATATTTCACACAAAATTGATACTAACAACAATCCTTTGAAAAGAAGTAACATTATTATGGAATTGTGAAAAATGGGCGTGATACCGCCCACGTATAACTGTTGTAAGCTTTTCGAAGACGTTTGAAATAGGGATAAAACCACCCCTGCTTACCATGTAGTGGTAGTTTTCGGAAAGGCGAAAAAAAACTATATTTAATAATTGCGCCGGGTATCTAATGTTCGGCTCCGCCCGAACTTAGACTTTGTTACTTGATATCTCCCATAGGCGGACATAAAGTAGCTGACCATCGGTGTCCGCTTATGGGAGCCTTCACTGTATACAAATATAACATGCATCCACATATCGTAACCTAAAATGCAAAGCGCCGTAATAACATTGTCGTTATTTATAAAAAAATTCAAAATTCACTTTGATTGATACGACGTATTTCATAAAATTAGTAGTCACGACCTTTTGCATTTAAGCGATGAGGCTAACGACGACTTTTTTGCTTTTCAGGTGACGATATGTATGTATATATGTAAGCATGCACATACCTAGAAATGCCATTTGTTCTATTCCGCCGCAGCAGCCACAATCCACTCACTTTTGTAGTTTGCGTATATTCCCAAAATGTGTCCGCTACGGCTAGTCGCAGCCTTTGTGCCACATTTTGGGGATTCAGTACTTTCGAATGAAAACGTCGAGGTCGATGGAGTTTGGTACGCTCCTTTAATTTATTGCTTTTCGCGTTTTGCTTCCACACATGAAGGAACATTTTGTGGGACTACAATTCAAGGAAACTGAAATTTTTTTTTACGGGAATTCATGTATGTACATACAATACGTACATATATGCCCTTCTGTTCCTAATTATGTATATCCTCTTTAACGGTTAATTGTCACTAATGTAGTTAATTAAAGGTTAAGTGCTAAAGTTGTTTGCAAGAACAGAAATAAAAGTAAATTTAGGTACATACTAGAGGTTTACCCCGCCGAGCCACGCCACCGCCACCGCCCCGTTTTTGGTCATTCCTCACGCACCGCCGCCGAGTTACAAAAATATCGGCGCAGCGGCGGCGGTGGAGGCGGCGGCGTTCGGTGCCTAAGGACTTTTTTTTACAAAATTTTCATGATGTATGCACCTTGAAATAAATCGTTTGAAAGAGCTACTTACTACTCGTATAAATAACGCGTTTTTACGAAACGAAAATTTCATGTCTAAACGAGTTTTTTTACCTAATTTGGGCCACTGAATAAGAATTTTTCCAAAAAAGGCGTAACTCAGAAAAAAACATACTGTTAAATTGGAGTCGAACACTGGTAATCGACAATTTTTTTCCGCAGTAGTCTTTTTTTCAATACTACAATAATACTACTTTTTTATATACTACAACAAGAAGAAAGTTATCACACAACAAAAACTTTAACGGTAATATCTCAGAAAGGAGTTTAAACAGAAGCTCCCTTTTACATCTTACTCCTCAAATATTGGAGATAAAACCAAAACAAGTTGATTTTCGTGTGTATTTTTTTTTTAATAAAGAGGTAAATATTTGTTAAAAAGATTTTTAATAAAAAGCAAAACTTTTTTTTGCAAATTTTTACATTCGTAAGTTAACATAACGGTAGATAAGATAATTACAAAAATTTATTAATAGTGACGAAAATTACTCCAATAATTTAAATTTTTAAAGTTTTTATTTTTATTTTTTAATTTGAATAGTACATACGGATCGGAAGAGAACATAGAGAACCTAGTATGTATGTATATATGTACTATAGATCTTCAGTTCGCCCATCCATCAGCGCCCGGCACAATTTGATTCAATTAGGAAGTAACAATATTTAAATTCAAATCTAATTCAAGAATGAATTAAATATAATTATGATCTGAATTGACATGGCGAATGCCTAATGCTGACGAGATGACATGATAAGATTAGTAGTCTCATGGCTCTTTCTAATCTATCTTATGGCTAGTAGCGCCGGCGTTTCCAGACGCGCTGGCGTCGCCGCCGCCGCCGATTCTTTTTGAAGTTGACCACGCCGCTGCCGCAAAACTTGCCGGCGTAAACCGCTAGTACATACATATGTATGCATGCATGTATTGTACCTACACTGTAGTAATGAACAGAATGACCAAGTGTTGTTTTTTTTTTAATATTCGTAATGTTTTTCGAGCTACTTTTATTTGTTATTTTTGTATCAAAATACCGTCCAAGCTTTAAACAAATCCATATAAATCACAGTTTAAAAATTTAGGAAAATTCAACAAATTTTCATCGAAATTTCAACTTTTTTATCTAAGTCCTTAAAATATTTTTGTGTACGCAGTTTTATTGCCTATACAATTTTATTTCAACGAAGTGCAATTTTAAAACGACTTGGTTTTTGAGATTTTTTTTTTTGGTGACGGATTTTTGAACTTTTTTTCATATAAGCACGAATTTCTTATGAAATTAAACCTTTGAGATCGTTAGCAATAAAATTTCAAAAAATCAACGCCAATTTTTGTAAATTGCACTTGTTATATAAAAAAAAATCCGAGAAGCAGTCTCAAAAAAAAAAGTTCTCAAACACCAATGCGATTTTTTAGCCGGTCAAAACTTGCGGAAGTACACTAAATTAACTAAAATTGTATGGGCTATAAAACTGCATACTCAAAAATGTTCTAAAGATTCAGATTAAAAAGTTGAAATTTTGATGAAAAATTTTTGAATTTTGCTAAATTTTGTATGAAGTTTGAAACTGTGATTTAAATGGTTTCGCGCGATTGGCTCCACTTTTCGAGATAGCGGTACTTGAAACTTTGCTTAAATTTTAATTATTTTATAAAATTACTCCCTCAGTTTTGAAGATATTTTACTAAAATTTTGCACACGATTGTATTTTAATATTACCTCCACCAAATCATCGAAATCGGTTCAGTATAACATATAGCTACCATACAACTGATTGTTCAGAGACTTGGTTTTGGGTTATAACCCCTCCAATTTCGCAGGTAAAACTTTAGTATAGGTTCACTTTAACAAACGCCGATAAGTGTATACCTAGTTTTGGGTCGTAGATTATGGATCTGTATACCGCTTTTCCAGTTCAAGTCATTTTTCCAAGATATTTTAATTTTTATGAAGAAAAAGTTCAAACTTAAGGGGGGAAAAATTAAAAAGAAATAACAAATCTTTTGTAATTTTTTTCTTTTGTATTAAAGCCTGTTCTTTGGCAAAAAAAAGTTGCTAACGATGAAAATTGATCGATAAATAAACAAGTTTTGAATAATCAAATGAAAATGTGCTATAATTGTTTGCATGAGACAGGAGCAGTTAAATGTTACTCATACGCCATATCGTACATGGCCGTACTCGTGTGTACTTACTCCTACATGGCGTATGAGCAACATTTTTTCTATTCGAAATTCAAACAAAATGAAAATATCTTGGGAATAAAGGGCTTCCACAAGTGCCTTCAGTAAGTAGAAGGTTCGTTACCGAAGCTCTTCTAAAGTTCCTTGGTTAATTAATAAAATTCATAATTTTTCACGGGTTTGATTCAAATATATTTTATTGCAACTTAAAATTCATAAATTGTAAATAGGAGCAGACTTTCTGGCATGACTTCACTTAAGAATAATTAAAATATTTTCCTGGTTTGCAAAACCTTAAAACTACCGCTTCAAATATCGGTCTGCCTATAACAATGCCATGCAGAAGTTTATAAGCGTTTGTTTATTTTGCTATTAGTTTCGCCCTTTTGCTAGTTTCTTATCTATGAACATTTCTAAAAGTTTTGTCACAAAGTTCGTTGACTAAACTTTTGCTATAATCCGTGCGTTCATCTACCTTTTAATCTGCTAAATACTAGCATACGTATGTATGTACACATACATGCATATATGTGAATATTTGTATGAAAATTAGGTTGGGTCGGGAAAAAGTTTGTAACAATCCTTTTAGTTGGAAAGCTTAATTCGCGAGAATTGTGGCTTAATAAAAATTTCCGCCCTAGCCATACGTTAAAAGCAGCTAAAACTGGAGTTTTGACCACACTGCTCTAAATGACTTCCTTCGATGAGTAAACTCAATTATCTCAATTTCTGCCGTACTATTTAATGACGGGTTTTACCAGCAATTTAAATGGAAAATGATTTTTTTTTGTCAATTTCCATGTAGAATTCAAAAAATTAAAATCATTTTGCACTTAACTTGCTTTCGTGAAATTGGCTGTACTTCTATTAAATTGACAAAAGATACATTTATATATGCTTTTCCATTGTTATGGAGAATATAAGAAGTTGGCTTTTTTTGCGCATGGTAAAAGGGGAATTTTCACAATACCATGCTCCTCTCAAAGTAAGTTATCAAACTAGGCCGATAATTATAAAATGTTTTCTTTCGGTGGGGGCTGATCAGATCTAATATACATACATACATACGTATCTATTCGCATGCTTTGAAAGACAAGGGATTAAAGGACTTTCGTGGCTTTTGGCTAGACAACTTCAATGTTACCCGCATTTGTATTTTTATTGCTTCAACTTATTGTTTTTTTTTTTTACGATCATTAATTAAATGATCTTGACTGCCATTGGTCATTAAGTTGAAGTACTGATTCTACTCAGTGACAGAATTTGGAAATGATGACCGTAATTTAAGTAATTGCCATACACATATGAATGGATGGATATGTTGTACACAGTGTGCATTACACACACTTATGTATGTATGTATGTATGTATGTATGTATTGTATATACAGCGTTGCTGATAGTGCTGTTGCTTTCTTCCCAAGGAAAATTATCTCAAAGCATTCCCTGCAGATATAACCGATTATCTATTGTACACACATAGGTATCTATACACACATTAGAGTGGTAATTTTTTTCCCCCAGAAGACGAATATCGAAAATAAGAAGACCCGTTTTTCTTTTTTTTTAATTGGTCAACATTTAATGGTCTTTTCCATGCATTTTATATGGGGAAAAATGTAGATTTTTTCTTAGAATAGCTGTGAAATCGTTAAAAGTAAATTTTTTTGATGAAATTAAAAAATAAATATATTTTTTCCCAAAATTTTTGTGTTTTCTTTGTTAGGTCGGGTACTTCTGGGGCCACCCCCGTATTAAACGATTTCAAAAAAAAAAGCGTTTTCTGATTTTAAATTTTCCATTCAAGGCGAATTTATATAAGGTGGTGTTACTAGCTCAGCTGATTTTGTGTATGTGTTTCGCCGCACGGCTTCCGATATCAAATTGAAAAATTTTGTTTGAATTTCTACCATACTCTTACAGATTTTGACAGTTTATGCCGCCAAAGCAAAAACAAAATACATGTAAATTTTTGTTTTTGTACTCCTGCTATCACCTTATATTAATTCGCCTTGTTTCCATTATTCTGGTGGGTGACAGCAGGAAAATTCCAAAATGTCGATTTTCCTGTGTATTTTCGAACCACCCGAATCAGCAAGCATACATATGTATGTATGTATGTATGTATACATGTACTGTAGTATGTCTGCATAGATATATACATGTGTGTTAAGTCCTTGCCTGACAGTCTCAATTTCATTTCATTTGCGGACATGGCCATTTTGTTTCGAAACAACTTTTGTCATATTTCACATTTGTAATGTTTACAAGAGTCTTAAATGCTTATAACAGCTCAGATCCTTGTACATTCAAGTGTTTATAGGTTGGCATGTTGGTGATTATTTACTTATAATTTATACCTACTCGAACAATTACTCTTAACGAGCAAGGTAAATCGTTTCAAGGGTCAATTAGGAATTCTGCTTCAAAGTGTGTGCACCCGCTGAGGGTACTCGAGCTGCTTGTGAGCTTGTTACAGTAATTCACACTTATGCATCTATTTATTCCTGCCAGTAAAGGAGTATGAACGGTTGAGAGAATGGAAAAATAAACGAAAATGCTTCGCGAGCAAATCAACCCATTTGCTTAGACACTCATCGGACCTTAATCAGCGAAATTCTTTTGAGCAGTTAGAATTTTAATTTTCTTCACGAAATTAATTCCTCATAATTACCGCAAAGCTTTGAAGAAGCGGCGCCAAGTAAATCGCAATACAACAATAATTGTTTGTGCCCAAATGCCTCCACACTTGGCCGAAAATGATGCCGTAGTATATCCTTTCATATCCATTTAGGTAATGTCAGCTAAAACTTTTGTTTCTGTGAGGTGTCTCATTTAAAGATAAAGAAATTGCAACGTGGATAATTACATAATATGACATATGTGTGTATGTATATTTCTTTAATGCGGATCTTTCGAGTACCTACATCCAATATTTGGGTCAAGTAGTACTTTTAAAATTACTTTTATTGCGATCTTTTTGAGGTTTTATTTAAAACATTTTAAAGATCAAGTTCTGAATAAGAAATACTCGTCATAATCTTCACTTTGAGAAGCATTATCCGGTTTGAGTAAAAAGAAATTTAGTCTTCAGTTAGTTATGTTTGCACATACATACATACATACATATGTACATTCGGGTGTGCATGAATACGTAATTGATTTATTTGTTGAGACTGATGGATTTGAGATTAGTGTATATGTACATATACAAAGTAAGTGGCTTGCAAGCTCTCTTCTCTAGTGCGAGTGTGTGTGCGCAGTCTTAAGGAAGATTAAGTGTTATTAAAATTGATGATACAAATTTTGTTTTAATGATGCACTTGGTAGACTTTTCGTAACTTAAATATTTATGCAGGCAGCAACAGCTATTTTTATCTTGCTATCCTTGCACAACAACAAGTTTGAAAGTCTCTAACGGCTTCAAGGGTCTCATTTTATTTCATATTGCAGTGAAGAATTCTTAACCCGGTATACTAAAATGTAATTTTTCAATCAGAAGAACACAGAGAAAACTTATATAATAAAGTGGAACTAAAAAAGGAAGATATCAATAAATATATTTGAGTTTTTTTTTTTGAAAAAAAAGCAGTCTTCCTAAATCAAGAAAGAAATCGTAAATCTACACGCAGAAAAAAGTCAGCTAAAAATATTTCTCTATGGTAACAATAACCAAATAATGTGTTGATAGAAAAATATTTAGCTGACTTTTCTGGGTGTAGGACTTGCTGAATGTTGGTTGCCAGCTCTCTTTTTAATTCGTCTACCGCGCACACTGCAGATTTAGAGGAAACAAGTAAAATTTGCACCATGTCTAATTTACCGACTTCACAAAAAGGAAAGGTTATCAAATTTAAACGATATTTGTTGGATTATAGACGTACGTAGTCGCGATTCGGTTGTGGTGCGTAGCCACAGGAACTTTTAATGCTGACTTTAGTAATGATGAGTGCCAACCTTCTACCAGATCTAGATTTGGTTGTCCAAGGAAATTCCTTGACGAGTGCTGTGATCGCGATAAGAGATAAAAAATGGATGAAGTAAGTGCTATGAAGTGCTATGTATGTAACAACAAGAAGTGATTGTTTCTTCTTACTCTAATATTTCAAAACCTGGGGGCCAATTTCTGTTCTGTGAAAACGTGCAGTTAAAACAATTTACACCACTTCACATAAAATGGCCCCCTGATCAGAAAATTATTTTTGTGTGCTTTTTATGGAATTTATAAGTCGTGTTTAAGTTTAGGTTTGTATGGGAGATATGTAGGAAGTGAACATACGTTATAATTCTAAACTTATGCGCGTAATTTCATAGTCAAATATTCAACGGCGCCTTAAATTGAAATGCGGCCCCACTGTGCGACGGTCATCATACAGACACTTTTCTGTGTATTAATGTTTATAATTTGCTATATGAAGTTAGGCATCAATTCTTTTTATCAGATTTTCATAGACTTTTTCAAAAGAGAATGTGCCAAAAATGCAAGGTGAAAAGCTATCGTGTAAACAGGCTCTTACTTTTGAAAGCAAATTCTTCGTCTAGGAGTTATTTGTAGTTATACACTTACAAGTAATATTTTTCTCTGTGTGCTTCGGAATATTTCAAATTACACCGCCATGCTTGATACAAGCATATGTACATATCTGTGCCATTCAATTAAAGTAGCTTAAGTAACTTTAGAAGGTTTGACTTTGAATAAAAAAAAAAAACAATAAGTTAAGTTGAACATTTTTATATTATTTATTATTTATTATATTGTTTCGTAAACCAATGAAATGTTGCTTTAAAGGGGAAACGGCCTATACCGACTTAGGTTACTTTAATCGAATGGCACAGATATGTATGCTACTTAAATTCTCACGCAAAGTCCTCTGCGGAAGCCTCCAGCAGATGAGGTGTTTTTAAAAACGTCACTGGGAATGCGTTGCAGATAACGGCTGACAAAGTGTGCGCCGGGCAAAGGATGGCGAATGTACGGATTTTTTCTCTGGCAACTAGCGCGCACAAGCCATTCATCAAAGGAGTGTACACATGCTGGAAATTAAATGAAATAGAAGCAGGTGGAGAAAAAGGACACGGCCGCTGTCTTGCATCAGTGCGCGCACACATATCGCATGCCGTCTTTAAAAGAGTCACAACTCAAAATAATACGTTTGTCAGAAAATGCGAAAAACAATTTCTTAGCAAATGATAATCATATGGGCAAGGGCGACTTTACCTTAGGCTTTTGCTAACAAATTATAAAAAAAGTATTGTTCCAGCTTTTGCTGAAAGGTAAATAAAAGCGCTGTGTATATTTTTAGCGCATAATCTCAAAAATGCCAAATTTTGAGTGTGACTCTTTTGAAGACGGTGTGCGATATGTGTAACCTATGTATGCATACATACATACGTTTGCGTATGTACCTAGCCAAAAGAAAAAGGGGCTTAATCGGAAAAAGAAAACTAGTTGAAAAGTGTGATTACTTTTGGAAGGCACTGTTTCCCGTTGACATACAAATTTTCATTATATGTAGTTTTTACTTTCCATATCTCGGTGGCCGGTGTAGCCGAGCGCCTGGGGCTGTGATTATTGGAGATGATATCCAACAAAACTGAGCTGGCAACGTGAAACGTGAAAAGTAATGCGAACGCAAGTAATTGAAATCGCGTATAACTGCCAAAATATCGGCGCGTCTCTGCCAGTTATAGATGATTGTGAGTACTACCGCCAGTAATAGATTTGTGCGCTCGTGCTGTAGCAAAACCCAAAAGGAGGTACAAAAAATCCAAGGCAGCAAGGCAAATGTCAACACATTCACAGCCACACTGTAAACGGTGTCGAAAGTTGTGGTGTGCGCGCGGTTGGTGGTAACGGAAACGTAGTACGCCTACAGCGCGTGCGTAGTAGTAGTGACCGTGGATTATCCAATAAGTGATGTGGTGCATTCCCGCAAGGTGCTAAGCAAAGACTGAATTTGCAAACATGATTATAGTACTTAATAAATAGTAAACACATAATATGTGACGTGAGTAATTAGTTAAGTAATGAGCGGACGCTGCTATTGATATACAAACATGTACAGTGGTGTTTCGTTTTTAATATTTACAATGTTTTTCAAGCTTTTTAGCGAAATTTAGGAAAACTGGCGTTGACTTTTTATTTGTTTCGCAAACGGTCTTGCGCATATTCATCCACAAGAAATTCATGTTTATATGGAAAAAAGTGCAAAACAAAAAAAGAAAAAACAAAAAAAATTATTAAAAATCGATCCGATTTTTTAGCCGCTCAAACTTGCACGTATTTATATACCTTCTTAACTGCATATCCGAAAAATTTCTAAAAATTCGGGTTAAAAAGCTCGAAATTTAGATACAAATTTGTGGAATTTTTCTAAGTTCTGTATAAAGTTTGAAAGCGTGATTTATAAAGTTTTTGTTAAAGCATGAACCATATTTTTATAAAAAAAATATCAAAAAAATTTTAGCTTGAAAAACACCATTTATCCATTTTTGACCGGCACTGTACATATAATGTGGCGCTGATATCTGCATGCGATAATCTTAATGGCACTGGAAGTACATGAAAGGTGTACAAATAAAAAATGCATGGGGCTCGTTAAGGGTAGTTCCTTTATTACGAAATTCAATTTTTATCTTGCAATACTTCAGTTCCTATTTTTCATCGAATTGCTTTCCAATATCCCACTGCAGCAGCAACAAAATATTCTTCACTAGTCCGCCGAAAACCAAGAAGGAGAGCCGCTTATTTATGTCAATCATGCCAAGAATGCTAATCCTCAGCTGGTGTTGCCGCAATTGCTGGGAGAGCAAGAAACACTGCAAATAGTTCGAAGTTAATATTAATTTTAAATTCCTTTTTGGCAGTCGTACATACAGCGTTCTCCACTGCGTCGTCCATTTCGGGCAGCTCATCGAAACGCTTCAGCATCTCTGCCGTTTCACGTGTTGCATTGACCAACCGATCGCACAGTGTATCCAAGAGAAATGAGTCCGAAATAATAAATATAAATCCCACCGTGCTGATGATTAGGTCCAAAGCGTTAAATTCTTCTAAATTCGGGTTGTTCCCATACTTAAAACTCAAGTAACCGATGGAAATATTATTGATAACCTTGCTAATTAGTGCAGTAAGAATTTGCAGGTGATAACAGTTGGTGAAACGCTCTACCAGTACAGTGAGTCGGCGATGTACGCGCGCCACGTCTAAGAGCTCCTGCGCTAGGCGACGCTGCAGGCGCTGCCGCAACCCAGGTGTGTAATGATGCTCTTTAGCCGCCAACAGTAGAAGCAGATTGAAGATGCGCCGCAGTTGCGCATTCAGCCAGCAAAAGCGCTCCCACACGTACCACATAGTCAGAAAGTAGTGCAACACCGTATGCAAGAGGACACCATTTACGCAGATCGTTTGGGCGCAGTACAGCCACGCTAATGAATCGAACGACGGCGTAAAAGCAAAAAAAGAATAAATGTGGTGGCACGTCTGGACGACCACGCTGCAATATTTTGTCCATAGTAGAGCCTTGCCAAACGATTGCGCGCAATTTCGCTTCAGCGACGCTGGCACACTCACCTCAAAGTACTCGCACTCCAAGTCCAGCAGCTGCGTGAGCATTTCGAGAATTCCGCCTTCGCGCTTCCATCGCAAAATTATGGTAAGCGCTGTGAGCACGTTCAGCTGTGTTAAATTGACGGCGTTTACGATGAACATCAAGCGATTTACACTGAGCGCCTCTAAGAACGCCAAGCTTTGCATGTAGGTTAGCGGCATAGTGGCAACAATAAGGGCGTTCAGAGTGAACGCGTAGATTTGCATTGGCAGCGAGCGTTGGAAGCGCCGCTGTGCGAAATCAAAGCGAATGGCGACAACGCCGATGGCGAGAGAGTAGTAGTAAGTGTAAAGCTGCCAGCGACGCGCCGCAGATGTGCATGTTGTTGTTGTTGATGCCGGCGACGAGGGCATTGATGCCATGTATAGCTGAGCCGACTTGCGTGTTCGCGATTGTGCAGTTCGTGTTACAAGCTCGGTTGTTGCGTATCGACTGTTGCGTGACTGCGAGGGACAACAAGCATTTGTTTACTATTGGGATAGCAATTTAATAAACTTGAAATGCGTTGAGCTTAACTGATTGACTGTGTAAAAGCTTAAAATGGTTCAATGATAATTGAATTCAATAATACATAGCGCAAATAATTTCTTATTTGTGAAAGGCAGCAAATTAAAATGATTAATGCTCGGCATATCGACTTGTAAAAAGTTCGTGGGCGTGCTCTGCGGTTTAATGAAATACTCAATAATTAACGTACGACTGCCTAGTAAGGCTTATATTGGCAATTCGGGAGACGAACTCTCCGCAATCTAAAGTTGCCGTCCATCAAACCGACAAATAAAACTCATCTATCTGTTTAAACTTTCGGGCTGCATCAAGTTGTCATACTGGCAAAATGTACAAACTGTGCCTAAATGTTTGTTTCCTAAAAAAAAGTCATACTACCCGTGCCGATGATCACCCTATTTGGGGCTCTTCATAATAATTCATATACTAAATGAAAAGTGTCAAACTATAAACTCCTAAACCAGGAGTTTTGTGCCTGTCAAAAAAGGCGGGCAATCGTGAAAAACTACTCAATTAAAGCTACACCAGCACCAAGGTTTCCAAGCTCAAAAAGAAGGCACACCACCAACATTATAATCAAGCTCGCCCTTATCGAACAGCAGCGGTAAAAAAGTGGGATTTGGTGTAGGTGAATTCGTTGGAAAAAGTCAATAACTTCGAAATGAACGGATAAGGATACCAAAGCCTTCCACGGACCTCGTCTGATATTTTTTGAAGACCTAGATAGCACCACCGGTCACACCATTGGGCTCACCGAAAATCCAAGAGTTTTATACATAATTGGAAAGTGGTCGATACGGAGATGGCACGTCGAAGAGCTCAACAATGAAAGCTTAGAAATTCTAGCGAAGAGTGACAACAATTCGCTACCACTAGTTAACTTAGCGGCATTCGTCGAAACTGAACTGGCTGGATCCCCATATGTCTTCCATATGTTCCGTGACACTCTTATCCTCATTTATTAAAGATGTAAGTATGAGTGTCGAACAAAATGGCAATGATGGGCGCGAACTCTGGATATACACATCTCTGAATAAAAAAATTTGTACCGAAGCAAACCTATCCGAATTCCATTACTTTATTTGTTGCAACAAATGGAAATAGCTAGACTTCGTTTGTTATTCTGCACCAAGTCACATTTTCAATTTCCATTTTTCAATTACACCACAAACAGCAACTTTAATTAGCTCACTTAAACCGTTTACGTTTGTGATTATTTTGGTTTTAGTTCTTATCCTCTAGAAATTTAATTTACTTGTTCTCTGTTGTGTTGCCAAGTTCATAAGCTTTTTGCTTAGCGGTAGGAGACAGCGGCCTTGCGAAATCTACTGTGTTTGTGTAATTTCATAATTCATTAAATGCAAGGTGAGGGGAATTCTTTCAAAGCAAGGAATCTGAAATGCCTTTTTGTCTTATGCTTATTTAACAAATATTTTAGCGCAAAAGTGTTTTGCTCAATAGAAATGTCGTTTTAGGTTGCCCTTAACAATGTCTGAAAAAAGGAATTTATGCTATTTGTGTCGCCAATCAATTTCATTAAATGTACGCCCTGTATAATTTAAATGTACTCTGGACCTCTATTTCTATCCTCGTATCTTTGGGAACTAGCATTTCAAACTCTTTACTTCCGCTTTCCCTCTCTTCATCTTCATATATCGTCTGGCTCGTGTTGCGATTGACTGCAGGAGCAAAAAACAAAACCGACTTCAATTCTCATAAAAAAATTTAAGAGAACCGTTATTTTTTTCGCGCTCCAACGATCGGATGTAAGCGAAATTAGTACGAGATCACCCTTGAGGTACCCCCCTTTCGATAAAAAAAGAACTATCGAAGTCGGTTCTCGTGGTCCAAAGTTATGCGGTAACATACATAAAAAAAAATATATTTCGACGAATTGATAACCTTCTCCTTTTTTTGAAGTCGGTTGACTAATAATAATACATATTTTTGGGATCCAATACCACACTCCCGCATGGAAAAGTTTACTAAAAAACCGTTTAAGTATACGGCTACTTTATTTATTTGAGTTCTTGAAGAGTTTAAATTTTATATCGATTTTATGCGTCGCCTACATCAAGTTCAAATCAAATTGCACCAGTGTAATGAAATATGATAATGCTGTGGCTGCCGTCAGATACGTCAGGCTCCTGTCCAGCACAAATAGGCCACAGATGCGAACCTCCACATGATTGTTCGTCACAAAAAGTGTGAAGCACTCGATCTGCTTTCCAAAATAAATAAACAAATAAATAAATGCACATCAACTGCGTATCATACACCCACACACACTCACCGTCTGCTGTAGACGCACATCCAGCTCGCTCACCTGATTGAATTGACGCAGCGTCTGATTAATGTTGCGCAATTCCAGGCTGATGTTCTCACTTACCAGCGCCACAATGTAGGTGTCCACGTAGAAGATGATGGCATGCAGCGCATTCAGCACGATGGCTGGCGAAGCGCGCGCCTGTGAGTGCTTCACGAACAGATTGAATAGGATGAACGAGTTGGTGAGATTACTGACGAGCGTAATAAAGATGAGACCGAGTATCTGAAACTGATGCATTGTCAAGCTGTCTTGGCAGAGTCGATTTATTTGCTGGTAGCGCTGGGCCAGCGTATCTAGCCGCTCGCACAGCAACCCGCACAGATGCGGCACAGTGCCGCGTCGCTGACCGCGCATCCGAAAGTAATGCAGGAGCTTCGCTTCGCGCACCACTTGCCGCAGCTGTTGATTGAGTTGCTGGTAGAATTTCATTGCACTGCTGTTGATGAAGTAGAAATAGTCAGCCATGTTCTCGGTGTAGTTCCACAGCACAAAGGTATACACGGCGATATACACGCGCACCGGATGGGCGCCGGTGCAATGCTGGTAGAGTATGTTTGCCACCTGCACGGCCATCATGGCGTTGATGAGGCCGAACTTGAACAGCAGCATAGTCTCGAATTGGCGGCGCGGTCGCTCATCGTATACCGGTTGCACCTGCAGGCTGCTGTTGAAGTCGTCTTCGAGCTGCTGGCGCCTCCTGGTGACGGCGCGTATGGCCGCGTAGTGTGCAAAATTTGCGACATATGTCACGACAACGGTTACATACTTAAGCAGCGTATTGGCGAAGTTGACGAGCAGCAACAGTTGGCCGCGTTGGTCGTGCGCTTCGGTTAGTGCAGAGATGTTGCGCGCAAAGTAGATGGGCAGCACGACGATGAGCAAGACGCTGATCGTGTGGCCGTAAATTACGGCTAGTCGGTGGGTGCACGTGTTTGTCGGACGCTGCGGTATGTAATTGATAACCGTGAGGCCGTAGAGTGTGGCATAGATGTGGCCGTACTTGTA
>NW_023458562.1:20648099-20699784 GCF_013731165.1 Rhagoletis pomonella
TTTTTTTTGTAGGATATTTGCTAGCCCGGCGTGATTCACTGCGCCTTAAAAGTATTTTTGTGTTATTTGATACCCGTATTGTAATATTTCATTTATTTTATCAATTAAGTTTAATTAAAATTTTCAAACATGTGGCAATCTTCCTCAAAAATATATTTCCTAAACTTCTTCAGTTTGGTACTAATATTGAAATATTTAATTTATCTCATCAATTAAAATGAATTAAAATTTTCAAACATGCGGCAACCTCCACAAAAATATTTTCGGCCGTAAGCCTTCTTAAACCTCTTTCTTTTGACGGCCACGTTGAAATTTTTATTTTACCTTATCAATTTACTAAACAGCGATTTTCAAACAGGTGGCAACTCTCTATTTTTTTCTTTCTATATTTTAAGTTAGACCTCTAGCAATGCATTGGTGAGAACTGCATTCAATTTCATGCATTAGTTTTCGAGTGATGCGCGTACAAACATACATACAGAAAAAACTTATAAAAATTTTTGATTTGCCTTCCGTAATAAAGACGCGCATAGTAATTTTTCTTAAAAATTATAATTAGTGGTCAAAGTTCAGGTCTTCGAAAAATTAAATTCCTTATATTGCAAACAGTTTTGAACTGATTAAAAAAAAGTTTATATCTTTGTAAATTTACTGTATACTTCGTATATGAAAATTTTAGAAAAAACAAATTTAAAGGAAAAAATACCTTTTTTTATAAAAAAAATTGTAAACAAAAAAATTACTAACCGATTTTTAAAAGGTTAGAATCGTTGTAAAGGCGATTAAACCCCCTTTCTTCTTATATGCATATTTGTGTACTTCGTTTAAAAAATAAAAAAAAAAACACATTTAAAGAAAAAATAAATTTTTTCTTATAAAAAATATTTTTAACAAAAGAATTACTAATTAGTAATACATTTGAATACTTTGTTTAAATAAAACAGAAAATTACCTTTAATTTTTATATATAACCTGTTATGTGAAAGATCAAAAACCATGGTGTTTTTTATATTTTTATATGCCTTATGGCCTTATTCATAAAAAATAAAGTAGGTTTAAAGAGCTTTATAAATTGACGTTTTTATCAATTTTTCAGTTTATAAACCTTTTTTAAAGCTACTTTATTTTTTATGAATAAGGCCATTAGACTTCTGTTACATATACTTTGGCTTTATTTTTAACAGGACTATGGGTGAACGGGAACGAATTAATGCTTAAAACACTAATAATTATCTGTTTTATTTAAATACCGTATTCAATTGTATTACTAATTAGTAATTTTTCTTGAAGTTTTTTTTTATAAGAAAAAATTTATATTTGTTCCTTTAAGTTTTTTCTCAAATTTTTATATACGAAGTATACAAATATGCATTTTAGACGCAAGGGGGTTTAATCGCCTTTGCAACGATACTAATCTTTTAAAAATCGGTTGGCAATTTTTTTGTTTAAATTTTTTTGTATAAAAAAAGGTATTTTTTTGTTTAAATGTGTTTTTTATCAAATTTGTATAAGCGAAGTATACAAATATGCATATAAAAAGAAAGGGAATTTAATCGTGTTTGTAAATTTTTTCTTTAAAATATTTTTTTTTAAACAAAAAGCTATTTTTTCATTTAAATGTGTTTTTTTTTCAAATTTATATATACGAAGTATACAAATATGCACATCGCCAGAAAGGGGGTTAAATCACCTTTACAACGATATGAATTTTGTAAAAATCAGTTCAAAATTTTCTGCAATACATATTAAGTTTTTAATTTTTCCAAGATCTGAACTTTGACCCGTTATAGAATCTGTAAAATAAGTTTTTACAAAAAAAAATTATATACCATATAATAAGAACAAAAGGCGGACCACGTCTGTATTTTTACTTTTTTGCTTTTTACATGCAATAATTAAAAATAACTTTTTACCAAAGTTCTAATCTCGAACTTCAAAGGCTCATATCTCGATTTCGGAGGCTAACTTCGAAAAACGGAGAAATTACTTTTTTTTTTACTTATGACTCAATCTCTTAAAAAAAGTTGGTTTGGTCCAATAACCAGCCGGGTGCTGTACAGTGTAATAAAAGGTTTGCTCAGAAAAGAGTTTTCTCGCTCCCTCTTGACAAAATCGGCGTCTTTAGCAAGGCAGCGTGTGTGTGTGTATGCAGCCTTTTGTAAGGGAGTGTCAAAACTCGAATGTCACTAGTGAGCAATCCTTTAATTAACATCGATGTTAGCAGCTCATATAAAAGCATCGATGTTTCCATCGATGTTCCTCCAGCTCTATTGAGCAGTAGATATGTAGTATGTAGATGAGCAGAAAGGGCGTAAGTGTAAGTACAAAATAATTAATTGAATTTATTTTTATTTTTTAAAGCAATTTTGGTGAAAAATTATTATTTTTATTTGAATTTATTATGAAAACTCACCTAAGGGAAAAATCATTTTTCATTTTAATTGCTGGTGAAACCTGCAGAGATTGACATTAAAATAATTAAGTCGATCGGAAAAAATCCTCCCCGTTAAATTAAATTTATTTTTGTGTTTTTACTTACTTTAATTGCGCACAAACACTGGTTTACAATTGGAAGTTAAAACAACGAAAAAAAGAAAAAAAAAAATATCCAGCCTTTTGTATGTAAACAACAAGTGTACAGCTGCAAAAAATATTGATATAATTTCGCTGGACAATTCATTCGGGGAAAATTACGAACGAAATCGGATGCGGCTAATTAAAGCAGCTTGATTTCTCTTACCGGCCAGATGGATGCCATCAGAGACAGCCACTACGTCCGTTTCGGCTTCATCACTTCAATATTTTTTGCATTCCTTTTCATGCTTTGCTTTAGATGAAATTCGAACAATTTTGCCCATAAATACATACATACATATATACTTAGGTAGGTAAAAAGGACAAACATGTTTGTGTGTGTGTGTGTATGTGTTTGGAGGAATCTACTATGTAACACCATTAAATACCTCCCTATTGACTTCATTTCCGTAACTCCTTTGAAAATGACGCTCTACACACTTGCATATGTATATAATATGGAACCGTTTGAGCGTTACACGCGCTTACAAGCATAACAACAAAGCTGCGCCTGCACGCATAGGAATGCTTCCTTGTTAGCCTGTAATAAAAGCGCACATCGCCTACCTACTTGGAGTTTTAATTAATGTCCAGCAATTTTGCGTCCAGCCATGTCGTTATTCATCCGTGCTGTTCTTCCTTTATTAATGCTGCTTCTTTGGGTTTCTGTATTGTGTATGTATATTAGGGTTGTCCAAAAATGCATGTGAAAAAGTAAAGTTGGAATTTTTATGCTCTCACCCCCTACGATTGTTCAATGCCGAAAAAATATGCCCCTATTTTTTTTTTGAAATTAAAAATTATTTGGAGGTCGCTGAAAGCGCTCAAAGCTTCGCATGTATTTTGTATTTTGGAAAAAAACAACTTTTCATAGAAATGGTATACAATTCTTAAAAATCAATATTTTTCTATCGGGAAAACTCTGTTTCTCTGCAAAAGATTCCCACTAAAAATATCCAATTGCTTAGTTAACCATTTTTTCATCGCAACTTGAATTTATAGGTCCACCAAAAACCCCGAAAAATGCAATGGGAGGGCCAATAAAAAATCGTTAGTATTAAAAAATAGTTAAATAAACAATTGGGTATTATTACTGAAAGTCTCCTGAAGAGATCCAGAGTTTTCCGAAGGAAAACTATTGATTTTCCAGAATTTTGTACCATTTCTACTAGAAAAGTTATTTTTTTCCCATATAAAAATACATGGAAAACTTTGAGCGCTTTGAGCGACCTCTAAATATTTTTTTATTTCAAAACAAAAACAATAGGGGTATACTTTTTTCGATATAGAACAATCGTAAGGGAGGGGTGAGAGCATTACAATTCCGACTTTACTCTTTTTGGACCACCCTAATGTATATGCATATTTGGCCACCAAGTGGCTATTGTTTTGTGCTATTTATTTATGGCGCTTGTCTACTTTATAGCTTGTAAATTAATAATCTCTTGGTTGAAAGCAATTTATGATTTTCTAAGAAATTGATTGTTCGTGCGAAAGTGTATCCGGAAGACATGGAGATAGCTTCTTGCGCGATTATTGTAATGCCATGAGTGGTAAGCAAAACAACAGAAGCTTGAAAAGTAAATAAAAAACACCAAAATTCAACAAAATCGATTGCAAGTTGTTAGTATTTTCAAAGCTATTTCTTGATCTGCCGACACTTAAAGCGCATTGCTTCAATAATAATTTAACATTTCTAGATGCACCAGAATTTGATTTTCTAATTAAACTTATCGAGAAAAGATATTAGGATAAGCTGAAATTCGAGAAAGAAGCACAAAAAATCATTTCCTTCATACACCCTAAAAAAAAATTGTGTAGATTTCCTAGATAAAAGGTAGGTTACTGATTTCCCACCTTATTATTCGCGAAATTACACGCTCGATTATCCAACGAATAGTTTGTTTAAATTTCGGACTTTTTAGAGTATAATATAGCTGCTGTGGTGTGCGTAAATTTACTACGAAAGTGTGTACAAGCTACAAACTACACATCTGCTGTTTGATTTCACCCGTTGAATTGTGTAAAGCCGCTAACCAAAAGGATTTTTACACACGAAAATGTGTAAACGAGAAACATATATGTTCATCGTGTAAATTTACCAAAAATTAAAAAAAAAAAATAAACAAAAATATACTCGATTTATAGTCGCATTTTTAAACAGATTTTTTAGAGTGTACCCGCTGGCCTACAAGTAAAAGATACGCTGCGAAAAGTGAATCTAGCTTAAATATTAATGCAGGACCACATTTTTTTTACAGCCAGTACTCGTAACTAACCTTGTAACCTAGTAACCAAAATGGTCCGAGTAAATAAAAATAAAAATCTAAAAATTTACACTTCTTACACTTTTTATGAAGTATGTTAAACTTTCCTTAACCAAACGTTATTTTTTTGGTCTTTTAGTAAATAATATGCTGTCATAAAAAAAAAAAAACTTGGCTAATTTTTTTCCGCTTGGAGTCCGCCAACTGTATCAATGTTAAAGGACTAACAAGGCCCCTTCTGAGCTGTTTATTCCCTATGGCCATTCCAAAACTGGTATGTTTCTTGATAAAGAAAAAAATCTTAAAAAACACTGTATAGGTGTTTCTCTGGTTCAATGTTGTATAAAAGTTTTTGTAGTATTATTGGAAATGTTTAAGGTTAATTTTCCAAGTTTTTAAATGTAGAAATATTTTCTGCTTAACGTTTAATCAGCGTATACTATAGTTATTTGTAAACAAGTAACTTTTAGCAAAAAACAAAACCGACTTCAATACTCATATAAAAAAAAAATATATACTTATTTCACGATTGAGAGAATACAAAGGTTGCGCCGATCTCGGACCGCTATTCCTCTCTTAACGAATTTGACAGAATCGTTGTTTGCATGACGTCACACTGGTGCAACTTGTTTACGTTTTCCTTGCAACATTTTTTCTTCTTCTTCCATTCTTGCTCACGTTTTGGCATTTCTCTCTCGCAATTGCACCAGTGTGACGTCACACAAAAGTTATTCTCAAAAATCCTCTCTGATCGGCGCAATCTTGTATTCTATCATTCTTGTACTTATTTCATGATCCAATGATCGGATCTAAACCAGATTAGTATGACACTACTTTTCCGATGCAAAAAGATTTATCGAAATCGGTTGACGTGGTCCAAAGCTATGCGGTAACATAGATAAGAAAAAAACAATCCCGACGGACTTGTAAGTCCTTTAAAAAAAAGAGTAAATGTGCATTATCTATCCATCGGTTTTGGACTGGTTCTCAAAAGAGTACACCAAATTTGTTGGTAAATGCTGTATGCTTAGACAGCATGTGAGCGGAACAATTTGGAGTACTAAATGTCTTTTAAATAGAAATTAGGGGTACGGAATTGGGGTAGAGTTATTGGCAGGAGTGTATGTATGTATGTACACTAACAGCCCAATTCTGTATAGGTGACACAACTTTTGTGACTAAAAAACGAAAATTGTTTCATATATTTTTCCGTAACAAATTTGTCACTGATACAGAATAGAAGTATGAAAGTATTTTTCATCAAATCTGGGTGCTAGTAAATATATATTTTCGAAGTAATGTACATAGAGAGTTGGTAAAGTATCGACCTTCTTATGGGAATTTAATATATAGTCTTATAACTCGAGTCTACAGATCGCGCACTTTCTTCAAAGGTGAACTAATTCAGTATCTACCTTTTCTTAACTTAACTTCAACTTAATTTAACTGAATTAAATTTTTTAAATAGGTGTCTTATCAATTTACTTAAACTTCAATTTTCCTACAGGTGGCAACTCTCTAAATTTTTTTCTTTTTAAATTTTAAGTTAGACCTCTAGCAATACATCGGCGACGACTGCATTCAATTCCACATGTATTAGTTTCGAGTGAAGACAGACAAACAGACAACAATTCTAAAAAATGTCGATTTGGCTTCTGTTGCTCTAATAAAGACGCCTCATAGCAATTTTTATTTAATATCTATAATGTACAGACATCTGCCTGTCACAATTTTATTTATATATGGAAGAAAAGTTTTGCTCTAGCGAGCTATGCTGAAAACTTTTGCTTTAAGACTACCAGCTTCCTGCTGTTATAAATTTAGATGCAAAAAGTCCGAGAATCTGCTTAAAATCTTATATTGCATACTACAAGTACTTACTTAGCATTGCTAACAGCCCCTGCCTGCCACACTCAAATTGCGCAATTACTGTCTTCTTAATAGATATTGAATATGAAAATGACTTCTTCTGTCTATTTTGCCAGCACGCTGTAAGCCGTAAAGACAAGGCCATAAAAGTTTCTGACATCTTCAACGACACGTAAAAGTCTGTTACACTCTGTTGCGTAGTGTTGTTAACTAAAAAAAAAAAAAAAATAGAAAAATAGATACAAGGTACTTGTTATTATGAGTAAACAACAACATGACACCTCAGCGACAGCGACACCGACAGTTGTGCGACACAAATAATCGCACACTTCCCCCACATTGAAGCGTATGCGGCAAGTTGCTAGCGCCACGAGCTGGGGAAAATAGGCTCGTAGGCATGGTGAAATGGCTTGGAGGCTGTCAAAACAAAGACTGTCGATGCCTTTTCATTCCTTATATCCGTTCTTTAATTAAAATTTATGCAATGACGCGTACAAGTTTTGCATGCAAATATGTATACATATACATACATAAGTGGCTGGCGTTGTTCTGAAGACTACGAGTTATTTCTGTGCGAAGCTTTGTATGTATGTATGTATGTTTAAATGCATGTGTTTTGTACACATTTTTGTTAAAATAACAATTCAAAGTGAATTAAAATTATGTCAAAATAAATATTTGTTAGCTACACAGTCTGTGGCATGCCACATGTGGCATGCGTTACATTTACTTGTAAAGTTGTTCTTTTGCCTCAAGCAACAACAACATCATATTTACTAGTTGCCATGGCGTATGAAATGAAAAATTCTGATTGGAATTTACATCGCCGAATAAATTAGAGAGAAATTTTGTATATAATTTGCTTGGTATAGCTTGTGCAGGGGTTGCTATCAGATTGCGTAGATGATAGTTTTTCTTTATTTATCTCCGAAGGCGAAACTATTCTTAAGTTGAATATCCTTTTCTTTGTTTATTTTTTCCACCCGTACTTTAAGTTTGTCTTTATTTCTATGGCGTAAAATGTAAAACGTTAAGTTCATTTGTTTATTTGAGCGAAAAACCTGCCTTTTTGGCCATTTTTAACCATTGACGAAGCTGTGAACGAAAACTGCCAACATTTGCCACTTCAACTGGCACTGGCGTGTCATTGTTCCGCACGTAGTACGCCACCAAAATGCGGAGACACAAAAACTTTTTCAATTATCGCGTTTGTTGTCATTTCTTTCGCCGTTTTTGCTAAAGGCGACTTGCGGTCATTAAGTATGCGGAAAGTATGCCGAAATGTTGAAAATTGACTTAACAGAAAGGAAAATATAATAATTGACAGTGCTTGGAAATAATGTGAAAATGATAAACTTATTAGCCAAATAAAATAAAATATAGCTCAGCAAAAAGTAGCGTGTATGAAATGTAAACATGTGTATGTATTTGTATTTATTTGTAAAGGTTGGAAAAGTGCTCAAAGCTGCTTTTGAAATGATGTGTGGAGTTAAGTGATACATTCGTTAATTTATTGGTTAATTTTGGTACAGTAATTCGCGTGAACGTTTTAATTAAAGTGCCGAACTGCAAAAAAGAGCAACTTCGCATTCTTTAAAGTGCAAATTGTTGGTTCTGAAACAGGCTACACTTAATGGAATTAAGCTCAAGCTGTCATAAAACAAAGCATGAAATTGGATTTATCCACACTTTAGCAGCAAAATAGAATTACATGTATAGCCATTGTTATGTACTTTACAACTCTTCTACAAGAACTCGTTTTAAATTGGATTCACTACTCGGGGAAAAACTATGCCATCCTTCATTTGAGCCATTACCCTGCAGGGAAAGCTAATAGTTGTGAACTAGAATGCTGCCCGTTTGCGTTTCAGCCCGAATAGTTCGCGTTCCATCCTTTTTCAATGTTAGCAACTGGTATTCTCAATATTACGGTAATCTATGAGATGTCATCAGCTATGCATCAGCACCTACCAGTAGAAATACTAGTAGAATCATAGCGGTAGACGGCATACATATTTAGTATTCCAAAAGTCGCAATGAACGACAAAGCAAATTTGTTTCTGTTTTAATGCATTTTTTAATGCAATTTTTAAATTCTACTTTTTTAAAAAGAAATATTTTTCTTTTTTTATTTAATTTCATTTTTATGGTACAAGTATTTATCTCTTAAATGAAATTAGATTTTGAAATTTGTAATTTACATTTAAATTGAAATAATTATATTAACTTACATTCATTTAATTAAACAATTGTTAGCCATATCCACACACAGCTGGCATTTGTAAGAAAAGCTATTAATTGCATTTCATATTTCATATTCATATTTCAAATGTGGCATGTGTCGCTGAACGCTTAAGTTATTCGAAATGGACAAACTGGTAGGCCATCCCTTTAGCTCATAACAGTTAATGAACTGGTATTTTTACTGACTGGTTTGGATTTTCACCCCGGGGTAGTAAACACTCTGCATTCCTGTGTATGGCTATGTAGTATGTATGTATGTATGTATGCATACAATGTGCATATCCACTGGGAAGATAAGTAAGCACCTTACGAGGTAGTCCATGCTTTCTTTCGGCTTTTAGTACCACAATTGTCATCATGACCAATGTCATCTATCAGTACAGTACAAAATTAACACGATGTAGCCATACGTAGTAAGTTGCAAAATAATGTGCCGCCGAACTACTCCGAACGACTGCTCTACATTCTATGTACATTACTTGGTAAAGCGGCTGAGAAGTACGTCTAAATTCCTAGTAAGGCAGATTCGGCAGGGAAGTAGTAAGGACCGCCGGATGAAGTGTAAGTTGCTGGAAAATCATTATTACGTGCACCTATTTCCTAAGGGGTAGTAGAATACATAACTGAGTATCAAACCACTGATTTACATAGCCCCATTGTGTCTCCTCATACGCCTCGCACTCTACATGCATACTATGTAAATATGACTTTATGGCTTTGAGTTTCACTTGTGTACAATGTGTGCGTGCGAGCAATAAGTCCTCACATTCATTCGTTGGTCTACTAAGCAAAGAAGTCGCACAAGACGTCAGCGTAGTAGACAAACTTGCTGCCTGAGTAGTCAGATAAGCTGACAATCAAGAACGAAACTAAACGAACGCGTTGGCAAAGGAGGATGGATGGTGTGTGGAATAGAGTCTGAGTGAGTGAGTGAGTGCATGCCTGCCAGGCAACCGATAATCGGGCCACTTAAACCCCTCGAAAATATCAAACTCCAAAATGTTTGCGTGCTGGATAGTAGGCATTCTGTAAAGGCCGTAACTGATTCATCTGTTGTGGTTGTGGCCGCTGTGACCACATTCCACGGGCTGTTTACATAGCTGGTCGACGGTACGAGCAGTTAATTGAAATATACGAGTCGTTTAAATGTCGTTGCAATATTGTTTCGACAAATTTGCAGTCGCTTACACGGAAAAAGACTGAAAGCTAGGTTGGCAAACACTAAATACCGCGAATCAGTGATATGCGTACATTGAATTTCGCTATTTTATTATGAGAACGAATGGGATATTATAAAGCCTACAGTTGGCAAAAAATGTGAGCCAAATTTTTAAATGTGATGGATTGGCAAAATTTGGGCAAAATTTTTAAATGTGATGGAATTTTGATAAATTTTTAACCGACTTCACAGAAAGGAGAAAGGTTATCAATTCGGAAGAATATATGTACAGTATCGGCCATATCTATAGCACGCCATTTCAAAGTGATATTATGTTATTCATAGCCACTTGAAATTTGCACTTTATCGGCCTAAAATTGCAGGGGCTAAAAAACTGTGTACTCAAAAAAAAAAAAAACTCTAACACTTGCGAGAAAAAATTTTGAAATGCAACTGAAAATTTGTTGCATTTTTTTGTAGTTTTCTACAAATTGTTAAACTTGGGTATATAGGAGAATGGCTCCTTTTTTAAGTCGGACGGATTTCGTAAAAAAATTATGTCATGTCTCCGATTCGCTCAAATTTTTTTGTGGCTTCTATACATGCAATAAGCTAACACGTGTTCGAGGAATTTTTTTCTTCTCTTTTTTTTTTGGAGATATGATCAGTCAAAGTTTGCATTTTTTCGCGATTCTGACTAATCATGTACTTCTTCAAATCGTTATATCTCGGGTTCTGCTCATCGTAGAGACTTCATCTTAACGTCGTTTTTTTAAGCTAAATAAACGGGCTTAACATTTCTATATATAAGATGGTAAAGATTGTCCTAAACCTAACTTAGCTATTAACAGTTGAAATTTTTGTAGTTGATTTGCATAGTGAAGACCAGTAAATTTTGCATTTAAAATTATACCATCGTAATCCTTGTTTAATCCGCTATAAAAAATGCGGCTCCAAAAAATGGGCGTTTTTCAAGAACTATTTTTTAAATATTTGTTTTATTTTTTATGACGAGCTGGTTTATTTTGTGAGAATCAACAATTTTTTTGTAATTTGTTTTCGAAAACTCATGTCGAGATATATTTAGTAAGGTGTTAAACATCGGGTTTTTGCAAAATTAAAATTTTATTGCGGATTACATTAGAATACCTATACAGATATAATATTTATATGGCACATTTTTTTTATTAAGGCGACAAACCCCTAGAAATGGGCGTGGAAATTGGAGGACTAAAGTTAGCAAAATGCAGATTTTATTGCGGATTTCGGCAGAATATCGCTTCGTTAACAATATTTGTTCAACAACTTTTTCAATTCATATAGATATGCTGGCGAAATCCATATTAAAGTCTAAATTTTTGAACTTTGGTTTTAATATAGCCACGCCCATTTCTAGAATATTCTTATTTAAAAAAGCAATAAAAAAAAAAAACAGCTCACTAGAGCGAAAAGAATAGCAAAAGAACAGCAATGCAAATTAGTGATGGCAGGTCATAGAATGAAAAATTTAAATGCATTTATGTAACATGTGCATTGGGAAGCGAGCAGAGGTTGGCTCAACGCATTAGCGAGGCAAACAACCGGCTGATTGTGAGCTCAAAATAAACATTATCATAAAATGCGCTTAAATAACATGTAATTAATTGTGTGTTCTTTTTTTTTTTGTGCGCTTTGTGGTGCTGCAGTGAGACGCATTGTTGAATCGTGGTTTGCTTCGAGGCGGGGCTGGCTGGATTGTTTATCCACTAACATAAATACTATTTGCGTGTGTGTTGTTAACTAGCTGTATATGCATTTGAAAAGTAAATAAACAAGCAAGGGGTGAGGGAAGATATCCGGCTTTGTATCAGAAATTTATACATTCAAAGTGTATGTATGTATGTATGTACATACATAAATTGGAATCATTCTTCTTTTTTTTACTGGTCTGCTGCCTCTGAAGCGCGGGCTTGCCTTTTTGTCGTTTTGTGCTTTTGCAATATCGCGGAAATATGTGACCTGGATTTTTTACATGAGTTGGTTTGTTTTTTTTTTGTCACAGTTTTTGTACATAAGTACGTTACATTCAAATGTCAAAATTTCCAACATAATTTATCTTTAAATATTTGCGCTTAAGCTTAATGAGGTGAACTACGAATTGCCACGTCGAAAACATGCATAAACATGAATAGCGCTTTAAAAGTTTACAGTTCATTTAATTCAAATTTTAATCGTTATCGCATGTCCAACGGCTTAAAAATTAAATGAATTAATAAATTTATGATATTGCGAATACATTCGAGTTATTGTGGGAAGACATTGGTGTAGTTGCCACTTTATTCCAACCGCTGTTATTCTTTGATGTCCACATTGTTGTTCCAATTCTGCAGCTACTTAATCTGTTGAAGCCAGGATTGTGTGATTTAATTAGTAAAATTCTCAATCCAAAATTTAAATAGATTTCTGAATTGAAAGTTTAATCAAATCCTAAATAATATAAATTTGCTAGTGAACTCACAAAGCGTCAAAATGCCAGAATTTAATTTAACTTTTTAAACAGGTGGCAAACTAAAAAATATTCCAAATGTTAGTCAGAGCTATCAGCGTTGCGTGTGCCAAATTTCATCTCAATCCGCCCAGCATGGTGTGGGTTTTTCATTTCATCAGATTTTAAATCACCCTTAACCGCTAAAAAGTTCTTAGTTCACCTCTTTAATCTGACACATAATTTTTGAATTTCGAAAGAACGGTTCAGGCTTGATGACCTTCAGAAAAGTGCAGTCGCGTATCATATCTAATGGTATACATACAGTATTGGCCAATGCAATAGCACCTCCATTTCAAAGTGATATTGTTTGCCACTCATGTTTATTTATTTATTTTTAAGAATTTTCAATTAAAATACAGTTCATTCTCTCACAAAACTCACATAAACTCAAGTTTAAAACTTTTTAAAAGACCGCAAAAAAGTGCAACAAATTTAACCCAAATTTCAAACTTTTTTCTCAGAAACGGTAGAATTTTTTTGAATACACAGTTTTATAGCCCATTCAATTTTAGTCTAATAATGTGCAAATTTCAAGTGGCTAAAAATTACCGTTGATTTTTTAGAATTTTTTTCGCCGAGGATGTTGCGGGTTTCTGCCATATAAAAATAAATTGTGTTTAATCGTTATATGGAAGCAAATGAGACAAAAAAAATTCTAAAAAATCAACAGAGCTTCTGAGAAAAAAGTTTGAAATTTAAGGGAATGTTTGTTGCACTTTTTTGCGGTCTTTTAAAAAGTTTAAAACATTGGTTTATATGGGTTTTGTTAGAGAATGAACTGTATTTTAATTGAAAATTCTTAAAAACATTTAATTAAACATAAGTGGCAAACAATATCGCTTTGAAAGGGGGGTGCTATAGATATGTCCAATACTGTATGTATGTATGACGTTTCGAATTGGCGACCCCCTAATCAAAAATATGTTTAAACAAAATCTATTTACCACTCTTTCGTTTGGCACTCAATGTTTAATATTTCATATAACTAAATTCGAGTTTTCAAAAAGGTGGCAACCCTTTTCAAAAGTATTTTCAAGCTAAAATCTTCTTAAATCTCTACATTTTAGTATTATGAGGCATATTTCAATTAACCGACGAATCAAGTTGATTTTGATTTTCTAGACACGTGGAAACTCTCCTAGATACAGCTTAAAGAAAAAGGATTTTCCAACCCATTTTGATTGATACCCATGAAACTTATAAGTAAATAATTTGAACAGGTGGCAACCCTCTTCGAACACCTCAAAAATTGTCTAAGTGTCCAAACTAAAGATTTTTTAACACTCTTTTGTGGCACCCTATACACAAAATTCTACAGTTGGTAACGCAAAATATATAAATACTTAAGCAAAGAATAAAAATAGGCTATAAATACAGTCTTGCCATTTATTGAAAAGTTTCTGTGTTCCACTAACATTACTGTTGGTGTTTTTTTTTCACCATCAATTTTAGTGAAGAAAAACATATTTCACTAGACTGGAAATATGTGTTTTTTTTCACTATTCGATTGTTAATTTTAGTGCAACATTTTCTTATTTCACTATCATTATTGTATAGTGAAGCTGATATATTGCAATTCACCACTAAACATAAAGAGTAGTAGTGAAAAATTTGGCACTATCACTAGCTACTAGTGTAAACTAAAAAATTTAGTGCACCACCCCCAAAATAGTAACGTTTTCGATTATGTTGGCAGTGGATTTTCTGACGTTGTCTGTGGGGATATGTGAAACTTCATACATATGTATGTGTACATAAGTTTAAGTACTATGTGGATAAAAGCCAACACGAATTTATAAACTTTAACTGATTTACAATTAAATAGCGTTGCTAAGAGAGTAGTAACACACACACACCAATATCTACACACACTGACGAGTGTACACAAAAGCTCAGCAAGTATGAGACCTTAATGAGACCGCACTATGCTGGTGAATATGGTAAGAGGTAATGACATACTAAGTACATACTACATACATACCATATATCTCAGGTGGCATTTAAGCTTACAAACACTGGCCGGGCTAAAAATTTCAACTGACAGACACGCATGACATCTCTTGCCTTGCACGTTCTTTGATACCTCTGTTGGTGTGCCCTCTTCAGTGTATACTTAAGTGAAATTGTTGGGTTTCATTTTATTTTTGAGGTAATTTCATTTTTTTTGCAGAATATTTACGAGCTTACGGCGTAGTTGCTTGTGCGTTTGTGTGTGCCATGCGAAGAAAACTTATTTGTTGTTGACGACATAATAACTTTGATAATGAATTTGTTACTACGCTTTGAGACATACTACACCGATTTTACGGTGGTTCAATTTAGATGCTAATTAGTTGCAATTAAATTTATTAGAGCATAAAACCACAGAAGTTTTTTAAATCTTACATTAAAACAGCAAACATGTTTTATTAAAATAGCATTTTTAAGCTTCAAGAGCCATAGACAAGTGAGCGAAGCGTACATATCAAGTAATTGCATAAAGAAACGCAGTACGGTTTCTTTAGTCTATCTACTTAGCTTGCATAGCTTCCTGCTTTGTTTGATATACAAATAATTTTTACATTGCACAGTGGTTCCAATTTCACTCAAAAATTCCTTGCCACTTTTTGAAATCGGAAAATAACCACGGTCATCACTTGTGCAACGGTATTTTCGAAAGATGCAATGACGATAAATTACTATGTAATTATTAGAGCTCGGATATTTATGCAAGTAATTATTTTTGTTTAACATCACAGAAAGTCCGGATCAGGGTAGAAACTCACTATAGGAGGAAGTGAGTTAATTTGGACCTATTATGTTTTGCATATTTTCACATATTTTCACTCCGCACGCGACATATGATCTCCTTCTGCCTGCATAGTGATGCACAGCTACGCCAGCATAGAACAAATCTAATTTATTTGTGCAATGTAGGCAAGTGCAAACGATGCTGTAAAAATCTTTTGCAAGTTCGCCAACTAAAGCGCAACACCTTCTTTAAGTACAATAAGTAGGATGCCATCCGGTTCGGGCCATTTGAGACAGTCAAAAGACCAATGGCATATCTTAGGGCATCTTCATTAGCCATATTGCTGGCAACAAACCAGTTGTACCTTGACACTGTGGTTCTCGCATACCCTCCCTCACCAGTCGAGGGAGAGGAAGGCGAAACCATCACCTGATTTCCACGAAATTGAGCCTCTAGAAGAACAGAGAGTTCTCCGTCAAAAAGCCATCAGGACTCTTGAGTGAACGCAGCTTTGTGGTTTGGTCTTTCTTCAGAACTTTTACCAACCTAGCTGTTTGACTCAAGGTTTCAATCCCGCTGCAGCCCTCTTCGCAGAGCGAATTATACTACGTTCCCACGGCACGTAATTCGCTCTCCCATTCGTAATTTTATCTCTCATTCGTAATTGGTACTGTAAACAGTGAAGTCTGTTCCCCTTGTAAGCGGTATTCTTTGCTCCACAGCTTTGAGCCAATCCCAGTTAGCTTGGGAGAGGCATTTCACCACAATGGTTCCATCCATCTCTTATGAACGAGCATTGGCTACATTGCCGGAGGCAATGACGACCCGGATCAGCGTTTAATTTCCGCAGTAAACATCTGCCGAGTCTAACCCGCCCTCCCAATTACGGCAATGAGCACAAAGGCCTTTTACGGACTCACAATAAGTTGCCCGGGACCCAGACCTCCAGACGTAGTTGCTTCGAGGAAATAGCGAGGACAGTTCTGCCTCGACCGATCCTTGCATCACTTCTGCCACACCAGTACCGTGCCACACTATGACTCGAAGAGGCATTGGGACAGCAATTGGTGTAAGTCACCACAGGTTACCTTCTCTTGCAACGTTCGCAAGTAGATTTGGATGTCGGTACATCCATCAAGTTCCACTGGCTTCTGGAGTGACATCCGCAGACCTGGGCCGCTTACTGAATTCAGCGACAGGAGGAGTTCGGTCAGCCACAGAAGAGGGTTTCCCCTGCTTGCTTTTTCTGGGCTGTGGAAAGCGGAGGAACTCCGTCATTGGAGGGTAGTTGGCAGCGAACTGCTCCTCCACCTACAGAGAGGATTGGCTTATTCTCCCTACTCTCCTCCAGGATGCACTCCTGGTCTATGACGTTGGGGACTTCGGCAACAGTTAGGGCCGCAAATGCGGATGATTTCCCATAGATATTACTAAAGTAGTTTAAAGAGTTAACCTAAATACAAGTTGTTAATAAATTTGAAGATATGCTTTTAGCAAAACTTTCTTCATTTTCTCTGAAATCTGAATAACATAGACACTAGTGCAAACGACTTCGGTCCTGTTTCTTAGGTGTTATTTAAATTGTTGCATAAAAAACTTTTTTAGCATATCTAACTATTTATTTTTTTACAATTTTTTGATATATTTTGCATAGTTCATTTTGCATATATTTTGCATATTCAATTTGCACAAAAATCCGAGCTCTAGTAATTATGCTATATTTCTCAAATTTGTATTTAGTGAAATATTTCAGCAAAAAATTTTGTTTTTTATTCAATTAATTATAATAAAATTAATTAAGTAAAAACAGCGAAATAAAGATTCATAATTTAATACAGTTCTTGAAAACAACTAAGAATGCCCAAAGTTATCGACTCGTCCTAAATCCCTACGTAATTTGACAAAAATATAGAAATACAAATACAGTAAGTCTCAGAACACAAAAGTAGCTGATTTAATAAGCCTGTGTATTTCGTGAAGTTCCGTTTAGTAATGCAGAAATTGAGTCTGTAATAACTTAGGAGGCTAAAAAGCAGCTCCAGGTCGACGGGATATTTCACACGGCTAAAAAATCGCATTGATTTTTGAAAATTTTTTTTTGGTGACTGATTTTTGCACTTTTTTCATATAAGTATGAATTTCTTATGAAATAAAACGCGGGAGATCGTCAGCAATCAAAATATCAGCACAAGTTTTTAAAAATTACGTTTTTTATATTAAAAAACCCCAAAAAGTAGCCCCCAGAAAAAACTATCAAAAATCAACGCGATTTTTTTAGCAGTTGGAAACTTGCACTTCTTTAGACTAAACTTGTATGTGCTATAAAACTGCATACCCAAAAATTTTTTTAAAAATTCAGAATAAAAAAATGATGAATATTTGTTGAATTTTTCTAAATTTTGTATAAAGTTTGATACTGTGATTTACACGGTTTGGGTTAAAGATTTGACGATTTTTTTTTATAATAATAAGAAAAAAAAAATTAGCTGGAAAAATATTACGAATATTAAAAAAAAAGAAATAACACGTGATCATTTGTTTGAGTCACTGTATGTATGCGTAAATATCAGTAAATAGTTATTCATGACAAAACTAATGGTTTAAATGACTAATTTACTTGCTAAAATCGAGAAAGTCAGGAAATTTATAGTGCAACTCGTATAAAATCGACTTTTTATTAAACTCAAAACTTTGAAGCCGTTTTTCTCGAGTTTCACGTTTTTGAGTTATGACACTATTGAAGTAAATGAGCGACATGTATGTACATATGTATTCATGTACCTGTGTACTCATACGAGTATGAATTTTAACGTGCGAGCCACTGAACTATTCAGCCGTGGAATTTCTTCCCACTAGCTAAGAGATACAAATTACAATAGCAACGAACACGACGCATGTTACTGATTCATCTTGACAACATTACAGCCAGTTTTTACATACGTACATACGTACATATGCATGTACGACAAAAACGTAACTACGCCGCAATCTGTTTGCCATAAATGCAAATAGCGGTAAACAAGAATTGTAAACCACCCCTTTTCTGCATAAAATCAATAATGGCGGAGTAAACAACTCGCTACTCGTGACTACAATGACTCAATCTGCCTTATAATGAGTTTCGCCCGAAAATTTTTCATCCGCCCATAGTGAATACATGGAAACTAAAAGTGAAAAGTGGCGTCCGGTTCGAGGAAAGCGAAACTCATGATAAGGCTGAATACAATTTTCGTTTAGTGGGAATTGAAGCTTAGCTGTTAAGACTTCGAAGCTCTTTCCCGATACCTATTTAAATCTTTTCTGCTGCTATAATGTAGGAATTTTAGATTCTTCTTAGAGAGATAGAGGCAAAAATAACAGCAAATTATTTAGCTATGTTAGGCATTTGAGATTTGTTTTGGCATTGTTGTGGTGGAATGTTGTTATAATTTCATTCGACCGCTCAAAAACCAAAAGTCAATAGAAAAAAGTAAGAAAAGGACGAATCCACACCAACGTTCGTTCGCTGAGTGTTGATTTAGTAAACGAAGCATTTGTTTAAATATTCAGTGAATGTTATTGAAAGGTGAATTTTAAGTAGGAAGTTGAAAAGTTTAGGTTATTGACTGGTAGGAGGTAGTGTTGTAGTAAACACAAAGGGAATTCAAGAAAGTTAACCTAATGAAATTATGTTTTGCAATTAAACTGTACAAAAAAAAAAAAAACACGGGTACACAGTGGTCGGAGCAGCAGGGTTTTGCGAGAAAAATTATAAGGGTTGTTACGATTATAATAAAACTACAGGATCGTAGTATTTTTGTAATGCTTAATCCGAATAAATATGCCATAAAATTTATAGTTTGACAATTGACAGCTGTCAAATCAACTGCTAATTTCTCTAAAATTTGGAAAACCCGTTTAAAAATCCACCGATAAGCCTCAAATTTTATGCGAAATTAAAACTTTCACAGTTGACAGCTGTCAAATGGACTGTGAATTTTTTGCTAAAAATAAGACAATATTTTTAAAAATGCCACTGATTTGTAGGCACGCTAGTCACGTATTTTATGTGAAATTTAAACTTTGAGAGTTTCCAAATTGAGTTTGCTAATTTGACTGTAGGCACGCTAAAATGACACAAAAAAGACGTCGAGATACGTAAACTGAATTTTGGGTCGTAGATTACGGATCTGTACACCGTTTTTCTGGATCAGATCATTTTGCCAAGATATTTTCATTTTAAGTTTGCATTGCGAATTAAAAAAAAAATTCAAACTTTAACATGGAAAATGTTACTCATACGCCACGTGGAAGTACATACATACATATGTACGAGTACGGCCATGTACGATATGGCGTTCCCTACAGTGTTATGAGCATGGTAAGTTTACAAAAAAAGAGCTCTTAGATCATCAGAAATGTATATACATATGTGCACACATACATTTCGTCACCAGATATGCAAAAAGACGTAACAACATCGTAACTGAAATGGAAAAAGTCTTGATTAATATTTAAATTTTATTTTTTTTTCACAAAATTATGTGGGAGTTGTAATTCGATAAAATCCGTCATATCAATCAAAAAGTGATTTTTGAATTTTTTATTAGTTACGACTTTTTGAATTTCAGTGACGATGTTTGTTACGTCTTTTTGCATTTCAGGTGACGATATGTAGTGTAAAATCTTGTATCGTCTGAAATCACATGACATGACATAACATAATATGACACCGCATGACACGACATTACATGGCACTAAATCACATGACATTCCATCGTATCACATCACATCACATCACGTTATGTTACCACAAATGAAATTACATCACATCACATCGCATAACATCTTATCACGTCATCGCACCTAACATCATCTGGGTGAATTTCAAACGTAATGAATAACATAAATTGATTATGAGACAACTAAGAGGCAAACTAATTGGAGAAAAGGCTCAGCCAAACACTTAGCAAACGTGTAGGCGCAATTAAACAACTTACATAGGTTTGTAGCTAAGAAAAGTAAAACAAATTTCCTAAAAAATTTATACAATTTTCTTTTCTTCTTGATAGGATTTCACTGTAGTGTGTTTTAGAAAGATAAAAACGGAAAATTTTATATTTCAATAATATGTACATTCAGCGAAACTCCCTTTGCTACGGGCAGTGAGAGTTCCAAGTACAAGTGTCCTTAATTACAGCAGTTAGCCTTCCATTAAAAAATCTGTCACTAATTAATATAGCATTGCATCCTCATTTGGTAATTTGAACTTTTAATTTTATTTAAACGATTTGTTTAAGTGAAAAAAAGTCTAAAAACAGAAAAAATATATGTATGTATGCAGAACACCAAGTTGAATTTAAATAAATTAGTATTAAACACCGCTCTGATTAATAATTATTACATACATACATATGTGCATGTCTATTAATAATCCATGTGCACTAATTAATGTTAATAGCTGGTCGCAGAGTAAATTTTTTTGGTCCTTCGCTTTAGGATGCCACGGCGTATGCGCGATTTTTTGCTACGTGAAGCTACCGCAATGCGACAAGAATCAAATTTATTCGAATAAAACGACAGTTGACTGTTATACTATATAAGCAATTTAGCAGATACATATATGTAATAAGCATAATCATGCATTTGTAGCTTTGTTTTTGTTTTTGTTTGCACATTTATTTGAATGAGGAGACTAAAGCTATTATCGAACCGGATGTTTGTAGTACCTGTGGAATGCATAATATTATCAGTAAATGAGAGCATTTGCGTAAATTTATAATGCTTGCGACTTACCGAAGTGAATGTGACCAGCGAGGGCGAAAAGAATGGCACTGACATGCTGATGGCGCGTTGCGAGCGGATAATGATCATCAGAATATAGCGTCGCAATTTGGGACTGCAAGCATACCAATCGCAGCCAAAGGCCACCGTGGCCAATGCAACGCTCTGTAAGAAAGAAGAGTTAAAAAAATAAAATAAATAAAATAAACCAACGAAGGAGGCTGCTTCGAAATTTCGCTGCCTGCTGCTGATAAAATATCTCTGCTAATATTTTGCATGGCAATCGAAAATTCGTTGGCGAACACTTTTCCGCATAAGTAACTTCAATTACATTCTCGGACACCATGCTGCCGCCGTAGCAGTAAATGAATAGCTGTCCCAACACCGCAATTGTATAGCCGATGTAGATGACGATGCCGAAGCCGGTGAACTGCAAAACAGTGAGCCTTATTAACCGTTGAGCCTAGGCCAAGGGCAAGCGACAAACTTACCGTCATAAGATCAAATATACTGGCACCAATTACCAGACCCGCCGAGACAAAGTGCGCCAATGTGATGACAGTGTAGCGTTTGCGGAAATAGCGCGTGAGTTCGATAATCTCATTGTGGCGCTTAATGAAATGCACCAAACGCCATTCCAGCATGGTGAGCTCCTCCGCGGTTAGGCTGAGTTTATCTGCGTGTATAAGAAGGCATTTACATAAGTGTGTTTTGCGACTTGGTTAGTTGAATTATTCTAGGTACGAGTATGTGTGCTAAAATTTAAACTCAAAATAGCAATAAGCCAGCGAGATAGGCGATCGCATTACCTCCACCATAGCCAATGATCGATTTCAAATCTTCTTGCAATAGCTTCAGCAGCGCAGCAGTATTGGAGCAAAATTCAAAGTAAAACGCGTCACAGCCACTGTACATGAAAATGGTAATGTAGCCGGTGTAAGCGGTGAAGATATAAGTGAGCGGATAGTATGGCGCATGCAACAGAAACGCTGGCATCCTGCAAAGGTAAAGACAACGTAAATTTCCTGCAATTTCTGCTTATCACAGTTATTATTGTTAAAGGGGGAGTATTTCCGGAATTGTATGCGCCAATGCTCTACGTACATACGTATGTACATATTTAGTATGTAAGCATGCCCGAAAATGCACTTACGTCATATTGAATGGCAGCTTCCACATCAGCTCTTGGTCTTGCAAATAGAGTATTAGTGTTATTAGCAATGGTTTTAGGTTGTACGAGGTGCACGTAATGAATCCCATTACGAACGGTATGAAATTAAGGCGTGCCGCCACGACGGAGTGTGCCCGTATGATGTGCTTCTTTGCGGGATTTATTCGCACTAGATTAAAAAAAAAAACAAATAAGCAATAATATGTCGTAGGGTTTCGAATTTACATATAGCATTTATTTATTTATACTAGTAAATACGCTCACCACCTCGCTCGTACACCAAGACTTGCATTCGCTTCAGCACCCATGCCAAGTCCTTGCGGTAGTAGTAGATCAAGCCCATTTTTAGTAGCGTTACTGCCGAGGTGCCCGCCGGGCAAAGTGTGTCCAAGGCCAGTTCCAAATCGGACTTAAGCACCGAGCAGCCAGCATGAATTTCGGTGACGACGCCAATGGCCAAAATGAAGAAGTTTATCCGGGCGCCAATATTGGCCGCATTCTGTCGGCACGTGTCGCCTGGCCAAAAGCCCATCGAACCAAGACAAAGCTTCGGCACGCAGAAGTAATAGTCGCACAGTGGAAATGAGCGCGATAGAAATTTGAAATTCATAACGGTAAATACCCACCGGTAGCAGATTTTAATGAGAAATTGATTTGAATATTTATTAATTAAATTCGGATTTGCCACGGTTGATTAAATACAAGTTGATTTTAGCTGGAAATTTTACAATTTATATCAAAAATGTTCCCGTAAATTTTGCTACGATAAGTGCAAACATATCTGTGCGCATGTGGCAAGCAATCAATGTAATTGTGGCAAATAATTTAATTGCGTAATTATGGTTATTAACAAGTTTTGAAAGTTTTGAAAATTTGCGCATTTAACAGTTTTGAGGCTGCACTCAATGCAGCACACAATCGTGTGTTTGGTTAGGCAACTAGCGGCAGGAAGCGCCCACTATTAAAAGTTTGGCCGTTACATAGCTTGTTAAGTGCCACTGAATGGCCGATGCGAAGAACCAACCAGTGGGGTTGCAAGTGATGACGCAACAAGAGCGCATCTATTGTGAAGCCCTTAGTTTACTATTAACAACAATTACATAGTTTTGAGCCCTTTGGGCTCTTACCTCCCCTTGACCGACAAGTACACGTCGACGCAGCTGCATCATTTCTTGTTACAGTTATTTGGTTAATCGATTTTGTGCACTGGCACATGCGAAAGTGAAGATCGAAAATTGAAATCTTTTAAATTACAGTGTGTTGGCCATAAGAAACTTTATTAGCTGATTTGATTTTTTTTTTCAAATTATTTGGTCTCTAAAAAGTCAAATATTTTTAATTTATTCTCACAGAAATTATAAAATGTCAACATCTATTTGCATGTGAAACCGTTTTCCATACGAAGTAAGCGATAAAAATGCTTCGAGATGCAAACAAATTTACTAAGAAAGAAAGTTGCAAAAATTTTTATTTCTTCCAATTTCAATTTATAATATTTGAATTTTATATTTTTTTTGTGTATTTCAAAATTTCCGCTATGAAATCAAGTAAACCTCTCCTGAGCCCGGCGTTCACTCACACCAATTGCTACTTCACCAATTTCTTGGCAGGGTTTTTGTCTTCACTATAACTGTAGCCTGAAATGTCACCTGGATAAGAGTTGCCAGCTGTATAGGCATCAATAACACATAGTGACAAAAATTATCTTCCCGGGTTTCTCATCTTAAATCTTTTCATTTGCTATTTATAGAAATTGAAAAGATGTTCGTTCATACTTAATTGGAAGGCAACATATTTTTCCTCCTCACAGCCTTCCCATTTTCTTAATCGAGCAAAAATAGCTGCCGCTAAGCCTTCGCGGAAATTTACCGCACTTAAGTAGTAGCTGTTGCGTTGCTCGGGCGTACATAAATCACTACCCATCTGGTATATATTTGCCTTTAATCCCGGCTAAACAAGTTTGGAAACATATGCATACACGAGTTTCCATGTTTGCATATGACTTCATTTATATGTATTAAATATGCACCTACATACATCTGTCGGCAAAATTTTTCTTTAAAAAGAAAAACCAACGCAAGACACAAATCCAAAAATCCATTATTCATGAACAACATTTTTAGGTAGACCAAACAAAAGGTGCTAGCAAAGCAATGCAAAGAGTTACTTCGTCGAAAGCTTATGAAGTCTTTGCTGATTTATAAAAATAAACACAACTACAAACCTGCCTGCCTGCCTGGCAAAGAGTGCAACATACACAGATACATACATACATACATATGTAACACCCAGGGCTGCAGTATTTAGTAGCGATAAAATTTATGTACTGCCCTCCTTTCTGCAGGTGCGAAGATATGAAGTGACTTTATCGACTGAAAGGTGCTATGCTGATGGCTGGAAAAAGCTATGCATTTCCTAATCTAAGCTTAAAACTGTAAATGTATTCATATTCTTACAGGACATAAACTACAACTGCATGAAAACAAAAGGAAGTGTGTAAAATTAATTACAATTAATTAAAAATATTATCAGCTTGAAAGTTTTCTTAGAACTCTTTCGTTTGACACTAATATTACGATATTTCGTTCAGCACGTTTTTAATCAGAACAAATTCGACCTTTCAAACGGGTGGCAACCCCCTTAAAAGTATTTCCAAACTTAAATATTTTTAACTTTTTTCGTCTGGCATTGTGATACATATTTCAATTAACTCATGCATTAAGTTGAATTAGTTTTTTTAACACGTGGCAACTCTCCTAAATACAGTCCAGAAAAAAATTATTTTCAAACCCATTTCGATTGATACCCATCTCTTGACAATCCATTTAACTTATTAAGTACTTTGAATTAAATTTTTTCAACAGATGGCAACCCTAAAAATTCTAAATGTTCAAACTTAAGATATCTGAGCACTCTTTCGTTTGATACCCATATTTTAAAATTCTATATAACCTGTGTATATTTAAACTAAATTCAACTTTCAAAATAGGCGGCCACCCCCTTAAAAATTTGTTTCCGATTTTAAATCTCCTTAAATATCTTCCGTCTGACTTTGTGATAAATATTTCAAGTAACTGATGAATTAAGTTGAACTTTATGTTTTAAACACTTAGCAACCCTCTTAAATATAGTTCAGAAATAAGGGGTTTTTAAACTCATTTCGATTGAGAACCATCTTTTAATAATTCATTTAACTTATCAAATAAATGGCAAACCTCTTCAAAATATTTTCAAACTACTACCTTCTTGAACCTCTTTTGTTTGACACCCAAATGGTGCTACCTAATCCCTTTCACGAAAATTGCATTCGATTTTTAAACATGTGGCAACCCTCCTGCACGTAGTTAAGATATAAAGCCTTTTCAACACCAATTCGGTTAATACCCATATTGCAACAATTGATTTAACTTTTTACTACCAGAACCTCGGTGGGTAAAATTGCAGCCTTAACTAAATCATATTTTTGGTCGATGATTTTTACAGGTTAAGGGTGTTTGCTAGCCTCACCAGGGTCCAATTTCACGGTTGACAACTCAACATACCTCCCGTAACGCGCTGCCAAAAAATAGGCCTTAACTAAATAATGACGAAAAAGTGTCACTGGCTCTTAGACTAATATTAAAGGCTCGCTCGTAATGTGGAAACTGTATCGGGCACGCTGGTTGAGCTGTGGGCTTTAAGTGTACAAATTACCGAGGTTGTAATGTGAAAGATTTAATTCATCGTAAGGAATGTTCAGCGGTGTTGCAAATAAGCTGATTTTTTGCGCCGCTTTTCTTCATTGCTATATCAGAAAAAAAATACTCTTCAATTTTCACATAAAAAATCTTATCTTGAAAGTTATCCTTTGAATTGGATTGTCACATTCAATTAAATTATTGACAAATTTCATAAATGCCGCTAGTAAACCTATGGAAGTAACTGATAAGCAGCAGCAGTTCGTTCACATTAAAATTGTAATAAAAAAGAAGAACTTGTATGTAAATTTGCATAATTATAGAAAGCCAGAGCTTCAGAGATACATACAACAACCAAAACGAAAAAATGCTGACTTGCTTAACAGGCAGTCTTCAGAAGCACATCGTACATAACAAACATCTATCTACACCTCCGAATGTTAACCAAACCAAAGTGCAGGGTTTCATTTGTATGCAAAGGCAGCCATGCGAAAAGAAAATAATCGCACAAGCACCCACTCACACAAAAAAAAAAAAAAACACAACTACAGATAAATGAGAAAATGCGCGTGCAAAACTTCGACTTACAAAAAAGACCAAAAACCGTTTGCCTGGTTAACAATATAACAGCGAAAAGGCAAATAACGTCAATTTGATTTAATGGCCAAAGTGAAGTGAATTTTCCAAGCTACAGATGTAAAAATATGCGCCAGTCGTTGAACCGCTAAGGAGGCCCTTCATTATGGCGAGACATTGCTGTCTGTCGCCAGCTGATGCCAAAAATTTTGTTTGCGCAAGTGAAAGTTTTTTTTCTTCTTATTATTTACTTCGAAGACAGCGCTGCCGCACAAATTCGCCAGTTGGAAATTACAGCATTCAAAGGAGAAGAAGAAGACGTCTGCTCCACAAAGAAGGCAGAGAATTACGCGCGGAAGTCATTTTCGACGCGCCAAGAAAATTTTTGAATGAAAAACAGAAATGTGGAAGCGTGCAGACAAGTTACACACAAGGAAAAATGTATACATATATATGTATATATATTTTAATGCTATTGACAAGTACTACAATACTCGTAGGCATCCAGCGCCAAGGTCCACCACGTGCGCTGCGCGCTCACTTGCATACAGCCATATGTTCCACATACGCCGTGACGACCTATGCATTCCACAGTTCATTGCCTGTTGCCAGCGATTAACTGTCAGTTTGTATATGCTGTTGTCTTGAAGTGGTTGTTGTTGCTTTTGTTTTGAATGGCGCGCGTAAAGCACTTCTTAACGGTTAATTGGATGCCGAGAAAGTTAGTCCTTCGCACGGTTTCGCGGGCAACAGACGTGTTTCGAAATCGGTCAGCGGTTATCTATAGTAATTGGTAGCGGTGACAAATACACAAACAAAAAAAAAAATAAAAATTTGAATTGTGATAAGAGTTTTGTGTGGCTAAAATGCTGAAGCAATGATTCAAAGATACAGTAAATATTGGCAACGAATAACAATAGTGAATGCAAGACTTGAAAATTAAGTATGTTTGGAATTTTAAAAATATTAAAGGATATTGCCTTAAACAAGAAAAGGCACCGCAAAACTGAAGAATGCCTGAAATTTTAAGTTTATCAATTCTTACATTTTGGGTAATCCCCTAACTAACATTCTTTTTTAATTTGTTTATTTTTCATAAAGTTCTTATGTTTACAAGCTTTACGAAAAAGGCGTCAACTTAACAGCTTTTGCTTCAAGTTAATGAAAATATAACTAATTTGAAGCTATTTAGAAATAGTGAGATCGAAATACTCATACTTATTTATATTTAGGTACGATAAAAGGTGCCAATAAGTGCAAAAGAGAAACAAAAAATAGTAACAAGCGTAAATAATTGCATTAAAATTAACATAAACGATGAACATGCTTAATTTTCTATAAGTAATACTTTAAAATTGAGCTTTTTATTAAGAAAATTATTTAATATTGTCTACTGGCGTAATGGAATACAAAAACTAATTTGCTTCGCAAATAATGCCAAATACCGAAGTAATCGGATGAAAATTATTTGAAAAAAATTATTTACAACAAGACACAAGTTCTGTCAATAACAGTAATTATATAAGGAAAGGCGCTAAGAACAACTGAATAAATATGTAAGTAGTTTTTTTTGTATAAAAATGTAATTATGGGCATAATTATAGTCGAAAAAAGTCGACTCTAAAGTTAGTTGCAGTTTTTTTTTTTTTTGTCAAAAGGTGGTAACTAAAGTTAGTGTCGACAAAATTTTTTTATTGCATTTTTTTACCCACATCAAATTACACCGAGTGAGTTGTGCAATTTCCTATAAAAAGAGGACGAACAATTGGAGAATAACCCTGAAATCCGTAATCGAATGTCTGCTTTACGGCAACTTTTACTCTTCTAAATGCGCAATGAAGGCTTTTGGCAAAAACCGTGTCGAAGTGAAATAAAACTTAAGTTAATGCATGTGCATTAGCGTGGGCCGAAAATCCGCTTTTTAAGAATTTTGATTGACAATAACAAAAATATGGTTCATTATGCTCTGAAATAAATCTGTGTGAAATGTGAAAATTTTTGGTTAATATCCTGGGCTCGGCAATATCCACCAAAGTTCAAGTACTAAAATTTTTTTTAGCTAACTTCGATTCTCTACAAAAAAGGTCCATATACCAAATTATGTAGGACTAATACTTTCGAAGATTATTGCAATTTTAGTTATAAAAATATATATTAATTAATTTATTTATTAATTTTTACTTTTTGAGCATATTGAACTTTGATGGACTTGGGCGAGCCGACCGAAATATTGACCGAAAAATTCCAAATTTCACACCGATTTTTTTTTTTTAAACATAATGAATCATATTTTTGCTATTACCAATCAAAATTCTAAAAAAGCGAATGTTCGGTCCACGCTAATGTGCATACCTATGTGTGCATGTATGTATGTATATAAATTTGTGTGCTGCTGAAGGAAAATCCGAAATTTTAAGTTCGGAATTTAAATTGTTTGCAATTCAGTGCTGAGCAGCACTTGACTTTCACCAACGGATGTTTCATTATTCAAAGAAAAACTTTAAGTAATTTTGCATTTCAAGCAAAGAAAATTTATAATATTTATGAACTTCAGGTTGGTTTTCACTATGTCGAATTCAATGGCATGGCCAAATAAGACTAAAAGAAACCATATCGACTGATTTAGAACAAAAAATGTTCTCAGTCGTGTAAATGCCATCCGGCTATCTGTCAGTTTGTGAACCTTAATCTTAGCAGTGGGCAGTGAGGTGGTCCAGGTGTTAGAGAAAAGAATTATACTATTGGCCTGAGAAGCTTCTTAAAGGATACTGATGCCATCATGGAGAGAGAGTTTGTACGTATTTATATACTTTTGCTTCTGCTCCGGCTTTAGCTTCCGTTTTTTCTTTTTCTTCTTATTTTTTATAGCTTTGCATCTCTTTCTTCGAGGTTTATCACAACTGTCAAAACCACTTAGAGTGATTTTTTTTTTCTAGACGAGAAAACTGATCAAACAAAAAAATATTAAATTGTCTTTTCCCATTTTTTCACCGACTTCAAAAAGAAGGAGACTTAAAATTCATCGGAATATTTTTTTCGTTACTTTTTATGTATGCTTTACTATGTTAACGGATTCTAATAATTCCTTATTTTTATGGGAAAGGTTTAGTTTGAAAGTTGGTCCCGTATGAATTTGGCCGAGTTGTGATGATTGCCCGAAATATATTTTTTTAATTACACAGTATTTTTTTAACACAAGGTTTGTTGACAATTTTTGAATAGAGAAAAACGGGTAATTTTTAATTTCAATCTTCTGCTGCCAGTTTCCGAAAGCAAATTGTATCAAACAATTTTTTTAGCTTCTTTTTTTATTTAATATAAAAACTGACGGAATTTTTTCATTAAGGTCGCTGGTAAAACCGGCAGTTAGATTTTCACAATAAACAAAGCTTAGATATAAAAGTATTTTCAGGACCTAAAGTTCCCGAAAAGTAACGAAGTGTCTGAAGTATTTCGAAAAGTTTTGAATGATTCCAAAAAAAATTTTGAGAAAATATTGAAAACATATCCGAAAAATTCCGAAAAAATCTCAAAAGCTTCAGAAAAATTAAGTATGAACCAGACCTGAGCGCGAGTGTGTTTTTGGCGCACACTCACGTTATGTTCTTCAGATTTTGGCTAACACGCGTCACGCATGGTTTTTCAACCAAAGTTTAAAAAAAAAAAAAATACATGTACAGTGGCCGGAAAATAAAAAAAGTACGCCGTATTTTAAGAGTTTTTGGCAACGCCACGCTGTATGTATATGTAGTTTAGAAATGAAGCCATTTAAAAATCACTTCGATTGATACCCATATTGTTATAATGAATTGAAATGATTGAAAATTTTGAAATTTACTTTTTAAACCGTTAATTCCTATAATTCAAGTTGAATTTGAATTTTCAAATATGTGGATTCCCTGCTATACATATGTTGCTTAGAAATAAAGCCTTTTCAAGACTCTTCCGATTAAAACCTAGATTGTAATAACTCATTAAACTTATAATATAATTGTATTCGAATTTAGATTTAAAACACCTCAGAAAACTTCAGAAAATTCTACATGCTCAAGCTGAACATTTCTAATTTAAACTCGACTTTTAAAACAGGTGGCAACCCTCTTCGAAGTATTTTCCTATTAAAACCTTATTAAATCCCTCTAGTCCGACGTCCATATTGTTATACATATTCCAATTATCAAATTCCTTTAATTCAAGAAGAATTTGTTTTTTCAAACAGGTGGCAACCATCCTATATGTTGTTTGGAACTAAAACCCTTTTCAAAAACCTTTCGGTTGATACCCATATTGTAGTAGTTCATTTAAATTAGATAAATTTAATTTTTAAACGGATGGCAACGCTTTGTAAATTACCTCAGTAATATTTTAAATGTTCCATCTGAAGGTTTCTTAGCAATCTTTCATTTGGCACCCATATATTAATTTTTCAGATAGCTTGCTAATAATTAATTTAAATTTAGCTTTTCCAACAGGTGGCAACCCTTTCCAAAATACTTTCAAACTGCAACTTATTTAAGCCTCTTGTCATCCATTCTTTAATATAATTTTCAAATAAATTATTCCCTTAATTCAAGTCTATTTTGATTCTTTAAACAGGTGGCAGCCCTCCTCCATGAGTATGGAGTAGATTTCATATATAGATATGTATCTATACCAAGTTCCTGTACTCTATCAAAAATATTTTTTGAGATATGATATGCGGTATGAAAATCTAGTTTTATGGGAGGTGCCACGCCCCCTCGTATAATCTATCCTATATTTTAAGTTGGGCTAAATGGCATCAGTGTACAGAATTTAATGGGAATAGGTTGAGTAGTTAAAGCGTAAAAGCGTAACAAATAAATAAACTAACTTACGGATTTATAATATAAGTGAGGATAATAAAAATTAAATAAACAAAAGAAAGAGCCAAAAGTATTACGATTTCTTAAAACAAAAATTCTTCGAAAATTTCGTAAAACAATCGAAGTGTGCACAATACATTTCGGCTTTGAAAATTCGGCCAAAACTCGGAAAGGGAATAAATGAAATAATTTCCTTACTATTTCTTTCAAATTGCTCTACTATTCGGAATTCTTTGAAAACATGATCTTCAGGTGTGATATACACACTTACGTTCAAAGCTATCTTTTTATACCAATCGCACACTAAGAATGAGATTGTGGTCTTCCTTTGCTCAATTAATTAAAAGTTATTTGTGGTACCATTTTAAGCTGCTTAGCGAAATGCCCTTAAGAAAATGCAGTCTAAAGTCTAATTATCTAGGATGGGCAAATATGTATGTATGTATGAATGCATTAAAAAAGAGAACAAAAGATATGCCAATTAACTTCTCATAGTCAGCAGAGCATCAAAGAAGCTCATTGTGATTTCAAACAAGATTTCATTTCGAGATGCTTGCATCAATAATAAGACTGGATTAATCTCGATAGCGCGTAAAAGCAATTTTGAGTAGTTGGAAATCAAGAAAAGTACGCTACTTAAAAATACTAAATTTACATATTTGAATAATAATTAAAAATTGGAAAAAAATAATAATCCTTTATCTGTTTTGAAACAAATGCATTTTTTACTTAGCAACCGCAGGGTAGATGAGTTAAGTCAAAATGGTCCTAATTTCTAACTTCACCACATTGAGAGGCTGGGAGAACGTTAAACAAATTGCCTTTGGCTAACTGAATGTCACCGCTTGGTTGTCGCCTGTCGCCTGTTGGCTGTTGGCTGTTGGTTGATGATAACTGATTTGATGCGGGTTGGCTCAGCTGTCGAATTTGTCGCATGTCACACGATATTAGTTAGCATTTGGGTTGACCAGAAAAAAATATAAAAGAACTTGGCAGCAGTTGTGGATGTAACTTGTAGAGCTTTGGAAAAAAAAACGCTAGCCAGTGGCAGTTTTTTTTATGAACTTGTTGGTGATTATTAAAAAAATTAATATCATTGATGTCATCCATTCATTTATTTTTCTCATTTGGCGCTGCAACGAATTGGACGAATCGGATAGGACCGAGACCAAGAAACTTCGCAAATTTCCTCTGCCTTTTGCAAACTTCCGCTAGTTGTTTACACCATGTGTAGGCAGGTCCTTCTGAAATTCGTTCGTCCATTGTGTTCGTGGGCGCCATGTGTCCAGAATCGAGGAATCTTGATGCTTTTTGCGGTCGTAATGAGGGTTTGATAAAATTTAACTTTTTAAATCGCAAAAATTTGACCGAATTGACTTTGAATTTATATAAATAAAATTCAATAAAGTTTTGCTTAATTTCCGCGATTTAAAAAAAACTAACCGCTACCACTAAAAATTTGTTTAAAATTTTTAATGTTTCGTGGCTGTCTTTAGTTTGTACGCAGAACAAAACAGGGTGTGCCATACAAAATTTAAAATTGATATTTTTAAGGACCACCCTAATGTATACATATGTTCGTTAAATAAAAGAAAAAATTAGTTTGTGCTTAAAGCTTTATAAATAAACATAAGGTCACTGATATTTGCGGGCATTATTACTGTTATTTCTTACTATACAGAGTATTTAGATAAATATATATGTATGTCTGTTTGTGTACACATATGTATGTTTGTATGTACGATTTCAGGTAAAATGAAATCGATTTTGTGTATTTGCCCGCACTTTTGTAAAGTTTATTACTTGCTCATATTGAACTAGAATCGCACGCAAGTAATAAACTTTTCACACGACGCCCACATGCTTCGATACAAATGTTTATGTGTTAAGGAGTCCATAAGCCGCACAGATTTTCACTTTGGTTTTATAGTTACTTATTGCGTTACATATATGTATTTATGTATGTGTTTATTTATACACTGTGGAGCAAAATCGAAACAATAATGCAGAATGCGAGCTTCCTTGCTATGTATGTAATCGCAATATTTCAAGACTCTTTTATAATATAGGTTCGATTTCACACTTACCATGTTAATTGCTTGAGAAGACCATGGAAAGAATAAAATTAAAGCAAGCGGATAAAGGGGAAATTGCAACCGATAGAAAAGTTTACCATTTGCTTGAATTTTAACAATTTCGCCATAACCAATTTGAATTCTTTAGCTTTCCAAGTCATCTCGGGATACTTTTGCCAGGTTTTTTTTTTGAATAAACCTTCACCTCTGACATGATGTCCAGTCTCTTGCTGTGGTGGTGGAAAAGCAGTAATTTTTCACTTGGTTTCTAAAGTTTGTTACAACGCAGAAACTCTCCAATATGCCTATACCAGGCTCAGCAGAATGCCCACGCGGCTTGATTAAAATTTTTCAGAAAATGAGCGAGAACTCTTCCTTGAATTATAAAATTGAGTGATTACTAAGAGGATGCAAAACTGGAATAATGGCAATTTTTTACTTACTTTCGTTAAGTTATATTCATCCCAGCAACGGGTTGTGTGCTGGGTTTGGGACCCGCCAAACGAAAACGACGACAATGCCTTGGATGAGACGCCCTCTTTTTCCGCCATAATTGCTAGACGGTTATAGCGCCAACTTTCCGTTTTATTGTTCCACTTTTTTTGCTCTTCAGTGTAAGTGCAAGAGATGGATCACAGCTAATAAAGACATAAAAATGCTTTTCAATTATTTATTCTCTCCGATGGTAAGCACATGGTATCTACATAGTTTAGAGCGAAACACACTGAAATTTTGCAAAATATATACTTTTTTATGAAATAATGAAAAGTAATAAAATTTCTATTTTCACTGAAGATTTAGATTTCAAATTTATGCATCTTTCCACTTAGTAAAACGATGTTTTTTAGTGCTATGTTAAATAAAGGCATTACATAATTTCAAACTGAAAATGGACTTTATTATATATGTACATATGTAGACAATTAAATGCATTAGTATTTGAATATAATTTCAGATAGGTGCGCGAAGCGACTGGCTAAGATGTTTTGCCTTCTAGAAGTCCAATTTTGTACCACTTTATCAAGTAATGGGACTGTATCTCGGCAATGGTTGCCACATTATTGTCTTCCAAGGCGTCTAAAGTTTATGGCTTGCCGCAAACACCACGTAACTCCAGAGAAAATAATCTAGAGGCGTTAGATTGCATGATATTGGTGGATACCAATTGTCGCTGTGTCGTGCAAGTGTGCAATTTGTCGATTGTTTGACCCGTTGTATTTCATTTGGCCCATTCAATTGGAGCATGAAATAATCGGTAACCATGGCTCTATTCCACTCACCACTGACAGTAAGGCACGGTGCACATTAGAGCCATACGATAGGCGATGCGATATGAAAGCAACATCGACATACTCAGTACGTGGGAATCGGTAGGAAGCAATGAGAACTGCGCACACTTGCACGACACAGCGACACCGCCGCGACATATATCGCTTGCGCATCGGCCGCTTTTCTTCTGCACTTCACCGATGCTTTTTCATGGTTCGAAAAAAAAAATTAAGGAAGCGCCGCCTGACGGCATTCGAACCCGCCACCTTCTGTAAGCTAACAAATATCAGCACATTCGTCTGCACGCTCAGCCACTGTCGACTATGTATTACATGCTTTCAAATGTTCCGCTTGACCGAATAAAATATAATTATTGCTTTCGAATAACATCATCATTTTCGAACATTTTCCAGATAGGAAAATAAATGAATATTGTGATCGTTTTCTGTTTGTTTCCGGATACGGAAAATTGTAAGAGACCGCACTGTCGGCAAAATTTAAAATTTCTCTGCTTGCATATGCATATATGTGTATGTGTACTTGGTACCTGATAACGGTAATAGCTTTATAACTCTGTTGCTGTGTAATTTGCGGCCTGGGAAAGGTTTTAAATTAGGTTGCATACATAAAAGTACTGTATAGAGAAATGTGTGACAAATAAAAATAAACAATTTCCAAAATTTTTTAATCGATTTTACAAAAAGGAGGAAGGTTATCAATTCATCGTAATATTTTTTTATTTTTTTATTTTTATGCATGTAACTTCGGACCACGTTAACCGATTTCTATAATTCTTTTTTTAAAGGAAATGTGTTACCTCCGATCATTGGATCATGAAGAGATTAACGATAATCTTAAATTTTTATATTAGAATTGAAGTTGGTTGTGTTTTGCTTAAAAATTACTTTGTGTGATTATGTATGTATTTAAAAACTTGATATACTGTCAAGTACAGGCACACGTGGATATGCAAACACACATAAATTCCCTAAAACAAACTTTGAAGCTGCCCCTGACTCGTAAAACTCTTGAATAACTTTCTTGTTGTATTTATTTTTGCAAATCGTAAAGTAGAAAAAAAGTTTTAAATTGAAATGAAGAAATAGCGGAAACTCAAAGAGCTTTTGGTGAAAACCACAAACAAGCAGGATCAATAAGCCAATAGGTTTTTCTCGTTGTTATTGAGTTGGAAAATTACACCAAAATATTTAAGGTCGCTTGAAGCGAAAACAAAACATTAAAAGTAAAAGAGTTTAATTGAATAAAAGGGCGATGTTTGACTGAATGCTAAACAAAAGTAAAGAGCTGGATCCTTAATAGATTCCCAAAAAAGTCAATGCTCGTACCTCAAATTTTGCCCTTTTTAGCTGTGGGGGCGACCGTCATTTAATGACCACTTACACCCCCTTACACTTCACTGATAGTGCATTTGGGCCAAAGGCTCCTTTTGTTTGTTTGTTTTGTTTGAGTGTAATTTGTGGGGTTTCCTTTAACTGAAATTGAAAGATAAATACTAAATTAGTGGATGATTGGTGGACACCAATTAGTACTGTAAGGTACTGGAAGATATTTTTACTTAACCTTTTCAATACCTAGGTTTGAATGACCGTAAAAAAAACGCTGAGGTAATATTCTTTTTATTTATTTAGGCCCTAAAAATACCAAAAATAATCAAATATTTCTTTTTTTTGCTTATATTCCGGGAAAAATTGAAAGTCAAATAAATATCTCTTTAAATTTGTCTACTTTAATTCATAGTAGCAAGTGATACAAAAACGCTACAGAAAGTAAGTAAAAATATTTTTCCATCTATCCAGTATAACGGACATATTCAATGCAAGGGTTAAAAGCATATGTGTTTTTCAAGCTCAAAATTAGAATGTTGGCACCAAATAAAATATCCTACAAACGCGCCCAATTTTGAATTTTGTACAAGCAGATAAGATACCCCTCGCGTCACATAAATAGAAAGATAAAAGAAAAAGTCCACTCCGAACTTAATTGGCACTAAGTGCGTGCTACCGAACGCACATTTTTGCCTTCCCCCACAACGACGAGACCAAATAAATCAGCTCCTTTGACATTTGCACAAGCGCCTTAGTTTGCATCTCTTTCATCTGTAAAAGCTCTCAACTCATTTTCGACGCCAAAATTTCCATTTCGCAGCCAATTTAAATTATTTCTCATCACAAAAATTTATGTACAATGCCGCTACGTACATCAGCCCATCTGCTGCCACTTGTCTGTCGTATCAATGACATTCGGCATCAATTTCAATTTTATTCCATTTTCAACACAAAGTGGCATTGTTTATTTAAATTACAATAAAACAGTTTTACCCACCCCCCGCTGTGTTGCGTAACCAAGTGTCAATAGCAAAGCGAATAGCGGAAGCTGAATTTTTGCGTTTCCGTGTCTGAAACGGGAGAAAAAATACAATAAAATTAATGTATGTATGTATGTATGTATGTATGTATGTATGTATGTATGTGTATATATATGTATGAAGTCAAGTGTCAGCGGATGGTTGAAAACAAATACTTTGAAGCGAAAAATCGCGCTTTTAATACAATTATCGAAAACTAGGAAACGAATCACGAGCCCTGAAACATATAGCCCTTGAAATCAAGGATGCATTGTAACGTTAATTATAGCGTTTACCAAAAAAAGCCAACCGTTTCTGTTGAAACGATTCAGTGTTTTATTATTTAGGTAATTACCAAAATAATTCTGTTTTGATTTTTAACGCAAAGAAATTCAATCGTTAATGCTGAAGGTGTAGCATGCATTCATGTGCTGGGTGTTAATAGTGAGCTGGCAATGGCATACAACAACAAATTTTCGTTGATTTATTTTGTTTCGATGTTAACGATTGAGTTTTGTTTCCTCAATTTAGCTTGAAATGGTGGACGTATAAAATGTGATACACATTTTAAATGTTGAGTCTTTCGTTTTGCTGCTGGGTATGCTGGGAAGTAATATTGCAAGAAATTATTAATGTCCCAGACTTAGACAGTTTTTATGTATTTATAGCTCTCCACCTTAACCGGCCTATTGTAATTTGTTAATAATCTTCGCGTTTTAAAAATTGCGCTGTCCTTCAAGATATGAAGAAAAGGTTAAAAGACTGCTATGCCTCGGTACACTTGTACATCGTGCATTAATATGTACATAGAGACAATTTAATTGAAATCGATACTGCGCCTTTGGATCTTTTGTTGTAAGTTGTAAGAAATTGCAATCTTACATATGTATATGAATTCCTTCAAATGCAGGCAAAGCATCCGACAGCGTCGACAGCATCGCCAGCAAATTTCTAATTTGCATGAAATTGCTCAGCTAGACAGCTGGAGTATGCCAATGACATAGGCATCATCGGTAACAAAAAGCGTAAAGTCTTTTCTGCCTTTTGCAGCGAATTAAAATACAGTGGCTCTGCTGACTTGGTCATGTCGTATGAATGAACAGAAACGCTCCGGCTCTGAAAGTATTTAACTCGGAACTCGCTGGTGGTAGCAGAGGAAGGGTGAGGTCCCACTGTGACGCAAAGACCAAGCGGAGAAGGACTTGGCTTCACTTGGCATTTCCAATTAGCTTCAGCTGGCACAGAAGAGAAACGACTGGCATGCTTTGTTGAACTCGGCAAAAAATCGCTTCAGTCGCTTTTGTTGCTTCACTTTTAGCAATTTTTTCATTCTGCACTCAAAAGTGATAGATTTTTTTTTGTCAAGCCTGCGCGAGCAACTGGTTGAAGCTATGGAAACAGTGATGAAAGGAAGAAGCATTTTCATTAGCAGCATCGCTTGCTAAGTCATTCAAGGGGCACAAGTGAAGCTTCTTTAGTGGCGCAATGAATTACAAAGCATCACGAACAAATGTGTGACACCTCGGACGCAGCGGGAATGTCGATCTGTATTTTCTTTATCTTTCTCTCTCTCTCTCTCCCTCTCTCTCTCCCTCCCTCCCTTTAGACGCCTTTTTTAAAACCAAGGCTAATCACGTTGCCATGACCCTCCGTTTAACACTCTTTTATCGTTAAGCTCGATTTAGATAATTTCAAACCATTAAAATTTTAACAATAAAAATATGAGTAATAATACATACTAGAGTGCCAGTTACTGTCGAAATTCGACAGTGTTTCTAATTTTATAAGCCTTGGAGAGGTTCTCTAACTTAACACGTAGCAAAACTACAAATTAACTAACCGGAAAATCTTCTGCTAAAACGTAACTAAACCTTTTTTTTATCTGAGAAGGTCTTTGGAGGACTTCGGCAGGACTTGGAATTGACCCGATACATTCAAGTTTATCGATAAATTTCAATGATTTGATAAATATCGATAGTTCGATGAATGTCAAGAACACTAAAATTCGATAACTCAACAAAATTCGTTAACTCGACCAATTTAGATAACTGTGAAATTCGATGGCTCGATAAATTTGGGTAACTCAAAAATGTAAAAACTTTGGATACCTTTATAAATTTTTACTTTTGACATCTCCACATTTTTCGAAAACTATCTAAACATTTTGATAACTCGTTACACTCTGTTAAGACGATTAAATTCGATAAGCAGTGATAAATCGATAAGCTTATATAACCTTGAAATTTCGATAAATCGATATATTTTGAAAGTTCCATAAACTTCGCTTCGTTGAACCAACCAATTTCAGTAGATCAATAATTATCGATAACTCTGTAAGTTGAAAGAACTCCATGCATTACGACACCTCGATATATTTCGTTAAGTCTATAAATAATGATAATTCAATAAATATCGATAACTTAATACATTTCTTTAACTTGACAAATTTTGTTAATCCCACACGTTTTTATAGCTCGATAACTATCCGTAAATTTGGGCAACTAAGTTTCTGTGTCTATAAATTTCGACAACTTAGTAAACATTGATCAGTTTGAATAATTCGATACGTTGCGATAACTTAATAAGCATGGATAAATTTCGATAATTATAAACTTCGATGATTCGATAAATTTCAGTAACCTTTATGGCTGATTTTATTTCGATTCCTATCGGAAAATTTCTACTCTGTTAACCTAATTCTTATGTATTTCTCATTATCTCCATTTTCGCCTTTATCTCAATTTTCGTCTTTATCTTCACTTTTGCCTTTTTTTTGTCTTCATCGTTATCACTTGTTTCTTCATCTTCATATTTATCTTTATTTCAAAGTTTAATTTCAAATACGAAGTAAAACAAAATGTGAAACAGCTTAAATTAAACAGGTTGCAAAAACAACCATACACAAATATGGAAATTTTTAAACGACGATTTTCAAACAAATTCCAAACTATAAAAACTCTCCTAATCTACAGAAAATTACCTTTCCAACGGTGTTTTTGGTTTTGAAATCGGTAACTTTACTTTGGTCTTCATCTTTGTTTTTATCTTTCACATCTTTGCTTATGTCTTTTTCTTTTCACGTAGATGAGATGAGGTGCGATTACGTGATAAGATGTGACGTGATTTTATGTGATGTGAGAGGATGTCATGTCATGTGTTGTCATATCCTGTGATGTCATGTCATATGATGTCATATCATGTGTTGCAAAGTCATGTAATGCCATGTCATGTCATACGATGTCATATCATGTGATGTCAAGTCATGTGATGTCATGCCATATAATGTGATGTCATATCATATAATGTCATGTCACGTGATATCGCGTGATGTGATATCATATTATGTGATGTAATATCATGATCAATGATCATGATGTTGATAACTGTGTCGAGAAAAATACCGATAACAATATCCATAAACATATAGAAAAATACAACGATTGTAAAATCGATTAATTCATCGATAAATATAACAATCATTAGTAGCGATTATTGTACCTATCATTAACATATAAATGACTAAATCGATAACAAAATCAATTGTTTAATCGATAATTATATCGATAACAATATCCATTATTGTATCGATAACAATATCGATTATTATATTGATTATTATATCGATTACAATAGCGGTTATTTAATCAATAACAGTATCGATAACAATATCGATTATTTTATCGATAGCAATCTCGATTATTATATCAATAAAAATATCGAGTTTTATATCGATAACAATATCGATCTTCATCCTCATCCTTTTCTTTATATATATCTTTATTTTTGCATATTCCTCTTCACCTTTACCTTAAAGTGTTTTAATTTACTTCGATCTTCGGTTTTGCCTGTACCTCTAGGCATCTTTGCTTTTGTTTTTATTCTCAAACCGCTAAGCCGCTGACAACCATTTCCATGTGCATTATTCCCCTTGAATTTGACAATTTACTCCCAACCAACCAACTGGCGCTAAAGAAGTTTCACTTCATAAATTCAAGAAATGTTCTTACCCTTTCAGTTACCCTAATTCTTATGTATCTGTCATTGTCTCCATTTTCGTCTTTATCTTCACTTTTGCCTTCTTTTTTTTGACTTCATCGTTATCATTTATTTCTTCATCTTCATATTTATCTTTATTTCAAAGCTTAATTTCAAATGTGTAGTGAAACAACAGGCGAAACATGTCAAATTGAACATGTTGCAGCAACATCTATACACAATTCGAAAATGTTTAAACGACGGTTTTGGCTGTAATTTTCAACCAATTGTGAAACCATAAAAACTCTGCTCATTTACGTAAAAATGCCTTTCCAACGGTGTTCTTGGTTTTGAAATCGGTTCGGTAGAATCGCCAAACGAACGGAGACAAAATTTATATTAGCGTATTAATATATAGATTAATAAACATACATATGTATATACTTTTGCAATATGAAACGAAAAAAAAAAAATTAATCAGGAGAAGTTTCGCTTCCGTAGTGTAACCGTGGCACAATAATTACTTTATTAACCCACGCGAACTTATAAATAAGTTTAAATATACCGACATTCATATGTATGTACTACTACGCGGTTCTCGGGCGTCTCAGACATAAACTGATGACGCGAAATATTTTGTTGTTGGGGTGAAATTACATATAGGCAGATACGCACATACATACATGCATATGTACGCGTTTTTTTATGCATAAAATCAAAGGACAGCTTGGGGAATGGATAGCTCATAAAATTCGCCAATCAATGGCATTATCACTTGCGGCTATGAAACAATAAATAAATACTACATACATCTATCTATGTACATATGTAAGTTTGAATATAGAAAACACATAATACTTATGTTTGTACATACATACATATGTGTCGCTTGATTAATGACGTTTGGCTGTGGGTCACATTATTAAATTGATTAGTATTCGAATACACACGAACATATCATGTATGTACCTAAATATAGACATAAATAAATAAATATTCGTCAATCGAATATGTGCGCCTCCTGCTGGCAATTGAAGATTTTTGATGAATGATTTCAGGGTTAGAAGGTTAACGCAATATCTATTTGGAGCTGCAGCTGTAGGCACTAATTTGGATAAATCGCATACGCAGCTGAGCTGAAATGAAATCAATTCTAGTTGACCACTTTGACAAGTTAAATTGAATGATGGTGATTCTCAGCGGAAATATAAAGCTGTGATACACTACAACAAAATCCATAAAACTCAAAGTCTCGAACTTTGTAACAATTAAATTTTTTTTTTTTTAATTTTCACTTTTTATTAATTTATTGGGTGTCAGACGAAAGAGAAAGAGTTGCGAAGTTTAATTTAAATAAATTGCACCTAATGTAACACGCGAAACTTTTATATACTCAGTGAAGCGGATGAGAGCAAACTATGTAGTTTTATATACGATGAGTGTCAGTGAAAATCGTGCAGTAAGTTTTTGTTTCCATTTTTTGAAAATATTTAATTTTATTTAAATTTTATAATATTGTTTAACCTTCTTCCTCTTTTGCTTGACACCCATATTGTGACGCATATGTATTTTAATTACATAAATCCCTTTATTTAAGTTGAATTACATTTTTCAAAGAGGTGGCAACCCTCCTTGATGTAGCTAAGAAATAGAACCTTATCGAAACCCTCTCGATTTATACCCATATTGTAATAATTAATTTAACTTGTTAAATGTATTGCTAGAGACCTGAGAACCCAACTTCATTTTTAAGATATTGAATTACCTTACTCTACCCATAGCTACGTACAGTGGGCCTTGAATAAAGCAGTAATATTTAAGGTATAGTCCAGCCTTCTACAATCTCTGTCCGAGAGATTTAGTTGCATACTTTTAAACTAAAGTTTTCTGAACCTTTTCAGTACGAAAAATCAACAAAAAACTCAAAATATGTATATCGACTAATGTTGGATCGTTCATTAAAAAAAAAAAAAAAACGAAATCAATAATTTTATAAAGCTCTTAGTTTTACCGTTATTCTGCATCCATTATATTGGACGGTAGTAGTACCTGATGTGTTTCAAAAATAAAATGATCTCAAGTATTTTTATTTTTTCAAAATTATGAATACCTATACTTACTATTATTCGAATCTCAATTCTACTGAAAATAGGTTGCTATTCTTCAATAGAACACATTGCATGCTATCGACTTTTCTGTCACTTTTTACTTTTGCGAAAAACACGGTCAACTGCAAGCAGAAAACTTAATTGAATAAATGCGGCAAAGAAGAATGATATAGTTTTCTCAAAACAACTGTTCTCTTAGCAACAAAAGCTCTTATTTACGAGAAAAGCGCTTAAAGCACATTAAAAGTTTGTCCAATATATGTATGTACAATTTTTTATTAACCTCTGGCTTGCACTTTAATTTGATAAATAACTCAATCCCCAACTGCTTCAGATCGCCCTAACTAACTCGATTGACTGAGCAATATATATATAATTTAGGTTCCCACAAAGGTACGACCTTCACTCATCTGTACTCATTTGTTTAATGAACAAATTACATTAAACCAAAGTATTAGGCCTACAGAATGTGAAATCTTTAGCTTGTCTATTTTTTTTCTGGCCTACCTAGGCCAGGCTTTATGGTTTCGATTTATATATGTATGTAATTTGTTCATTAAATAAATGAGTTCAAAATTAATAAAAAATAATAATAATATTTAATTAAAAATATCCTGACCGGGATTTTTTCAGCCCACTCACTCCCGAAATATTTCCCAACACATTAATTTTCATACAAAGTAGATTTCTTCCCGCAAACAGGTGGGTGAAGGTATGTATGTGCCCTTGTCGGGTCTCCTACTAATAGTAGATTCACAAATCATATGACGCCTTTCATTTATTTGCTAGTAATACTGGAAGAATCTTATAGCTCTTCGCTTTATTACGAATTTAAAATATTTTTGCAGTGATTTATCATACAAAAGTGAAAAAATGTGGGAAATTATAAAATTTTCATATATTTTATATGTATGTACATACAATATTATGTTGCCCACTTGGGGGCTAATGTAGTTACGAGCTACTGCAGTGTATCCTGAAAAGCTTATCCAGAGCAATTGCCTCAGCGGCATCAATTTTATCACAGAAAATTTATCACACCATGGCATTAAACCGCAGCTAAATCGCCAAAACCCATGGTCTGTACTACGTGAAGATGGCAAAAAGCCACAGGCATAAATCTTAATTGCAAAGAGGAGAGAGTTTCACGGAAGGCAGAGAAAGCGAAGAAATATGTATGTACACGTGTATGAATATGCTAGGAATATTGCAAGCCCCAGCCACCGCAGTGGTTTCATCAGGAAATTCACATGGAATTCATAGAAATGCTGATTCAGTAACATACATATGTACGCATGCACAGTGGTGAAAACATAAATAGGGAAGAGACATTTTGGCATTCTTTGGCTATATTTCTCTTTCGTTTATCTAACGTTTGTTATTTTTTTTTTTATGAAAATGTAGCTTGTTATCTAACAAAAACCATGTAAGTAAAAATTTTAAACTTTGTACAAAAATTAGCGAAATTCTACAAAGTTTCATAAAAATTTTGAGCTTTTAAATAAGATTCCTTAGAAATATTCTGAGTATGCAGTTCTGTAGCCCATTAGTATATGTAACTAGGACTTACCGTTGATTTTTGTAATTTTTTTTTTTTTTTTTTTTTTTTGAAGGTGTTGCACATGTTTGACTATTACTTTAAACTTGTACTATGTTATACTTTTACTTAATGGGCTAAAAAACTGCATACTCAACAAAATTCTCAAAAAAATAGGTAAAAAAATTTAAAATTTTGATGAACATTTTTTGAGTTTCGATTCACATTGTTTTTTTAGGTAGTACGCTACATTTTCATAAAAAAAAATAAACACTTTTTAAACAAAGAAAATTAGCCAAAACTTGCTAAAATGTCTCTGTCCTATTTACGTTCTCGCTTACAAGTGAGCTTCGCTTTTATTTAATTATATGTTGACATACATATGTACATGTTGGTTGTGTGCTTATTTAACGTTAAATAATGCCACAACAAGACATGAGAATATCTTTTCGCTCGAAGTGCCAAATGCAGCCGATATAACGTTTCCTTTACGCAGTAGTTGCGAGTGCACTGATTGTGACTTTTCTCGGAAAAACGTTGTGCCTTTAGGAGACAAAAGAAGACTTCTTTCTACATTACTGAAATGCATAATTTTCTAATAAAATAGTTTTTAACTGCATACAAAGCGTGTAGTAAAATTCGCAACCAGTGCGGCACCAACAATGCCTGCAGTTGATAACAAAATAGTTTTAAATTGTTGATCAATTCATCGCGGAGAGCTTATAAAATATTCAACACATTGTCAATAACTACAAACGTATGCACATATAGTATATATGTATTTACCATTTCATGCGTATTTAGCATGCAAGTATGAATGTACATTAGACCGCATCCCTATGTGTGGGTGAAATAAAGTTCAATTTGTTCCAAGCGATTTTGAACACGTTTGGAACAAATTGAATTTTTTTTTGTGATACGATCTAATGTACATATCTACATATATACATACATATATGTATATATATGTATACATATGTTCACATGTCAGCGCCCTTGTCCAGAAACGCGTAAACACCGGGCTAAATGATAAATTGCTTTCTAAACATTTTAGGAAGCCGAAATTTTCACACCACAGCAAATATTGAAAACAAAAAAAAAATAAATAAAATGTCTGGCCGGAATTTTACGTAGTAGTGTTTCCGCGCAGCTTAGGAAATATACATGCCAATTCAGTACACCGCGTACAATAAGCTTAGCAAGGGCGCTAAGCGACTACATATGTATGTATGTACATTTGTGTATACACATCTATTGCTCTGTGATTAACGGTATCACGCAAATATGCTTTCACGCGCCGGTATAATTCAGCTTTCGATTATCTCTTTTTAATGGCCCTTAGTCAGTTGATTGAGCAGTTTAGAAGGCTTTGCGTGTTGTTATTTAAATGAATTTATACATAGTACATTGCGTTTAGGTGATATATACAAAAACCAAAGCGACACGCTTTCCAGCTTGCCTTTTTTTAACCCGACAGCAAATGTTCAACACTGTCTGGACCAGCGAGACAAATGATATTCGACGTTTTTCGCTCTCTTACATTTCAATAATGGTCTACATGGCGTATGAGTAATACGGGAAATTTTTTAAATGCACGACTTTTGCCTGAAATAATTTAAAAACATATATGAAACTGCTAATGCAATGATCTCAGGTGTTGGTGAATGTGAGGTACTTTGCTATTCTTTTTGTATATGTAATCGAACATATGTAGCTTTGAATTTATCCCACATGGCATACAGCGGCTGCGCTACGCGGCGCCGTTATTCAATTAAATTGATGGGTGTCTTAGACTGCTCTGTGCGATTGACTCTTTCAAGCCTTGAAAGAGGATACATTCCGGGGCTTGGAGGAGTGTGTGCAGGAAAAAGCTCTCACGTATCTCCGAGGGACTCCAGACCAATCAGTTTTTCTTCTTTCTTATTGAAAACTTTTGAGGGACTGATTGACTTGCATATAAGAAAAAGGATTCCTTAAGGGTAGATCCGTGGAATCTGCCATGCACACAATTGTGAAAATCAAATAGGAGTCTCTTAAGAACAAAGATTTTGCAGTAGACTCTTCCTTGCCATCGAAGGGGCTTTTAGTGATGTGTTACCTAGGGCGATGATAAGAGCCCTGACTAAGCTCAGAGCCGAGAACTTCTTAGTAAAGCTCATCTCGCGTATGCTGCACGACAGAACTATCTTAGCGGAATAGGGTAACACCTCGCAGGGAGTGGTGCTTTCACCCTTTCTCTGGATAGTCGTGATAAACGACGTCCTGGATGATTTGCAAAGGAAAGGATGCCAGGTTATTGCCTACGCGGATGATGTGACAGTCATCGTCAGAGGAAAGTTATTGGAGACAGTATGATCTTATACAAGGGTACCTAAACATGGTCACAAATTGGTCTGCTAATTGCGGACTTGCTACCAAACCTGGGAAGATGAAGCTTGTACTGCTCACAAGGAGGCACAAGGTGCCTCATGCCTAGCTTCTCTTAATAGGGGGCGTTTCACTTGTCTCTTTGACAGGATCGAGTTCTTCGGCGTGTTTCTGGACTGGAAGTTATCATGGAAGCCAAATATTTCAGGAGTGTGTAAAAAAGGCACCGGTTAGTCTTTACTGCTGCAAAAATGCCATGGGGAAAATATGGGGCCGCTTTTAAAAAGTTATTATCAAGACAATCGTGTTATATGGGGTCATTATCTGGCGGAACACACTTTAAAATACCACCTTTGTTAGGAAGATAGAGCGTGTGCAAGGGACGGCCACTCGTACTATAGCGCTAAATGCCATGCTCAATATCACACCTGCCATTAGGCTCAAAAGCTCTGTGTTTACTTTCAACCCAGCGTATGGACATTCAACAATTCTCGAAAGCTTCGACTTCCTGCCGGCAGAAACGGACGGATCGAAGCTGGACGGGAGAGTTGGATGAGGTATTTATTGTCAGGAACTCTCAGTAAATCTTATGTACAGATTTAAGCACCTTGGTGCGCATTTCATCAACACTCCCGAAAAGCTCTACGGAGTGAACACCAGCTGCCTGCGGAACTTTGTTGTGAGCACCCAGCTTTTCTCTTAGTTTAACACAGTTCCTATTCGAAGAATTTGTGTAACGGACAGCATATTGAAGCAAAACATCAAAATTCATTCAAGGTGTTACAAAAAGCAGTTAACATTAAACGACTGCTGAATAAAAAGTGCATACAATTTGAGATTGTATTGAATTTATTCTGGAATTCTGCTGAAGTTTGAGTTCATCTGGAATTGTACATATATACTATGCGCAACATATGTATGTAAGTAGGGAAGTATGTTGCCAATTTGTGGCATATGATTGTGAATTGTAATTACCTTAATAAAATGTAATGTGCATGTATGCCACAAACCCACAATCGACTTAACATAGACCAATAATGAAAGTTATTTAGAGGTGATTGTTCGAGCTTTGTGACAAGTGTTGCGGAAATGTGATGTTGACCACCATAAAGAGTAGCCAGCGATGCATAAAGCACACACATACATACATACATACATACATACACACATACATGCATACATACATAAAGACAAACACACCTACCCAAATAGAGAGCCGCAATAACCATTCGACTAATTAACTAACAAATGCTCTCCTATAGCATTTATTACAGCAATGAGACTGGGTCCGCGCATAAACAAACAGGGAAGCGTGTTTCGTAGACCAAGTAAATATGTAGTGAAAGCCTTGCCTGTTGCGAATGCGTAATGAATGAACTCACTCTTTTATATGTACCATCCATTTCACCGCATTTAGATTTTCGTGGAACTGCCTGCCAATCATATAACTACTTCAATGGAAATGCTGCGGTTTGTTTATGCGCCAGTTAAATTACTTGTTTTTGGAAAAAGGAAAATGAATGAAGCAAACATAAAAGTTGATTATGAGTGGGCCGATGGTGCTAGTAATCTTTTAAATTCTTTGTGCAATGTTAATAAAATTGAGTTTTAGAATACATCATGTCGCGAATTTTGCGAATTTGCGGAAGCCTTAGATGAGGCACATCCTCGCAATATATCTGCATTATGTCGGACAGTCAGGCAGCCCTACTGGCACTGAAGTCACATAAAAAAAAAAAAATGCTAAGCTAGTATAGGCTTGATTAAATGTCCTTAATGATCTTGGACACAAGAGTACAGTTTTATTAGGATAAGTATTGGGTAAAAAAAAAACACACAACCGACGTCAATCCTCATATAAAAATTTAGGAGTACCGTTTATTTGACCATGATCTAATGATCGGATCTAAATAAATGAGATTAATATGAGACCACCCTTGAAGTACCGATAAGATTACGATAAAAAAGAATTATCAAAATCGGATTTATTATCTAACACTTTTTTAAGGGGTTTCCGAAATTTCGAAACCATGTGGAGTTTCGCGATTTTCGGGACTAATTCAGGATTTTCAGTACTATTTCGGGATTTTCAGGACTACTTAAGGATTACTATTGTATTGAGCGACTAGCAAATTTTTCAGGCAGTTTCCGTGATCTTTCGGGACTTTGCAGGAGTTCGGGATTGTTTTAGGATTTTCGTGACTGATTCGGGATTAATTTTATATACGGAATTTAGCAAAGGCATGAATACCAATACCTTTGCACGCGGTATTTCGTGCAAAAGTAACTAAATACTCTTATACTCAGTGTTTGCTCTTGCGAAGAAAGTGAACACTTCAACTTAAAGTATTTAGCATATTTAATATACTCGTATGTTGATAAAATTTCAGTGCATTTAATTCCGAAGAAATAATGCTAATTAATTTATTTTTGCATTAACATACAAATTTTAAATGAATGATGTTGTAATAATTTATTGCATTAAAAATTGTTTGTTGACCTTGAGGGTAGAGCTTTGAAGTCAAAAAAGATAGTGGCGGAAGTTAAGCCTGGTTTCTTCTTCTTCTTTTTTGGCGCTGTAACCGCCTAAGCGATTTTGGCCGAGTTCAGCAAAGCACGCCAGTCGTTTCTGCTCTGTGCCAACTGACGCCAATTGGGAACGCCAAGTGAAGCCAAGTCCTTCTCCACCTGATCTTTCCATCGCAGTGGGGGCCTCCCTCTTCCTCTGCTACCACCAGCGGGTTCCGAGTTGAATACTTTCAGAGCTGGAACGTCGGTGTCCATTCGAACGACATGACCAAGCCAGCGGAGCCGCTGTATTTTAATTCGCTGCACTATGTCCATATCGTTGTAAAGCTCATACAGCTCATCGTTCCATCGTCTGTGGTACTCGCCGTCGCCAACGCGTAAAGGCCCGTAAATCTTCCGCAAAATCTTTCTCTCAAACACTCCAAGAGCCGCCTCATCGGATGTTGTCATTGTCCATGCTTCTGCGCCATATACCAGCACGGGCATGATAAGTGACTTATAGAGCGCGGTTTTCGTACGTCGAGAGAGGACTTTACTCCTGAATTGCCTACTCAGTCCAAAGTAGCACTTGTTGGCCAGAGTGATTCTACGTTGGATTTCAATGCTGACATTATTATCGGTGTTAATGCTGGTTCCCAAGTAAACGAAATTCTCTACTTTCTCGAAATTGTAACTGTCAACAGTGACGTGGGTGCCAAGGCGCGAATGTGCTGACTGTTTGTTTGATGACAGGAGATACTTCGTCTTGTCCTCGTTTACCACCAGACCCATTCGCTTTGCTTCCCTATCCAACTTGGAAAAGGCAGAACAGACTTCGCGGTTTTTGTTAGCGATGATGTCGATGTCATCGGCATAAGCCAGGCATTGCACGCTCTTATAGTAAATTGTTCCTGAGCGGTTCAGTTCTGCAGCTCTTATTATCTTCTCCAACATCAGATTAAAGAAGTCACATGAAAGGGAGTCACCCTGTCTGAAACCCCGTTTTGGCGGGGTCACCTTTCTTGTGGATTGGGCAGAGCACACTTAAATACCAGTCGTCGGGCATGCGTTCATCTGACCATATTCTGCACAAGAGTTGATGCATGCACCTTATCAACTCCTCGCCGCCGTACTTGAATAGCTCAGCTGGCAGGCTGTCAGCTCCAGCGGCTTTGTTGTTTTTCAGCCGCGTTATTGCTATACGTACCTCGTCATAGTCAGGCGGTGGAACGTCGACTCCGTCATCATCGACTGCGGGCTCGGGTTCTTCTTCTCCACAACTTTCCGTGCTGCTACCATTTAGTAGGGCGGAAAAGTGTTCTCTCCATAATTTAAGTACGCTCTGGACATCAGTTACTAGGTCGCCATTATTGTTCCTACAGGAGTGCGCCCCGGTCTTTAAACCTTCCGTAAGTCGCCTAACTCTCTGGTAAAATTTTCGGGCATTCCTCCTGTCGGCCAGCATTTCAAGCTCTTCGCACTCACGTATTTCGGCCTCTCTCTTCTTGTTGCGGTAAATACGTCTCGCTTCCCTCTTCAGATCCCTATAGCGGTCCCACATAGCGCGCGTTGCGCCCGATCACAGCGTGGCCCTGTAGGCGGCATCTTTTTTCTCTGCAGCTTCCTGACACTTCTCATCGTACCAGTTGTTCTTTCGGGCTCGCTGAAATCCGACTACTTCTTCGGCGGCGGTACTTAATGAGCGGGAAATGTGGTTCCACTGCTCGCATATGTCGGTTTGTTGAAGAGTGCTCTCTGAGAGCAGGTGTGAGAGTCGAGTAGCGAAAGCGCTGGCTGTCTGTTGGGATTGCAGCTTTTCGACGTTAAGCTTTCCTTGCATATTTGGGCGCACATTTTTTGCTGCACAGAGGCGGGTGCGTATCTTGGCTGCAACAAGATAGTGGTCCGAGTCGATGTTTGGGCCTCGGAGTGTGCGTACGTCTAAAACACTGGAAGCGTGCCTTCCGTCTATCACCCCATGATCGATTTGGTTTCTCGTTTTTCGATCCGGAGACAGCCACGTAGCTTGATGGATCTTTTTATGCTTGAACCTAGTACTGCATACTACCATGTTTCGGG
>NW_023458562.1:20700184-20722690 GCF_013731165.1 Rhagoletis pomonella
ATTATATTTTTCAGAATTAATGCACTAACATTTTACTAAGCATTCGATTCTCAAAACTAATGCATTACAATTTTTATTTGCATTTAGATAAATTTTTTACATTAACATTATTGCTTAATGGTACGTTAATGTATTACAAAATTAATGCTTTTTTGACAACTCTGATATTTATGTAGGCACTTCGAAGCAAGTCATGCAGGTTTCGCCTTTGTTGCTTGACTGTGTGCTCTACAATTGATTTGTTCGTTGAGAGCAAAAACATTGCTGGGTTATACTAAATCAGTTTGAGATACTTGAAATCAGCTTTAAGTCGACGACATATATGTACATACATATGTACATGCATTTATGTTGGTATGCCTTAAGCTCGTAGAATTTCTTGCAAAAAGTGGTTACTATTAAAAGTAAATTTGAGCTATCACCCCTTATTTCAACCATTTTCATACAGAGGATCGATTAACACAGTTCTAAATGCCTTAAAAATGTCTTTGTATATGTATTCGTATGCACATAAATACATATGTACACTTTCTAACTTTGACGCACGTAATTCTTCAAACTAAGGAAAACTCATTTGCATTTCTGATACCAACAATTTTGTAGTCGCATGCATGATTGTGTGTGTGTGTGTGTGTGTGTGTGTGTGTGCGTATTTTGTGATATTGGGTTGCATCGTTTGTAAGAAGCTGTTGAGTAACAGTTTAAATTTGTTTGTTAATAGTTTAAAGAGATCACCATAAATGCATACCCTGCAGGGAAACCGCGGACTAGTGAATCAAATTTCTAGTTCCGTACTAGGTCTTTATCGCCAAAAACGAACTAGTCCGATATGAACTAAATCCCCACCAGTCCAAAATCGGAGAAAAGTAGTTCTTTTAAAAAACTAATTTATTTCAGTTTTTTCACTAGAAATCGATATCTAAAGTGACGAATTTAGAAATGGTTCGGAACTATAGAAAAAGAGATGCAGAACGAACTAGATCTTATTTGTCGAATTTAGAACTAATTCGGAACTGTCGAATAAGAGATGCAGCGGGGGGCTTGTTTACTTTACATAGATATGTGTTCGGCGGCTTTTTCGTTCAAATACGCTTCTATTCTGCGCTTCGCAGATGCTTTTTCATAGCTTGGTAATACAAAACTAAAATTTGTGTTAACATTTCAACATCTTGGGACCGTCTGGAATCTAAGAAATAACAGCGAGCACCTCTGCAAACTCAGCTACAGCTGAAGGTATGTAAACGTACATTTCTTAAAATCATTCAAACAAATTTAATTTCAAATTGAAGACACATTTCTTCCAAAATAACTTAAAATCGCACACACGGAAGAACCATAAAGATGGAAAAATCATGATACTTTTTTCTTTCGTCTGTCGATTTCAGAACTAGTTCGGAACTATCGAAATGCATCGGGGGGCAATTGACACTTCCTAGGACATCGCCATGTTAAATTCGCCAGTTGCTTGCATGCAAAAGAGATTTATCGCCAACCAGTACTGGGTCTAAATGTACTAGAAGCGCCCCAGTTCAGAACTAGAGATTTTCCCCACAGGGTAAATACAAACATACACTTTACATAAGCGAAACATATCAACATACCGCTCGTTTATTGGGAGAATGTCTCAAATAAGGTACGTATTCAGAAATGAGCGCCAGCACTCGTTTTAATTTGTTTAAAGCAACGATATTTCTGAATTGTGTCTCATAAAAAGAAAATTTGTCATCTTGCAACTTTGCTCATTTCTGAAGTGAAGTTTCTTAATCGAGGTCGGTGATGTTTGCTTTAAATATTTAACGACACGGTTGCGTTGAATGCCATGGCGGGGACAAAGTTTAAGATAAGGATAAGGATAAATATAAAGATAGCGATGAAGATGATAATGTATATGTGGATGAAGATGATGTTGATGTTGAAGATAAGGATGATGAAGAAGAAAAAGAATAATAATAAGAAAAAGGAGAAGCATACTGAGACAAAGATGAACATGATGATGAAAATTAATACTTATTATGCGGAAGATCAAGACTAAGATAAAAGTTAAGGTTTTGATTAAGATTAAGACGAAGATTAAGGCTAAGGCTAAGCAAAGATAAAGCCCAAGAAAAGGACAAAGATAAAGGCAAAGTCTAAAACAAAAACAAATACTAAGGAAAAGATAAAGACTAAGGCAAATATATTAGAAAATCGAATGAAAACTTCTTTCTTTCTACGAAGTTTAACTTGTTTCGCGCGTAGGGTTTTACGTTGTGAATTTATTGGCGTCCTTTTTTTACACTTTCAACGGTATGCTAGGCCATGGCTTGAAACTTACACTTTATTACACTGAAATTCAATGGGTTGCAAAACTGCGTACTAGGGTGGTCCAAAAATACATGCGGGGGAAAAAAGTTTAAAATGCTAAGCTTTCACCCGCAATGATTTTTCTAAATGGGAAAAATAATGCCCGTATTTTTTTTTTTGTCAAAAAGAATATATTTTCCAATTATTTTATATGGAAAAACCGCTTTTTCGTAGAAGTGGTATATAATTCTTGAAAATCAATATTTTTCGATCGGAAAACCCTGTTTTTCTTAAGCAGACTTCCAATAACAATACACAATCGTTTATTTAACCATTTATAAATATTAACTATTTTTTAAAGGCCCCCAAAAACCTCAAAAAATTCAATGTGGGACTCACAAAAAATCGTTAGTACTCAAAAATAGTAAAATAAACAAGTGGGCATTATTATTGAAAGTCTTCTGAAAGAAACTGAGTTTTTCGATAGAAAAATACAGATTTTTAGGAATTCTAACCATTTATACGAAAAAGTGTGTTATGCCCATATAAAATACATGGAAAACTGCATGGGCTTTAAGGCAGTTCTAAATATCATAAAAATATCCATTTAGAAAAATCCTTAACATTTCACTATTTTTTTTGACCACCCTACTGCATACTCTTTTTTTCTAAAAAGAGCAATATTTTAATTCGACTCGGATTTTTGGGGTTTTCGTTGTAGTATTAACAATATTTTGATAAATAATATGCGAAAAATAAAACAACTAAAAACAGCTGCCCTTATTGTAAAAAACTCTCTATACCTAAACTTTACTGATGAATCCATATGCATACATCAGAAAATATATATTTTTTTTAGTAGTACACTCGCATACTTACATGCATACAAAAATACATACCTACGTACTTACTAATTTACACTAATATCCATAGTCTATTTTTGTGTAACTTTGCAAAGATTGTACGCCCGAATTAAGTTTGTACATATGTATGCATAAAAATTATACGCTCAAGTACTTTTAGCTTTTATTGCGGTTCAGATTCTTCGGAACCCTTTGAAAGCAATGCTGGTCGATTATTCAAAACTACTTGATCCAAATGAGAATATATAAGTTTTTACAGTGAAAACCCGATTATGATTGATATTTAAGCTACATATTGAAATAATGAGGTTGTTCACGCTTGCCGGCGTATCCGATTATGTGGTTATGCGGTTATATTTTTTATTCAGGTTACAACAATAAAATACACTACACAATAGTAATTTTTAACCAGATAACCTCAATATCATTTTTCAATTTGTGCCAGTGATGAAAGCTCCTTCAAACAATATATATATATAATATTGTAGGTTTAATTACAGAGTCTATTTTACAAAATTGTTCGGCAGTGCATGTGAAAGCTTAATAAAAATATGTGCACTTCTATACATACATACATACGCATATAGTACGTATGGCTACCTGTGGATGCATGTAGCGCAGCAATTATGCAGAATTTAAGTAGCTAAGTATGAAAGCTGCCGTTTACCATGATTTTTCATTGGAATTCACACACACACACACACCCATATGCACATAAATAGCGTGCGCAAGTATGAGTGTTCATGTGGGTGGTATTTATGTAGTATATGCGCTTCGTTTTAATTGCGCCAACACATGCGTAAATGGCCGTCGCATAATGCCAAGCGCCACAATCACTTGCGCCTCCACGGCGTATGAGTGACATTTCATGAAAATTCATTATTAAAACGGTTATTATCATAAAGCTGTGACTTTTGGGACTTTTCAGCGCGGTATCACGACAAAAGCCTGCACGAAGAGAATGACCAAAAAAGAGAATGAAAAATTATGACAGCGATGAAAGTTAATTTAAGTTGTTTTATTTCCAACTTAATTTAAAAATGCCGAGCAAGAACACTAGCAAGAGAATAAGGATAAGTAAATAAAAATAGGGTTCTTTTTTTTATGTATGCAAAAGGATGCGGTTGTAAATGTCAACAAAATTGTAAAGGGAGCAGCAGAGAAAAGAACGCTTAAATTTACTATGCACATGAATTGGAAATGTAACTGCGATTCTTCCATTTACCCATTTTGTTTGCTGGTTGCAGTTCCGTTAGATCTCTTTGGCTGCATTTATTTAGGGTTTAACCGTTTATTCGTAATAAAATCTTAAAACACGTTTAAAACGTGACGTACGTTCACACTACCTTTTTAAAAAAGTATTAATTATTCGTAAAAGCACTTAAATCACAAAGTAGTTAAATGACGATTCTTCAAATACAATTTAAAGTAAAAAAAAGCTTGAAATATTGCGAACCAATTGAAGTGTGCATTTTTGCTATGCTTCCTCAGCAACTGCTGCAGCCAGATAGATGTGTGTTCGGTTGCCAACTTGTTGGCCACGAGTGGCACGGACGCGGCAGGAATTTAATTGCATGAACTTCACTTTTGTGACACATAGTTTTATGATTCACCTTACAGTTTGGTTGAAAAATGAAAAAAAAAAAAAATCAATTTATGTGACCTTTGTTTCAGTACAGTTCGAATTATTGTAAGCTTACCTATCTATTTTGAGCTAACTTGACTGGGCTAAGAATACTTTTTTTTAATTTCTTTAAAATCTCACAAAAAGTACCTAAATTTAGCCAAAAAAATGACCTTTTAGAAAGAAATGAATTTTTAATTTTTTATGAAAAGTGCAATGTCATCTTTGGTTTTTCTACCAAAAAAAACAAAAAAAAATTAAAAAGCAGCAAATCGAAAAAGCATCACACATAGCTTCGAATATCAATAAAAATACGAATTAGAACGACAAAAATCGATTTTTGATAATGTTGAGTCATTTTTCAAAAGTGCATGAAACAAGCGATTTTGATGATATCGACAAATAAAAAAATATGAATGCGCTTCTTTCCGAATAGAATAATATACTAAAATTTCTTAAGAGGGAAATAGCTTCTCCTTCCCCAAGGGATACATAACATTTGGTCTATGTTAAGCAAAGTATTTTAGTTCAAATCAAAGTTACTCGTGAGCTGTACAGCAAACTATGGGTCAGGAGGAAGGGATCAAAACTGGGCCAAATTCAAAATCTTGTCACTCGGTGGTTTTTGGAGTCGCTGATTACGCATATGTAGTCAAATTGGAAAGATTCAAAATGGCGGACGATATTTTGAAAATCGATCGGATTGCTTGAAATTTAACACTCATTGAAAACGGCGTACTGAGTATGGAGTCCGACAATTTTCAAAAGCCATTGAATCTCAACAGATATCACTACTCAACGACCTTATACTTTAGTGTTGAGTCTAAAAGTAAGTCAAAGATACATATCTCTTTTTGTAAACCGCGTCATGTTGGATTAAAGTGGATAGCCAGAACCCGCTGCTCCGCCGCTGAAATCTTGATGATTTATAATATAATACGGAGATAATTTGAAATACATTAAAGACACATCTAAAAATTTCATGACTGAAAAAATTTCCTCCGTTGTCTGAACATTTGAATCAGTCAACATTTATCGTCATTATTCAATTTCTCATTACCGCTTTTATCAACTTGATTTCTTGTTTGTCCAGGCTGCTTTGCTATAATAAAAGTTTCTATAAAAACTAGTCTACACCTTTTTCAAATGTATTTCAGAAAAGTGCAAATGTATTTCAGAAAAGCACAAACGTGTTTCAGAAAAATATTTTTAGAATACAGTTGTGCTTTTCTGAAAATCATTTGTGTTTTTCTGAAAATCATTTAAGCTTTACTGAAATACAATTGTATTTTTCTGAATTTCATTTGGCTTTTTCTGAAATACATTTGGTCTTTTCTGAAATACATTTGAGGTTTTCTGAAATTCATTTGAGTTTTTCTCAAATTCATTTGAGTTTTTCTGAAATACATTGTGTTTTCCCGAAACACTGTTGGAAAAGGTGTAGACATCAACCTCGTCGGTAGCTATTATATCAAAGGACATCCAAATGGCAACACTAGAGGTAGATGTCTCCTCGCCGGAAGTAGTTAAATATTTAACAACCACATTATTATTACTATGCCATAATATGCACGAAGCTTTAGCGGATCCGCATGATACGCCATTTCTTTAAATGAAATTAATTGCTGTATGTATGCACATATGTTGAAAGAGAAAATAAATAAAGAACTCAGTTTTATAAAATACAATTCATTTAAAAAGAAGAAAATAAATAGAATAAATTTTTTTTTATATACCACGCTTCTATAAATGGACTAAAAAGTAGAAAATAATATTTCTCAGCCCTATAGAATTTGTTTTGGTAACTTTTGAATTGGAAATTTTGGCAAAAGTCATTATAAAAAATTTATGAGATTGAAAATGAAAAAAAAAATAAAAATTTTATTTTAATTATTTTTGAATATTTTTTATTAATTTTATTTTTTTAGAGAATAAAAATAAATTACTCTCCCACAAGCGTAAAAAATGTGTCAAAACGTGCCAAAAGTGGCCAGAGCGGGAGGAACGCGAAAAAACTACATTCCGTTCCCGGATTCGAAAAATCAGCCGTTTCTCCTGTTTTTATTTTTGCGGTTTGTTTAATTGAAATTTTAATTTAGCTTATTCACTGCTTTTTCATTTTACATATCCTTTATATGATTTGCAAAATATGGAAAATACGTCAAACATTTGCTGAGCCTTCATTTGTGAGAATTTGAAGAAAAGCAGTGATTTTATGTGTATTTATCTTATATGGCTAATATTTAAAATTATCGCGTGGAATAAACCTAATATAAAACTTCTTCATACATTATTTTGAAAATTCTTTTTCAACTACTTTTTTCTATCTATCTATTAATCGAAAATAAAATGGTTTGAATCAAATTCATTACTTGACTTTTGGCCACTTCTTATTGAACTCTAGCAGCGTCGAGATTTGCATTAAAGTTTTTTTTTTTTAAATTCTGCCTACATGTTCAAAACAATTCACTTATTCGGTAATTCAATAAAGTTTCACTATCATTCAAATGACTCAGATATTTCTTCGGTAATTTTCATTTTAAAAGGCTACTGATTTTTTTGTTGAAAAATTCAGATATTCACATTCAAAAACTTTCACACAATCCTTTTAACTAATAGTTCGTTGGATTCGAAAATTAAAAAAAGATTGAAAATTTCATGATTCCTGCAAGCTTTCATTTTTCTATTTACTGCTGGGCCAAAAGTGTTCAGCTCGACAACATCTTAACGTACATCCTATGTATGAATGTTCATGCATTGTTTATATTTTACATACCTTAAAAATTTAAAACAATTAGATACATACATACATATAAGCGTGTATATATGTACGAGTATGTGTCTGCGAATTAGCGCTTAGCCGACATGACTCATCATGCACAGTGCTATTGATAAATGTAAGCCGTGAGGGGTACAGTGAGGATAATCTGATAGCATGGCGACAGTGCTACAATGTCAAATCCTAAATGAGTGCGAGTAATTTTTTGTTTGCTCGTGGGCTATAAAACATTCCTGGATACATAAATATATATGTAAGTAGTTGTCTATATTAACAGCAGCTTTTCTCGTAATCCACTTCTTTCGAGCATCCAATGAATCGCGTCATTAAACTAAGCTGAACTAAGAAATTGCCGTAACAAGAGTAAAACGCAAAAAGCGTATAAAAATAGATTTCTTCTTATTCAGAGTACTCTTACCAGCCAAAGGTTATAAAAACGACATTTTCTTCTTTTTATTACAGTGGCTAAACTTCACACAATGTAAGCTGTCCTGGCTGTAATATTCAGCAAACTGACAAAGGAAAAAAAAAAGATTGACGAAAAAAAATACGTCGGCAAAATGTACGATTTTGTCCGCCTCGCCAGCACATAATAAAAATCCACTCAACACTGCGTGAATACGACATAAGAAGCGCACATCATTCAGGCGCAAATCATCCGTCAAGCGTCAAGGCGTTAGCCACTTAGTAACTGAACGCAGTAAAGCAACGCAGAGTGGTGTCACACTCTTCAGCACTCCACAGCTCGCGTGTCCGCCTAAACATGCTTATCTCACATCCTGCACCGGCACAGCTTGACGCGGGCATCCCGATAGACGCAGCCCCATCATACGCCACAGCCACCACATCGCGCGCGTATTATGACGACGTAGCAGGACTGGCTTTGGCCGCTGCTGTCGGCAATATAGCCGCTGTCAACTCTTTCGTCGACAGACTGCGCAACAAAAGTGAGCCGGGCGGCGGTGGCAGCGGCCACAGTGAAAGCGACTATGATGACGCGGATATCGATCCTGCCTCGGATTATGTGCCACCCGAGCAACGACCCGAGACATATATTATCACAGTGCTGTTTGCGCTCATCTTTATTGTTGGCGTTTTAGGTAATGGCACTTTGGTGATAATATTTTTTCGGCATCGTTCCATGCGCAACATTCCCAACACGTAAGTTTGCCAAAAGACAAAAGCGAAAAGCCAACAGTCAAAAGTTATCATAATACATAAAAATAGCCCTTTTGTCGATGGGCGGCGCACAGTGTGCCTTTTAAACACTTTATTTTTTCAAAAAAAAAAAAAAAATTGTAAATTACTCTTATATTGGATTTCAAATTCACTCTGATTGGTGCATATCAAAATAATGCTTCTATAGAAAGCGTTAAAAAAGCACACTGTGCGACTTAGGAGTATTTAGGCACATTTTTGGGGTTATAAATGTGGGCAATTGGATGGAGTGTTTTCATATGAAGAAACTTTTTTTTTTGGTAAAAATATCAAATACTTTGAAATCATTTTTTCTATCAATGTTGTAATCAATATTTGTGTATTTGCCATACAGAAGGTAAAAGAAAAACCAAATAATCAAAAAGTAGACTGGAACTCAACTGGCAATTTACAAAATAGTATTTGAAAAAGTTGTTTTCTTCACAAAATATTTTAATTAGCTTACTCTGAAGCGGATTCATCGTTGTATTTAGTTCTAAAGTTGAGTTAACAATTAAAAAGCATTCAGAGCTTTCTGCTCTCCGAGGGAGAGTAAAAAAAACAAAAAACAACCACATGGAAGAAAAGTTCTGAACTATAGCTATGAATCCGCCTTAAGCGTGAACCCATACCGAAAACGAAAAAGCGTTTTTTTTTTTCTTATTGTCGGCCGACAAGGAAACATTTTTTCTACCCCATTTGTGTCGTGTTCCGACGCATTTGGTAATGGGTTGAATAATAAGAAGTAATGTATTTACTCCAAGTGAAATTAAATATGCATACAGTGACGAACAAAAGTATTGCCACAGAAAATTTTTCGTAATATGTGCAAAGTTTTTCATTCTTTTCTTTTCGAAAATTAAAAAACAAAAAATGTGTTTATACTAAAACTCAGGAAAATTTAACAAAAGTGCATAGATACTAATTTTTTAGAAAAATTCTAAGTATGTCGCTTTATAACCCATTTAATTTTAGTAAAACCAAGTGCAAGTTTGAAGTTGCTAGAAATCCAACTAAAGTAGCATAAGACGCTGACCTACCATCTGCACAGATGGCTCAAAGGTGATAAGAAATTGGCGTGTGTTGCTATTTATTTCCAATAATATCGCCGGCTTGATGACTACAGTGTCTTTCAAGCGGGGATCTTTGCTATAAGCAAGTCTATAGCAGTTATATACATAGATTCATATCCTCCTGGCATCCATTCAGCAAATTTGCCAGCGACGGGTTGAAGTATAGAGTTGCCTTCCGAACCTTAACCTATAGCTTTTAGTAGCGGAACGTGGCTGCACAGACCGAGTTGAAGAAGGTTTTGCTTTAATGTGAATATAATTTTATTCAGTTTTAAAGCGATGTGCTATTGAAAAGTCAGTGGAAAAAACAATCGTTCATATGGAGAGGTTTTTTTGAATACTCGTATTTGCAATAATTTTCAAGTTAAAATTTTTTTATAAATTTTTTATAAAAATATTTTTCACGCTTTAAGGCCTTCAAGAAAAATCCCAAGAAATATTTTTCATTATTTCTGTTACTAGGAAAACTACATTGCGGTTGCTGTAAATTTTCATGAAGAAATAAATATATGCGCAATTTTTTCTTAAGAGTTGCATACTAATTTAAGAAATTTTGATAGAAAAATGTTTCTATTCCATTTCTTGTGCGTCATTTTATATGAATTTGTCTTTAACCATAGCCAAATCCTACCAAAGTCTCAAACTTTATAAAATGTTTGGAAAAATTCAAAAATTTTCATGCAAACTTTGGGTATGCAAATTTATAGCCAATATAATTTTTGCATAATAAAGCGCAGCTTTAAAGCAGCTATAAATTCGTCTTTACTTTTGATAAACTTTTTGCTGCCGGTCTTCTTTGATGTAGCTTTAAATTTTCAATTTCGAAGAAATGGTGATTTTTTCTTAAGTATAAACATGAACTTTTGATTTATGTATGTAAATACATATTTTAGGGTACAACATGAAAAAAATATTTCTTAAAAAATTTGCTAAAAATTTTAACATGCAAAAAATTTTGGATATTTAGAGACAATTACCAAGTAAACTGTTCCTTGAGTCACTCTAGATGTATTTTCTTTGTCTTAATAGCTTCTTTCCTAAATGTCCGTGTTCAGCTCTCAAGAAAAACACCAAATTTTCATATAAAATGCGCTCATAAAACTAAATTTCTTTTTATCAAAACTGCTTAAATCAGTTTGCAGCTCTCTAGAAATTTCGTAAGTTTTGTACTACACTTTTCCAAAATTTTCTTTTACTTACCTTACGCTTTTATTTCAAGCGACAAAAAGAATAAAAAATATTTCTCCAGATTTTGCTTAAGAGCTGGATACTACCCATAAACAAATAAATGTATACCAAAAACCAAATAAATATTAAAATAACCAAAGATACAAGATTTATTGCCGTCTTAATTTAAAAAAGAGAAAAGCCAAAATATGGTGAATATCACTCGAATTACAAGGACTGAACTAAAGTTCTTTGTATGTTTAAGTCCACTGACGAATTCAAGCCCAAGAATAGATGCTGGCAGCGAATAACATCCTCACAATGAAATACTTCATGTTGATGGCTTAATATAAGATGGACCGGAGAATTAATTTGATCTTTGCATACATATTTTTTTCTTTCAAATGTGGCAATGCTTCCATTGTAATATTGCTATTCTGTTATTATAAATATTTGGTAACACATGTGTTTATACATATATACATACATACATATATATATATATACATACATATGTGTGTGCGGACTCCACAAGTAGTCATCTTAGAACCTTTAGTAAGGCAATTATTGCTCGAATAACAAGCACTTGTGTCTCGTTTATGGCTGCGTACAATTTTGTATCAGGCACAGGCAATCGAACCTACTATGTACTTATGTACATATATGTAAGTATTCATGACACACAAATAGCGGTAATTTACATGTGAGGCGTGCGGTTGTGCTCTTCAAAATGAGCCACTATATAGGAACATAAAAGCCATTCAGTGCTGCAGATATGCGAGAATAGCTGCTATTACCTGTGGTGCCCAGCATCTACTCATCATGCGCCCACACTTTTTGCTACATTTCGGTAGTTGCGTTCTAGTGGGCGCTGTTTTTTTTCACTGTTATTGCTTTTGCGAATGCCCTACCACTTTAATGTGTACGCTTGGATCTTATCGTTTGTCACACACGCCTGACAACGCCACTGACAGTAGTGATGCGCAGCCAGTTGGCTCGTTTTACAACTTTTTGTTGCTGGACGGGCCTGGTTGCCCAGTTATTTATATATGAGCATTTCTACAGAATGGTCAACCAGGACCGAGAACTAAAATGAGCAATCAGTTACATATGTGTGGGAGCAATAAGTTATAGTGGTCCGATTTTGACGGTTCCGACAAATAATTAATACATTATAAAAATACATTCGCTTACAAAATTTCAGTCGGAAATCTCGGAAACTGAGGGACAAGTTTGCGTTCCTTTTTTTTACCTTCAAAAGCGTACGAACGTACGGTTCGCGACCCTTGGAAATGCCCATATTTATCTACATACATACTTTAATGTTGTGCAATATTGCTATGTTAGCAGCTGGTATGTTAGTAAGTGAAATTCATCCATGACCAGCAGAGCGTTAGAGCATTGCGAAAAGCCACCGCCGATGTTATTTATTGCCTATCAAACTTCAACATCTGCCCTGTCTTCACAGACACATTTGCTTGTGCTCCGCGTGCAGTCTTTCCTTAGCTTGCAAACTCTCCATTTTGTGCCTGTGTAAGGCATTGATTATTGGTTTGAAATGTTTATTTGTTTGCATTTCCTGACTACTTGCTCGATTTCGGTTTCCTTTTCGAGCGTTCGCAACCGGGCGTATGAGTGATATGCAACATGGGATTATTTACAAATTTGAATTCGCCATCACTCATACGCCATGGCATGCCAATGGATATCGTGTTGTAATAAGAGCAAAAATCCAAAAGGATACGACGATACTAGATGCTTGCAGGCTTTAGTCTCAATTTGTTTTGTTTGCATATACATACATGGATGGTATTTATTTCGGTATTTGCATGACTTTGTAAAGAATAGCCATTGTTTGGGCGTTGAGTGTTGATATTTCATTAAATGTTTTGTGCTTGAATAAGTTTGTTATCACCTTGTCGCCTCAATTTGTGTGTCTACTTCTCTATCTCTCCAATTGCACAGCTACATTTTGTCTCTGGCCTTGGCCGATCTGCTGGTCATCATCATTTGCGTGCCGTTGGCCTGTATTGTCTATACACAGGAGAGTTGGACGTTTGGCGCCCAAATGTGTCGCATCAGTGAATGCTTCAAAGACATTTCCATTGGCGTTTCGGTGTTTACACTGACCGCTTTGTCTGGCGAGCGCTATTGTGCGATAGTGAATCCGTTGCGTAAATTGCAGGTGAGCTCGGTTATAGGCTGTGCTTTATTTAGCAGCCAACAATCAGCAACAATGAATAGTCTCAGTTATAATTTTCATTTATTTCATTTTATGCTATGCCACTTCGTCTTGCAGACAAAACCTTTGACCGTCTTTACCGCCACCATGATCTGGCTGCTGGCCATTTTGTTGGCGACACCATCTTTTGTCGTCTCGGACATTCAAGAAATACATTTGCCGCCAGGTGGACACAACGAGAATCTGACGATAATTGTTTATTGCTCGCCATTTGGACGTAATCGCACTAATCTGGAGTCGTATACCAGGTAAGATTTTTCTGAATTTTGTAATGTAACCCCTAGTTTCCCAAAAAATTTAAAACAAGAAAAGACGTTTAAAAAACCACTCATGGACAGCGGTTACTGCTGAAAACATTAAATTATTTTCGCATTTTTATTAAAGTGTGCGCACGAAGCAAATAAAGCCAGTCAAATAACATAAACATTTTTCTTCTCCGCGGGGATTTGTCAACTCAAAAACTAACTCTGCAATGTTTTAAATTCACACACGCGCACACTTTATGTAAATATATACATATGCATGTATTTATGTTTGCCTATTTTTATTTAGATATTTCCATGATGATTTTGTTTTTATCATTCCGCTTTGGGACACTTTTACGGTTTAACAGCAAATTTATATTTTCAACACTACGGGATACCTACATACATACATACTTACGCGTATGTACACCATTGTTTGCTTGGGTTTATGCCATCTATACGCAAATTGGCGCTGTAGGCCACCAAATGTGGCGATTTTATTCCTGCAGTTTTCGTAGGCAATTTTTTTTTTTTTTTTTTATTTGCATTTGATATAAAAATTCACCACATATATGTACAGAGGTTTGCTGTAGCTCGGTTCGTACATATTCTTATTTTTATTAAGCTAAAATTTGCATGTTTTCTATAAATGGTTGCCAGATGAAAATCGTTGATGCAAGCAAAAGCTTTAAGTAACGTGAGCTAATGACGAGGAAGTCCATCCTTTAACATCATTAACCCTGGAAGGTTATACTTATTTTGCAACATTTTTAGAGAACCTTTGCGAAAGCAGTGTGCACGTATTTTAACAAAATTTGTGGAGAGATTATAAGACTTAAGATGTCTAGTTTCGCCTTGTTGGTATAAATTTACAGTTTTAGATCAAACTATGCGCGAAATTTTGCATTTCAAAAGGGATATGCGTCGTTCATTTGACGAAGTAAAACTTTCCCGGGTTAAATTGATCTCTGTGCTGCTGAGTTCAGCGCACTTTTTGGTCTCTATTTAAAAAAAAAAACTTGAATTTTTGATTAGGCTTCCAGCACTAACTTACCCAGTGCCACAATTAACCGATTTGGGGTTTGATTTAGACCGGGTCGGAGCTCATTCAAAAGAAAAAGGATGGCAATTACCCTTATACCATGTCCCCACCAAAAAGTTAACCATCTCGAATCGAACTTAACCACATCACTAACTATTGGTGTCCACACTGCGGTTTGAGGTTTATAAAACAGTACAAATGTAAAGAACAGTGTTCGTACCTCCAAACCTCGATTCAGGACTAAATCGCTGCAAAAATCGGACCAAAAACAAATTTTCCGTACTAGATTGAATTTTTTATTTTTGTTTCTGACATTAATTGTTTGACTAAAATAATTTCTATTCATGCAAAATAAGAACGCGAAGCAATGCAAGGATAATATTTAGGATATTTAGGTAATTTTTAGCATTTTCTATGAAGTAGAACGTATCTAACACTTAATTTTTTAAAAAGCAAACCTTTTATACTTTATATAAATTTCATTCTACATATATTTTTTAACAACTTAAGTAAAGTTCTGCATCCGCCAGTTTGTACAGCCATACGTAAAAAAATAACGAAGTTAATTTATTGACGCATTGCTATGAAAGAGTTACTTTTTAACAGTGAGATTTGGCTACTTTTCAATTTTTTTTACTGAAACCGGTGGTGAACACTCAAAAAACGGCCCCAAGAGGGGCATAACATGAATGAAAAAAACGGAATAGATTTGAAGTCCAGCGGAGTAGAGGAGTAGATTTAATTTTTTTTTAAAAACCGGAGTAAAACTAATCTGATTTTAGTTTAGTCCAAACACTAGTAGGGAACGAATTCTTTACATTTCAACGCTAATGACCCACAGATGGCGGGAAAACACAGGGTTGTATCAGACTTTCGACGTGGTTTCGAGTTGGTTAGCTTTTAACCGTCTCAGTGAAATGGTTAAGTGCTGTCATTTTTATATGGCGAAACTACGCTAAATCAAGTGGGTTATCGGGATAACCAACTCAATAGCCATAACTACGTGGTTAGCTCCGGTGGGGACATGGTATTAGATACTTAGATATATTTATGACGTCATAAAAATTCGAATCTTGGACCTGGGAATTGGGCGGGTAGGAATTGAAAAGATGAGCTTACTGATAGAAGGAGATAATGCAAATTGACATATTAGAGCTGATTGGTTAGAGGTGCATACTACCCCTCCGTAGGAACTGTGTTCGATCCTTGGCCCGAGAAACGTGTAAAATTAGAACAAGTGTTTTTTTGCCATGGAAAAGTGTCTAATAAAATCCTTTTGCCGTTCCGAGGCGGCGTAAAACTTTAGGTCCCTCCATTTGTGTTATAGCTATCAACAAGACGCACACTACAAATAGGAGGAGAAGCTCGGCCAAACACCTAGCCAAAGTGGAAGCGCCAAAATATTATTAAAGCACTTAATAATATATTTTCAACGATTTGACAAGGGCGAAAGATTTTAGCCATCTATCGAAATCTGAATTGTGCTTTTTTTCAACCCATCTGCCAATATTTTTCTTTCTTGTTGACATATTTTGGTTTATTTTGTTTTTGTTTACATATGTATATACTAGTATAATGTATTTCAAAAGGAAACTCTGCTATCCTTTGTCAAATCGGATTTCTTCCTAAGAACGAAAAATGACACTGAAGCCAGTTTGTCTCCAAATCATGTTTGACAAGGGATGCATTTTTGACAAGGGACATACGTTCCCAAATATATTCTACTAATACCGTGTCGGAACAACGGTGCAACACCAGCAAATGTACGATATAAATATGCATACACACTAACATACATATGTATGTACATCCCAATTTTAAATTTTTACTGTCGGAAAACTCTCACTCTCAACCTTTTTTATTATTACTTATCCTTTTTTCTAGGTATACAGTAATCAGCAAGGCGTTCGTCTATTATCTGCTGCCGCTATTTATTATTGGTGCGCTTTACATCCTCATGGCTAAGCGTTTGCACACGAGTGCACGCGAAATGCCCGGCGAAGCGTTGGGCATGCAGACCCGGTCGCAGGCGCGAGCCCGTCGCCACGTAGCTCGTATGGTGGTCGCTTTCGTTGTGGGTGAGTTGTTGCAAGAGCTAAGTCCATATTTACATGGCTAAATCGAATAGTAAGCAAATCGTAGAAGAGCATCGTGTCGGGAATGAAATATGTATGTACATGAGAGTGGTTCAAACAAAATTTTCCCAAGATGGGGTTTGGGGCACCTTCCAAAATTTTTCCTTTTGCCAAAAGAGGTGCTGGTACCAAACTTTACGTTTCTAAGTATAAATTTAGAGGATGGCCATGATGCTCATATTTTACTCAGAAGCTCTCTTAGCATTCTGTGACAAAATTGATAAAATAAAGAGCTCTACGATTTCAACATGAAAAATAGAGGGCAAATAAATAATAAAAAAATGCCCAAAACTCCACAAAATTACTTTATAACCATCCCTTGCTCAATAAGCAGTCTTGTCGCTCTCTCTTGACAAATCGGCTCCCTTAGTAGAGGCCAAGGCGAATTCATACAAGATGGTGCCACCGGAGCGGTCGAATTCGAGTTTCAAGTCGAATTGTGCTAATTGTTAAGATTTTGCGTTTGTTGCACATTTTTTTCGTGTTCTGATTGTTATCGTGCGCATAATTTCTTAGTGTAGTTTTTTGTTTTTGTGCTGCCGCTATCACCTTGTATGGATTCGCCTTGGTACAGGCACTTTGTTGCTATTTTTGCAAATTTACATGAAAACTGGACTAATATTTAAATATATCATAGAAAAAAATTTTTAGTCGCTCTGTTTCCTACGTCATGATTTTCGTTTATATTCGGTGACATTTAGTTTACGTTTGCTGATTGCGTGAATTCGGGCAAATTTGGGGCACAAATATTTTTCTTTATACCAATCGCGAAAAATAATTTGTTCAAATTTTTCATTAGAAGTTCGCTGTATTCTACCAATCGTGTGACTACAAAAAAAAAAATGTTGTCCCATTTTTTTTTATTTTCTACCAATAGTCCAATATAAAAAAATGTTAGATTTACCAATCGTGTGGCATCGCCTTAAGAGCGAGAAGAACAAGGTGAGATCACATCATATTGGAAAATGTGCCTTTGAAAATTTCTATAAGATGGCCGCATATCAAAAAAATAAAGGGAGAAAGCTATTTATTAATTTACCTGTTTATAAATTCACAATGGGGTAAGCTTTGCAACAAACTAAAATTATTTAGCAATTCATCAATAATGTAATACATACATATGTATACATGTGTACAAATCTCAGTTGCAGCATAATTAAACTCGGCGCACACAATTAGAGCCCTCTGCACTAACGAGTTATCCGATATTGTGTTGCCCTGGTTATTCTCTGAAGTGCAAAGCAACCAATTTTGATTGACATTGCATTCTATGCAGCCAGCAAATAGCTGCCGATTTACTCAGTCCGAAATATCTATTACCGAGAATAGAGCCCGTCCTGCGTCTTCCCATTACGTGGCATTATGCCAAAACAGAATTGTAGTAAATACATCTATGTATGTATGTGCGAGTATGGACCTATGTTATATTTAGAAAACACATCACTCGCGTTAACATATGCAGTTAGTTCATAACCATTCTTAATCAGGCAAAATTAATGCTGCAATGAAGAACTTTTTAGTGTGAGACTTCCCGCTTGCATGCGATCCGAAAAAAATCGCTGAATCCCTGACTAAGGCTGCTGGTACCAGTGGAAGAAACCAATAAAAAGAAACAAGCAAATAATAAATTGGTTCAGCAACTGTACAAATATGTTAGTATATACTACATACATACGTTACTCACAAAATCGTTTTCATATCTGCCAATCCGGCGACATTCCTCAAAACGCTGTAGAATATTTAGCTGTTACAACAACAGCAACCCGTTATTTGTAATTGAAATACTTTTATGTTATGTACATATGGGTAATTCCATGTAAAATTTACACCTAAATGTTTTGTTTTGGTGTGAAATATTATTTTAAATTTTTTATATATTTTCATCATGATATTCGAAAGTCTAGAAAAAAAAAATTTCCGAAATTTTGAACTCACAGAGAAGTATCTTTTTAAATTTTTTCGATTTTTGTTTTTTGTTTTTGTGCAATCTAAAAAGTTTTCAAAATTTATGGAGTACACTGTAAAAAGTTGAGAATGGAAGAACCAAAACTGTAAAAATTACAAGTTTTTTCATGCCTGCGTACATAAAGTAGCACTGTAGCGTATGCCTGCGCGCTGAATCTCAGACAATGTATAATTTAATGCAAAAAATTACTTGTTTAATTTCTATCCTATCCTATCTCACATCCTAAAGGAAGGCCGAGGAAATTACGCACATTTTGACCGATAAATAGTTTATTAACTGCAAATATTAAATATACATAGATATTTCTCTGTGAGTTAAAATTTTCGGATTTTTTTTCGAGATTTTCGAAAATCATGATGAAATAAAAAAAATATGTATGTAAGTGTCCTCTTTTTTCGATAAAAATGTAAAAACAAAGAAATATGCAATATTTGGTTTTGCATATGAATTTGGATTTATGCTTACGCAAGCACATCAGACTTAAATCAGCCATAAAATCCATAGTTATGGTCCGATTTACTGAGCTCAATAAATTATAAAGATAAGAAAAGCGTAGTAATATAAAATAACATTCGCCCATTTATTTAACCCAAAAGCAAACCAAATTAAACCCCACAGATCTAATGAATTTTGCTTATTTTAACGCGAAGCAATTTTTTAATTCACGAAACGGAACAAGTTCGTGCTACGATAGCAAATATAGTATTCTCTATTGTTTGTGCTGGAAAAATCGCACAATTTTTTGATTGAAATATTCGGGTATCCAATTGACTGGGACTGGCTCAATTGAACAATCCATTTCTTGGGCGAGTTAGTGGTTAAAATAACCGAGAAACCATTTAAGCCTAGCAGTTACCTTTTTCATTTTGTAAATCTTGTGAAACGAGCTGCATTTTGGATTTTTCCAAATTGCCAATTTTCGAACCTTCGCCCCCTTTTTCGGGAAAAATTTTCGTTGGTTTAATGTGCGTTTGGGTTAATTTAATTTGAGTGTGGGTTAAATAAATGTGCGAATGCCATATTCATTTGGAAATTCGATAAATTTCTTCTTTTTATTGTTCTAAGGTTAAAATCTCAAGAAATACTTTTCATTCTTTCTGTGTCAGTAATTTTTTTTGAAGTAGTACATATCGCTAGCTTAGAGTAAAAAGTTGCTAAATCCAGTTTTTAAAATTTTGTAGCAGAGAAAAACGCTTCACAAAATCATTTTCTTCAAGTATGTATTTTGCAACATTTTGAATACAACACTTTAGTCTATTTAAAACATACAGCCCGATTCACTTAAATAGGTACAGGTATGCGTAGTATCCTTATGTGTATAGGAAAGTTATTAAAATTACACTTAAAACCCTTTTAAGAATTTAAAGCATAAATAGAACCATAACAGCGCAAAAATGTGCGAAGCGAGTACTTTTTCAACTACATAAAATGCATAAATGGAGGGCTTCACAGTTCTTAGACTTTGCATGCGATCTGTTGGAAATTAAACTGAACGAAATGCAAATATTTTTGACAGCTGAAGCTGGGTCACAACATAGCATGAGAAAGGAATGAAATGGAGCCAGAACACAAAAGCTAAACGGAAATAACAAAAGTCCTTCAAAGTAGAATTCAATTTTGATTAAACGTTTTCGCATTTCTTTAGACTTATCGAATTTTTTGTGTCTTCTAAATAGGCGTTTCACTAAATAGAATTAGTTAGAAATGCAACATCTAGTTTTAAAGTTTTGTAAACGATGCGTTTTTAGTTTTCCTTGCCTTCTATATCATAAAGTGAATTTTCATAAAAAATGCACCCAGCAGCTTTTCTATGTAAAAAATATTTTTCTCTACAAACTTCAAATAAAACTGTGAGATATTCTTTAGAGCGACCAATCATAATAATTCTCTGTATTATTTAACATCCTTATGACATACTTATGTTTGCATATTGCAGGAGCACGAACATAAATGTTAGATAGTGGTTTTCCTCTTCAAGTATGCTTGAAGAGGTTTTCAGGGTATTTTGTATAAGCCGCCTTTCTAACTGTGGCGTTAACATTTCCACTTGGCAATATGATTGACCAATCTGATTTTCAATGCTAATTGTCATGTTACCAAGCAACTACCGTGGTTACGCATATTTGCATGACAATTGTGGCAGCAGTTTTGCATTGGCGAATCTGGGCTGAAGAACGTTTGCTCCAATGCCAGATTGCGCTCACACAACTGAAAGTGCATACATACATAGGTATTGAATGTAATAAAATGAAGAATAATGGAAATGTTGATAGAAATTTACACTTAAATTGTTTGCATAAAAAGTTAAATTAAACTCTTTGTTACCATTATTTTGTTTTATTTGTATTTTTTTGCATTTTTAGTATTCTTCGTCTGCTTCTTCCCCTATCATCTATTCGAGTTGTGGTTCCATTTAAATCCAACTGCCAAAGAGGACTTTGATGGCTTCTGGCACGCGATACGCATAATTGGATTCTGCGCGAGGTAAGTGACCAGGGTTACCACTGACGAAAAAAATTATTTACCATCCACTTGAAAAAAATCTACCAAATCTTGGGAATATCTACCAATAACTTTTTTATAATTATTTTAATAAAAACTATAGTTTTGTTATTTTTTTATTTATTTGAATTAAAACTCTAGTTTTTTAATTTTTTTTTAGCTATTTCAATAAAAATTAAAATTGTTTTTAAGAACTTTTTATTTAACTACCACACCAAAAGCGGAAGTGATGAAACTAAAGGCGACAATGAAACTTCATTATTTGAAAAACTTCAACTCGAGTTATTATTGACAAATACAGTGACTCAAAAAAGTAATTTTTTTTTTAATATTCGCAATATTTTTCGAGTAAAAATTTGTTATTGCTTTAACTAAATCCATAAAAATCGAGGATTCAAACTATATACAGCATATAGAAAAATTCCAAAAATTTTCGTCTAAATTTCGATTTTTTTACTCTGAATTTTTAGGACAATTTAAAGTATGGAGTTTTAAAGCAAATGCTTTTTTTTCATTGATAAAAAATGGCGTTGATTTAATTTATTTGCGAACAATCATAGTGCGTAATTACATACCCGTAAATTTTTTCTTTATATTTAAATAATCATTTAAAATATTTAGGCAATCAAAAGCTCCTCGGGATTCCAGTAAAATTAGTTTTGAATGGAGCGCGATATGTTCGCCTTATATCGATATACATTTATACGTATGTAATTATATAAAAAGTATGCAAAGAAATGTAAAATATATTAAAAGATAACTACGAAAAATAAATCGGGAACGGAAAGTTCTTCAAAAATCTACCAAAATGAGAAAAAATTTACCTTTCTACCAACCCAAATTTTTTCTACCAATTTTGGTAACAATTTACCAAAGTGGCAACCCTGTAAGTGACAGACAGCGGACGATGGAGGTTAGAGGGAATAAAGTTGAGGAGAACGTTGGGGGCGTAAGGCAAGACAGATAAAAAGCGAGATGGGCTGATGAGGGTAAAAAGCGAAAAAAAAATTATAAATAAGAGCTAGCGGATATGAAACTATCTATCGCTATGGCGTTAGTGTCTTGAAGACCAGGTAGGAAATATAAGCTATCAGTGCATTATGCTATACTCAGTACATTGTCCCGCTGAACCTAGACATCTGAAATTACTTCCAAGTTATCCAAATTCTAGGAAAAAGGCAACCGTAGAAAATGAGGAGTGCCTAATCAAACCATGTTAACCACGTACAAATATTTTATTGGAAGAACATTAACCAAAAATAACATATGAAAAGGTGTGTTGCTGATATGCCCACTAATTACCCATTAACCACCTTCGCTTGTATGCACCGAAGGGTGTTTCTTTTCTGGCAAGACGCCAGTGAAGAAACTGCTATAGCGGCGTAATA
>NW_023458562.1:20732690-20747492 GCF_013731165.1 Rhagoletis pomonella
AAAAAAATTAAACGGCATCCCAGAATTTTGTGCCATCCTCAATTTGGCGCCCAGGGTAGCCGCCCTTCTCGCCCCGCCCTAAAGCCGACCCTGTACGCATCATGGAATTACCATTGTTTTTCTCCTGTTTTCAACACTTACGCATTTGACAGTTTCAAAAGCATACAAGCAATGTGATGTCTTCAGTTACAAAAAACGTATTTTGATCGGACGAGAGCGATTGTGTGTTTCTTGCTTTGACATGCTCTTCTCAGAAACTAAATTTTTGTAGCGAGTCCTTTTATGGTCAATTTCATATTTTTCTAACTGCAACCGCCATCATTAGAAATGCAATGCGAAGAAAAGTATAAGTTGAAAAATACATTTGTACATACTTAAAATGGAAGAAAAGCTTGCTTACTTCTATATTTTTCCTAGGACGACTTGCTTTGCCATCATTCAATCATATCTTTACTGCGCATATGTTTGCATAAGCACATAGAGCGAATAAAATGCTGATTTTCCAACTAAGCGTTTAGTCGTAAACAAAGTTTGCTATTTGCTGCCGGCAGTTTTCTGAAAGCGTACAAATTGTAAAATAAATAAAACTAATTAAGTGTGGCACAGAAATTCATTTTAAATCAAACTATGGCGTTGGTTTTACAATAGGGTCTTAAAAAACGCTCGGTATTTTCCAATTAATACGCACTTTTATCTAATTTAAGGTATATGTATACTTGCCAGATTTCGCCAGATTAATTACTGGTAAAGCCACGTTTGTCCGGAGCTGTTTCCATATAACGAATAAACTCAGTTTATTTGTAAGTATATGGAAGAAAATTGCAACACCTTCGGCAAATAAAGTTCCAAAAAATCAACGGTAATTTAAGCCACTTGAAACTTGAACATTATCAGATTAAAATTGAACGGGCTACAGTATACAGTTTTACTCAAAAAAATTCTAACAATTCTGAGAAAAAGTTTGAAATTTCGGTGACAATTTTGTACTTTCCTACGAAGTTTTTAACTTAGGTTTATATGGGTTTCTTTAGAGAATGAACTGTATTTTAATTGAAAATTCTTAAAAATAAATAAATAATCATAAGTGGCAAACAATATCTCTTTGAAATGACGAGCTATATATATGACCGATACTATAGTTGATTGCTTTTGTTAACATTTACCTCATCATTATATTCACTTTTCCTATTTCATTTGTTTTCAATTAGTTCGGTTAATTTATTTTTGCTTATTTGGTTCTGCTAATCCCTTCGCATTGCGCCACGTATTCATCTCAACTCCATAGATAAACTTTTGGTTCAGATCTCATTAATATTAATTGATTTAATTAGCGGCAGCTGAGCTGTGATTGAATTAATCTGAGGTTACCAGATATACAGATATCTTTTGAATATTGCAGCTTAGAAAACTTTAAGTTGAGGCACAAAACTTTTATTTAAGTTGGTGTTTAAGCGACTTATGCACTTCCCCGGCAAACACACACTCAAGCACTTGTGTTTAAAAGCGATTCGCTCGTTCTTAAGTCGATATGCATTTTTGTATGCAATTCTCCAACCTCTTGTCGCTGATCTTAATGAAGTGATAACTCGCTGGCATTTCCAGCCATGGTCAACGCTAACCCAGCTTGGCTATCACACGGTGCTTTAGCCATCGCTCCCACTCCACTTCTGGAGTAATTTTTTGCATCGTAGTAAACTACAGCTTACAAGCTACACTGGGGCTCTGCATGAATGCATCCCTGAACAAATCCCAGCTCAATGCACCGCAACCTATGGCAGCTAGAGCATGACTCCTCCAATGGTGTCCCCTAATTGATAAATGGTAAACGGGTCACATCATGAGCTATCGCTTCATCAGCCTTCCCGCATATCCCTCTCTCTCTCTCGCATATCAGGCATATGGAGTGCGTGGTTGTCTTGATGTACACTTATAAACCATATGGGCTCATTGAGCTCGATACATAAACACTCACAACAAAGGTAATCCCTACCTCCTCTACTCCTCTAACCCGAACACAACTCTAAACCTGGTATCGAACTCACCCTCAGCTAAACAGTAGGTAATCGCAAAGTATTGTACATACTTAAATGCTGCTTGGTTCTGGTGTTGAGTGTAGTGGAAAAGAAATTTAAAATTTTCAAATGAATAATTTTCACATCCTCAAACAAATGAATTAAACTAAGTGCATACATACATACATATGTATGTATATATAAATCTTTACATAGACCCTTTCATAGAAGCACATTTTTCTGCTTTCGGTGCTTCTCTTAGATCTGTTTCTCTGAATCCGACAACTTCTTTAGATCCTTCAATATTCATTATTGCTTATTATCCACTGAATAGATTTGATTGCCATTCACCTTTCGATTAGAAGACTTTGAAAAGAGGTGAACACCTTCCACCAGAAGGTGGAACGGTTTGTTTCTTTTTTTTTAAGAGCATGAAGGCTTTTGTGTTTGTGTATTTGATTACCGTTTTATAAAACTGCAGGTAAATCTTGGAGAAATCGAATTAGCAGCTGTGGAACTTTTTTGATATTTCTCGTCAGTATTTTAAAAAAAGTACCGACATTTTATTTATGCGCATACATTTGTATTAGTGTAGTAGTCGGCGTTAATTACTTGCCTTCATTTTGGCAGAAAATATAAACACAAAGTAATAAGAAATATAAATTTGAAAATTGTTAACAAACAAACAGTATAACAAGCACGTGCATAGTTTTGTATAAACATACATATACATATACATATGTACATTAGAGTGGTCCAAAATAATAAAGTCGGAATTTTAATGCCGCCACCCCCTAGGATTGTTCTGAACCGAAAATAAATATACCCCTATTTTTTTTATTTTGAAATCAAAAAATATTTAGGGAATGCTCAAAGTTTTCCATGTATTTTATATGGGGAAAAAACAAATTTTCGTAAAAATGGTATAAAACTCTTGAAAATCAATATTTTTCAATCGTAATCCTCTTCAAAATTCGTTAAGTTAAAAAATTGGTAATATTTATTCTTGAAAATTCGGTGAAAATGTTAACTGTTAAATAATGAGTGGTATGTTTTGAAATAAAACGGGCCTTCAGATGTTTTACTCGATTCAATCAAAGAAATTTAAGTAAAAGGTCTGAAACTTTAAGAAAAAGCAATTGATTGCCTAGTTTATATTCATAAGGCCCAATATGTCGAATCCAATAATTCGGACATAAGCTTGAAAGATTATTGGATTCTCGGAGGTTTCTGGGCCGCTGATAGCGAATATGATCATACATTTCTGAAATCCAATATGGCGGGTCCAATATGGCGACTTCAGTAAATTAAAAATTTTCAGACCTTGGTCCGCCATATTTGATTTAAAAAAAAAACGTCATTCATTATTTATAAGGAAAAAGTTTTACCAAATTATACTCAACAATTTTTATTGAGCTTGAGGCCGTTTTTAATGAAAAACTTATTGTGGAACAGCAGCAATAATTAAAAAATGGTAGAAGTGATAGCTGTTTCGGAAATCACCACATTTCCTCATCAGACTTCTTTCAGTAAGATTCATTCACTTCTACCATTTTTTCAATTATTGTTGCCTTTCCACAATAAGTTTTTGATTAAAAATGGCCTCAAGCTCAATAAAAATTGTTGAATATAATTGTTATAAAGCCAAAAAATAAAAAAAAAACAAATTTTCAAATAATTTTATTTTATAAAATCCTCGGTTGTTAAATTGCGTGTACCAGGGAAGGAAAATCACACATTTCCTGTCGATTTTCCACCTTTTTAACTATTTAATTGATTGAGACAAGACTTCTTTGCTTGCCTGAAATATTTGGGGTTTTTTCAGAAAAGCTTAAATGGCTAATTTTTTATCCGATTTCAGCCCAATTTTAAATTTTCAAATTCCATCCTTGGTATGTGCATACACGTGTTTGCATGTACGTGTGTACGCATCTATGCTTATCAGCAGGAACCACCTAAATTTACATTAACAAAATTTAATTTCCAACAAAAATATAAAACGTCCTGACTATAATCGCAAATAGAATTAAATAGTTCAATATGTATGCATGCAGAATTTCAAAGTCGAAGGTGTAATTAAAGCGGCATGAAAAGTTCGAGATGTACAACAAAAGAGAAAACAAAAAAAAAAAAAATACGAGGTCATAAAAATTGGTAAAGTTTTGGCGCCAAAGCTATATTTTGCAAAAGCTTTGGGAAGAAAAAGAACGAAAAAACACTTACTCTTTGATGGTACTCTGTGCCAAGCTACTTACACAGCTTTTGTGTTCTTTGGAAATTCTGCCCTCTGCAACAGCAACTTTTTGCTTCACTGAACGCAGTGCTATATTTAATTTTTTTTTTGTACGAACTTTGGTTGAACTGCATCAATAAAATTTGTATTCGGCAACAAAAGTTGTACGTACATATGAAGGAACTTTCAAAGTCAACAATACGTTTTATTTTAGCTGCTGGAACTTTATTCTAAATGTTTCATGATAATCGGCTTGTAACGAAAATGCAATTATTTTTTTGTCTCACTTGCAACTCAGTTACTGCCGCTCTTCACATAGGTACATAAATACAATACTTACATAACAAATTGACTGTAATCTCTTGCACATGGGCATGGGAAATACATGCATGTACATTAGAGTGGTCCAATTTTTGGATGGGGAAAAAAATTTCAGTTTTCTACTGCAACCAATACAGGGTGCTCAATGACCTTGAAATGCGCTACTGGATCGCTGTGAAACTGGCAAAAATATTGGTGATTTTTTAAAAAAGCTACTGTTTTCATGACAACTGACACCTGTGATATTTTAATAGATAATTTAAATTTGAAATGTTCGTAGGTTACTTAACCAATTGTTTGATTAATATATGTACACAATACTTTTAGAATAAAATATGAGCATCATGAGCATCCTCTAAATGGATACTTAGAAACGTAAGGTTTGGTACCAGCACTTATTTCGGCAAGAGGAAAAATATTGGAAGGTGCCCCAAACTCTATCTGGGGAAAATTTTTTTTGGACCACTCTAATGTACATGTTTATATACATACGACTACTATACTTACATACGTAGGCACATTAATTACATACTTGCATTCTTTTGTTTGCCATTTGCTATTCTCTTGTATTAGCATCGAATAATATAACTTTCACTTTTCCCGAAGCAATTAATTTTTAAAACGACTTCCTGCTTTCCGTATTTGTAATTGCAATAATTGGCAGGCCTTTGCGGTAAGCTGAACAGTGTGAAATTTGCTTTTGATTAGCAGTTAATTAAGATAAAGTCAATCGGCTTCATCAAATTTGCAGTAAAACAAACGAAATGGCAAAACTACTGAGAATGTTGAATGCTGAATTTTAATTGTTTTTGTTTATTAACGTTGTTATTGTAACAGCTGCTGTGGTGTAGTGGTAAGCAGTGCGCGCTTCCATTCCACAGCCACTGGGTTCAAGCTCTGGTCAAAGTAACATCGCAAAAAAAAAAATTTAGAAAAAAAAAGTTTTTTTCTTAACAGCGGTCGACCCTCGGCAGGCAATGGCAAACCTTCGAGTGTATTTCTGCCATGAAAAACAGCTTCTCGTAAAAATACAATCGCCCTTCGGAGTCGGCGTAAAACTGTAGGTCCCTCCGCTTTGTGTGACAAATCACGGCGCACGCCCCAAATCGGAGGAGAAGCTCGGCCAAACACTAACATATGTGTAAGCGCCAATCTATAATTATTTTTATAACAGCATCGACAGTCCCCAAACGGTTTTTGGGCAATGATGCTGGAGTGACAGTCCTTGGCCAGATATAAATCTCGTCCGTTCCGGTTACGTAGACTCGACTGTCATGGAAAGGATTGTATTTTTTTTAAGTCTACCTCCTTTAAGTGCTTAGTTTCATCTTCAATACCCCTTCACAATTTCGGCAACCTACTCGAATACGCATTTCTCAATAATGTGGCTTCATCGGTTCAAGAGCCCATCAACGCAGCAGCACAGCATCTGAGGCACTGATTCAACGCTGCTTGCTATGCCACCCAGAAGCGATTTGGCAACACCAAGATATACAAAAAAAAAACATACTCACATACATATACATGGAGAAATGAATTGTGGATGGCAATTTGTACGCATGCGCCAACATGATTGAGTACATGCATATGTACATACATTTGTAAATATAGTCAACAACTGAAGATGTTAGCTAACACCCCATTTCCATGATTCAAGTACTTGAAAGCAATTCTTGTTCATTCTCTTTTTTGTTTTCTATTCGCTATTCGCATTGAATTGAATTGAATTCAATACTTGGACCGTGTAAAAACCGTCTAACGACTAGTTTTGACTCATAACAAAACATAGGAAAGTAGTCGTATAAAAATATCTTTGTTTGTGGATGCTATTTTCGAGCCACCTGTTGTTCGAGTATTTCATTCATAAAACTAGCCTGCTCCTGCCATTGACTTTTGACATTGAGGAAGACAAAATAATAAAGCAGTGCTGACTTAAGGGGAATATTTTGATTACTTTCACACGTCAGCGGTAGTAATCAAAATTGTGTAGATAAATTATTACAAATTAATTTTTTTCATCAGGTACTATACAAATACCAACAACATCCGATCGACCATCCATTCTTGATCGGGGACAGGATCCCCTTTCGTACTTTCCCAGTAGGAGATCTCTTTGGCTATGGACGCGGAAAGTGCGCATTTTTTCAAACCTGGTAATTTCGTAGGGATAACTTTGCCGTAGATGAGCAAGCTCTCCTAGATCCACTGACGGAAGGGATTGGAGCAAAGTCTCGGATATAGACCAATAGAAGGCCTCCTCGAAGCCTAAGAAAGCACAAAAATCAATCTCCATAATCCTGAACGCGCTTTCAATTTTATTTGTAGATATGTACTACAGATAGGATTTCGTTGATTTTCCTTTGGCCCAAAAAGTAATCTGCACTTTTGATGTTACTTATGTAACTGCTTCCGCCCTCCTGTGCGAAAAATTTCAGTTTCACAAACTTTGGAGTTTTACGTTTATTCGCACTTTTTCTTAGATCCGAGCACAATCGCTTACTTACATTTAAGGAAATAAAATACGCGCAAATAATTTGATTCTTTTTTGGTTTTAACTTGACTTAACTAAATTATTTAAGTTTTGTTTTAATTGAGTTCTTGGAAATCTAACTTCCTCATTTTGATTGCCTTCACTGCCTTCACTGCACAAACCGCATACCATACCCAGCTGTCACATTCAGCTGAGTAAAAGTACATAAATCGCACTTTTGCGTAATACTTTCTGCGTTCCACAGAAACTTTTCAAAATAAATGCAACCGTTTAACTGGACTTGTCATTTGCAGATAAATTACCAAGTTACACAATTCTTCGCTAGCCGTTCGCCCCTAATTAGTGGGGTTTAACATTTACCTGCATTCAAAGTAAAGGGCGAATGCGGAAAAGGTATATACCACCAGAAAAATTGTAAAATTTTAAATTGGACTGAAATTTGAATGATTGAATGAGCAAAAGAAAGTTAATAAAATCGCAAGAAAAATGCCACAAAAGAAACACTTTTTTGTAATTGAATTCGCGTTTATCAGAAAATCTCTTCGTGGGCTTTATAGGCAAGGAGGATTACTTTTGGGTTTATTTGCAGGTATGCATGTGTGTGTGTGTACTTTTTAACTGAATTAACCCTGCAGGAAATGGATCTAACTATAAGCTAACTTTAAGTTGATTAGGAAGGAGCTAAAAATCACTTATTATCTGTATATTTTCTTTGATGAAAGCTAACTATATTTCTATGGCGATGGCCGCGAAATAGTCAAGGGTGCTTACCTCTGCATTTGATGTAACTAACTTGTAATTAACTACTTTTGGACATAAAATATCAAGAGGAAAAACAAAATATTTTTATTATAACTTTTTTTTTTTACTTTTATTTACTTTATTTATTTTATTACATTTCATATTTGTTTACATATTCTGCTGTAGGTGGTCTCATATTTCAACTCCGTCAGACATAACTTCAAAATGATAATATGAAACTTCGATGCTCCTTTTATTTGTCCTCAATTCGAAAAGGTATTTGCGAAGTGCAAGATATTTAAATAGAAACGCGTTTTAAGAAAAACATTCTCCTTCATTACTCATACATTACTTGTCAACTAGTTTCAAGTCAGCTTTTTGTAGCTAACTACAGGTTATATATTTTATAGAAATCCCGCAAAAATGCTAACTACAAATGGGTTATTTTTTATCAATTGATAATTTTTTCTGCAGGGAATCGTTGGCAAGATTCCTGAAGCAGAAGAGGGTTTCCTTAATATGTATGTATGCTTGAATACATACTTCTATGCGCGGAGCACAACGTTTTATGCTCACTAAACCTTCTTCAATAAAGTTCTTACCCCCAATCGGCGCATAAAGTTAAGCAAGTGCTTTATATATATAAAGTGTGGCTGCTTATGTTCCTGCGACATTTACTGAATAATCTACTTAAACATATTTCCAATTTTAAATTTTAATTCTTAAATCAAATACGCTCCAATTCGACTGCCTGACTGTAAAGTAAGGCACTCCGCACATTACGCGCCTAATCATAGTAGAGTAATCGTTTTGTCATGTCAAAACGAATGCATGACGACTCGACTTCTGCACACTTGGGCGCCCTGCGTAAGCCCTGCTTGCGCGCACATTACACATTTTCTAGCCGGTCTTTCTCACTAATACACTTCAGCGAACATTTCTGCAATAAAATATTGCATAAACGTTTATGGCTTAATACAATTGGCACGAGTTTTAGCACAAAATCATTCATTTTCAATTATTTTCTACTGAAATGACAAATAATTTTTATTTCGAGCACAAAAAAGTAAACAAATGCCGATATCAAAACGGGCAAGCGCCTTACAATGTTGGGCGCTTCGATTCATGATTATGCGAAAACATGATTATGAATCGTAATATACAGAGCTTCATTGAAATACATGTGTTCGGTATAAAAGCTTCATACTTAAGTACGCCGGAACGATTACACTACTATGACTAGGCGTTTAATGTGCGGAGTGCCTAAGAAGGCGAAAATATTTTGATTTACTCCTTTAAAGCTAACATATTGAAACTAACATATTTAAGTACGTAGCCAACTGTATTTCTAGCCGACTCCAAGGGCACCCTCACCATCTGCGCTAACAACACCAGTATGGCCATTTGTGCGACGAGAGAAAAGTTTGCTTATTCCTTTTACATACATACATATCTATGTAAGAATTAACATCGATATAAGGCTTTTATCGCATCCTAAATCAAAAAGCAGTAAAAATTCAAAATTTTTCAATACTTATCGATTTTTCCCTATACAACTTCATCACTATTTTCTTTTACTGTAAAAATACAACTCGTACTGCGTCATTTGCGTGGCTTAAGCAGCATCAACAGTTTGTTTGCCTCTCGTAAACTTTTGGGCTTTTTTTGAGTTGTGACATTGACATTTTGTTGTACAGATTATAACGTGTTCTAAAAATACATACATAAAAACGTAGTCAAAATTTTACACAGCGTACAAACATTTATCATTTGTGCGAGTTATCAGGCATATGCACATATTTATACGATTATGTTTCTACTCGCATATGCACATACATATGTATAAATGTATGCATAAATATTAGCTTCCCTTGCGATTTAGGATATTTTTGAGCTTAAATTTTGGCTGTTGAGGTGACTGCGCGTACTGCATTACTCACTTAGGTTCCGCATGGCGTATGAGTAACCAGCAGCAGTTGCGGCGTTGTGGTTGTGGCGACTTAGGCAGTCTGCACACGGGTCGTATAGCTTTAGACGCGTATTAGACGCTACATAGGAAAGTTGTACGCTTTGATGCCGCACACGTGCATTTAAATGGAGGGCTGTATACGAGGCGTCAGCTTCACGAATTCGTCAAAGCAAGCTAGCTGCAAATCGCTTGGCGTACAGCAGTGTTGGTAGCTAGGCGTACGTACGCTTAGAAAAGAGAAAAAAAAAACGATAAAACAATAAAATTCGTACAAATAATAGAAAACTAACTGAAAATTAATTAAAGAAATAATAACTTTGCATCCCTTAACATTTTTTGCCTGATACTTTGACGCTTTGAAGTTGCGTCGTGTGAAGATCTTGAGGCGTAGAGGTATCGTTGCTGCATACACAATTTTATACGCGCCTAAAGCTATACGAACCGTGTGCAGACTGCCTTATATTTATACCATAAACCAGGCATGCCCAACGCCGGCAGAACTCCATAAGCAAGTGCCCTGCGCTGGCAGAATTCAATAGGCAAGTGCCCTGCGCTGGGCACGGCTGCCATAAACTGTGCGCTCCGCAACATATTTTTGGCATAATTTAAATATAATTCAAACAAATTTCAAAAGCATTTAAGTAAATGAGATTTCTTCTCGGAAATATTTGTTCGCTTAAGTCATCCACCCACTTGCATCCACGGGCAACTTCAGCAAGCAACTTGCCACAAATTATTTTAACCATCGTACATTTTACTCGTGCTTGAATGATTCCTTATTTTTACATTTATCTTTATTTTAATAAAATTGCATAAATTATATGGAATTAAGCTGAATAGGTCGCAGACATCAATGGGCTCAGTGCCATTTAATGAGCTATTGTAATTAAGTAACTAAGCGTGCACAAGTACTTATTAGCGGTACTAGGCCCATTTTGCTGGCCTCGTGGTACGCGTGTGTGTAGGCTGCGCAAGCAATTTTACACAGCTTGAAGCCAATTTATTTGAGTTGTTCCGAAAATATACACTAGCATATTTAGAAATTTATCGCAACAGGCTGTCTTAACTAGATTTTAGTTGTAACAGGACAATGCATTTTAACAAAAGTATGCAGAGGAATGTGGAGCAGTTGAAAGGCGAAATTCGTGGATATTAATAGATGCTGCTTTATTTAGCAAAATAGCTGGATTTACATTTTAAATTCTATGGGTTGCCTTTCTATTTAATCACAAATCGTATTAGTAACGGTTCAAGGAAATGCATGTAACTGTTGGCATTGATTTATGTCCACTAGAAAAGCCATTACATTCAATTTTATAAACCATTTTATTTTGCTTTGCAATAACATCGACGCCAAAGGCATACTTTTACTACGTTTAGCAGATTAAAAAAAAAAAATGATGTTACACAAATTAATTAATTAATGTTTCTATTATGGGAGCAAAATAATGAAAATTTTAATTTGAATGAATGGCGTTGAATTTGCTCTCGAAACTTGTGTCCGGACCATGATACAAAAAGAAGGTAGTTTCATTTCAAAATTTTTGACAAAAAATAAGTTTTTGAAGTTTCATAAATTGAACAAAATTATGAGCTACCTTGCCACATTGATATGAATGAAACAATACATCAGAGGGTTTAATGTTGTGCGTTGGAAATGTTCGGTTATTTGTAAAATGATTTTTTGGTGGGGAGCAGAAGGGGAAGGTGTGTGTCACCAAAAACTTACTAGAAAGAGAACAGTATAAACTTTAGGAAAATTCACCCTTCGCCTCCCTGCCCCTTCTACAGACACTCGGGGCCCATTTCAAAATGGGGTATAATTAGCATTTTCGCAAAGAAAAATTAAACTCGTGTTAGACCATCAGCAGTAGGTACTCTTTTCCATTTTGGTAGCCTTCGGCCGCGCTTTAATATTTTCATCCAACTTCACTTACTAAATTTTTTTTTTTTACTTTTTCAAGAAACAAAAATTTTTCTGCTAGTGAATCTGGTAGCATGATTTTAATGAAATGTCATAAACTTATTAAAAGTCAAGTGGTCGGCAACAACAACGAATGTCAATAAATGAAACTACCTTCTATTTTTGTATCATGGTTCGGACGATACTCGAAAAGTAAGCCATTTTGATATAGCCATCAAAGTCAATAAATTTCTGAAAATTGTCACTAATCTCCATACACAATGTACAAAAATACTTTGAGACAAAAATAATGAAGCTAAGAAAATGTGTTGTAAAAGTAAACTAAAGCTTGAATTAACTTTAAAATAATTGTCTATGCTACTTTTTTGCCCTTAAATTTTTTTTTTAAAGCGATATTTTGGTATTTTATTATAAAAGATATAGGCCCCTATTATGTGCTGCATTCGATCTTCGACTGCGGTCGAATGTGCTGATTGAACGAATTTTCATTTGGTATTATGATGCTCATACGATAAAGAATAGCGCTATTGTGAACTTCGCTCGTTTGGGTTGTTCACAATAGTATATTTTTCGCCGCTGAGAAGCGTGTGCTTGTACATATTCATGTAACTTTGTACAAATTAAAAAAGAAAGCGAGTTTATAACAAGTAATTTTTAGCAAAAAAAAACCGACTTCAACTCTCATATAAAATATATATATATATATATATATATATATCTCATGATCCACTGATCGGATCTTAACCACATTAGTATGGGACCACCTCTGAGTCGGTTGACGTGGCCCAAAGTTATGCGGTAACATACATAATAAAAAATTTAAAAAAATAAAAAATAAAAAATAAAAAAAATAAAATAATAAAATAAAATAAAATATAAAAATAAAATATTCCGACGAACTGATAACCTCCTCCTTTTTTGGAAGTCGGTTAAAAACGTGGTAAAAATGAGTACAGCGGGAGTACGGGTACGAGAATTTGAATTATTTACATGAATTGTTTCCGTTTTAAGTTGCCCATTTCTCGGATTTGCCCTTACGCACAGGCATATATTGTATGTACTTTCATTTAAGTCAGTGAGTCAACAATAGTCTAAATACATGAATGCATACATTTGCAAAAGTCCTAATGCAAATAAAACCACTGCAAAATTGAATACATATGTATGTATGTAAACACATATGTGTGTAGGCAGATTTTTGTAATTACTGCTGCATTGCGTACAATTATTTATTTAATTTTCTGCAGTAAAATTCTATGAAATGCATTTGGTCGGAAAGCGTGTTAGTGCGTAAAAATGTTAACAGTTTGCAATGAAATAAATTTAAATTAATGAATAAATTTAAATGCTGAATTACCAAAAAATTAAAAGTTACCTCCGCTTTGTATGCGTCCAAAGAGAGCAGAGTACTGGAAAATATGTATGTACGGATTGGAAGACATTCAAGAGCTTCAACTGAGCAAATTTAGAAATTGTCTTTTAAATTTCAATTTGATTATCAAGATTTTTTTTTAAATAAGTTTCTGCTTTTAGGGCCAAAGAATTTCCGGGAAATTTAAAACAAAATTTACTGCGCACAACCAGCTAAGAGTTAATAAAATTTCTAGGTCTATCTTTATTGTTTCTCTGTTACATAAGCGTGCGTTACTTATGTATGTCCGTATATAATATGCATATATATATTTATTTATGCATGTATGTATTATATACATATGTACTTCGGGGTATGCATTTGCAGTTGCACGACCATTTCCAATCCTGAATCTTGTGTTTCCGTTCGCGCACTCTGTGCATTGTGAGGACCTCACGGCTGAAAGAAAGGGAGCTTTGGTTTAAGGTCACACTGAAGTAGGCAGCGTCTCTGGTTATGCGCCGGGTTTAGGGCTCACGTTGCCAACGAAAAAAACCAATTTAGACTCGAACGAGACACTCGTTCTTTGGTTGATATCCTTGGTAAGACTAGGGCTGAAAGTATTGCCATCCAAGAAATGCATTGAACTAGACAAGACAAAAAGCTATAGCAACTGGCAACCACTCTCCAGCGGAAGAGGAGGACAAGGCTTATAAGAATGCTTGGAGCACACCTTCGAGCACTGCCGCAGCCACGATGTCAAAACCATTCTTGGCGATTTCAATGCCAGAGAAGGCAGGAAAGAAAATGTTGGTCCCGCAACCAGAAAATTCGGCGTCCATGGCGAAACGTCCGTAATAACGGAATAAGGCTGGTCGTCTTCGCCGGTGCCTTGAACATGGGGGGATGCAGTACGAGAAACCAAATCGATTGCGATAGATGGAAGGTACGCTTACAGTGTTTTAGCCATACGTACGATATGAGGCCCAAACAACAACTTGGGCTTAATAAAAACAGAGAAGCCGAAATACGTGAGTGTGAAGGGCTTAAAATGTGGAACGATAGGAAGAATGCCAAAAATGTTACCAGCAAGATAGGCGACTTACGGAAGGTTTCAAGACCAGAACGAATTTATGTAAGTACAAACACGGCGACTTGGTGACTGATGTCCAGAGAGTGCTAAAATTATTGCAAGGATATTTCTCCGTACGGTTCTGAATGATAACAGCACTAAGCCAAGCGCAGGAGATGAACCCAATCCCCCAGTCGAAGACCACATAAATTGAACTTAAGATTGTTACAAAACGGCAGAAATTGTCTGAATAGAAATGTGTGAGGAGACCTTCTTTGGAAAAGAGAAGTACGACAAGCGCGCGATGTAATTACTTTAAGAATTAAAATATCTATTTTTACCTTTTTCAGTTTTTACGGCCAATCTGAGTGTACAATGTCGTACGTGCTTGTAATCACGCGACCTCTTCTATGCTATGCTAGTGGCTGAGTACTGCTGTTCGAGAGGCCATAAAAATTCACTGTCACAATGTTGAAAAGCCACGCCACAAGTAATCTTTTTGGCTTTAATTTAATATATGTACTTATGGGAAAGAATAGCAGCAGCATTCAATAAACCACACTTAAATCTGTGCTACAGTAAATACATATATATGTATGTGTGTGGGTATTTTTTTGCACTCAATTGCGATTCATAAGCATTGTACATACCTACATATATGTATAATCATGATACAAAAATTAAGCTT
>NW_023458562.1:20752492-20762899 GCF_013731165.1 Rhagoletis pomonella
ACCCCTGTTTTTTTATTTTAAAATCAAAATATATTTAGAGGTCGCTCAAAGCGCTCAAAGTTTCCCATGTATTTTGTATGGGGGAAAAAATACTTTTCGTAGAAATGGCATAGAATCCATGAAAATCAAAATTTTTCAATCTGAAAACTCTGCTTCTCTTCAAAGGACTTCAGAGAATAATGCCCAATTGTTTATTTAAACGTTTTTTAATTTAAACTATTAAAACGGTTAAAAAATAAGCGACCTGAAGGGTAGTGTTGGTAAGTGAAAAATTGCTCCATTGTGAATATATATATATATATATATATATATAGTATATATATTACGCAAATACCTCGCATAATTACTCTCTTAATTGGGTTTTTGTATCTAAATCCCGTTAAACCGATCACATATTTCTTGCCAGCTACCACCAGGGTTGCTTAAGTAGCTAAACGGAAATTTTACCCGAGTTTAGCGGTCTTTTGTCGCTCGCTTATAAAAAAATGCAGCTTTAGTTATCACTGCAATTTCCAGTAGCCGGAGCTGCCCTAAAGATTAATGCTGATTACTTGAATCCTTGTTCGCGCAAAAGCATGCGACCGATAGGGAATTGTTCACTCGGAGCTATGAAGCGTGCAGTGAATATCTGATGTGGTAGCAGCATAGCGTAAAAATATGACGCTTCACACGGTCGAGTTCGCTATAACAATTTGAACGAATCAGCAAAGGAAATCAGTCAATATTGCCAATAGCATTTTCAGTGGTGGCCGTTCATGCGGATGTGGTCAATTTAACTGTCTCGTTCTTAAACCTTCAATATCCTAAGTATTGCCATACGCTTAATCATTGCGGTTGCATCAATTCACAGCGCCTTAATCGTTCCAATACTCCAATCGAATGTAATGCTGTTGCGTGGCGGTAATAATTGTTGTAATTGCTATGTAGCCACATTTAGTGCGATATTAATCGCGAATAATTTGTGCACTCGACTATAAAGCCCACTGGTTTATTAGCAGCAAAACGACAGTTCATCTACAGTTATAATTCATCCAATGCGGCGAGCAATAGGAAGGAAGATTAAAACGAATACAGCGCCAATGAATCCAACATTTCACGCACACCCGGGGTTGTGCATCATCGGATATTTCAATATTTACGTTATATTTCTGGGACTCACTCGATTTCGGATCGATTTTGTTGCCCAGCGTGTTGTTCGATCCCGTCTCGTGGCTTTCTATGTAATTTGCGTGAACATCGCCACTTTGGTTTTTGTACCGATCTCTTATATCTACGAATCTATTGACGCCTCCTCGATTCTCAATAACAATTTGGAAACTTTCAGTGAGACGGTGAATTTGCTGATAAATTCCGGCGCCATAGCGGCCTCGGTACTATTGCGTGGTCAGAGAGAGGGTATACATTTGAAAATCGCTGAATCGATTATTTCACTCGACCGGCGCTATTTTAGTAAGATGTGTGCTGACAAGTCGACCGACCATGGAGCCGATCGTCTGCTGTATTTTAAATTGTTTGCGCTCTCTCTGCAACTCGTAGCTCCACTTTACAATTCCTTTTCGGCTGTCGATGAAGTCGTCATCAGCGAAGTACTGCAGACCTTTTACTACAGCTACTTGCAGAGTATTTTGGCCGCTACTCACTCCATGTATTTTTATTTTATGTGGCTACTGCACAAGCGCTTCTGTTTGCTGAATGGAAAAATTAAAGACTTGCTACATCAGCTGCAGCAGATGCCAATGAGAGGCGAACGGTGCGAAGTGGACATCTTAGCGCAAAGGCAGTTAGATGCTACTGAAGCGTTACTGGAAATTTCGCAAATACATACGGACCTTAGTCGGCTGTTGGTGCGCCTGAATGTAGACTACGAAAAGCAAATTCTAGCTGTGCTACTGGCAAACCTTATTGACAGCATTTCTTTCGGTTATTACTTGACCTTGGCGATGGATGGCTCAGTCGATTGGGAGTTCGATTTCGACGCATTGCTTTTTTGCTCATATGCGGCCATACTGTTTGTTGACTTGAATTTGGTTTATTGGATTTCAGACATGGCTATGGCTGGGCATAACAAAATGGCGCAGATAATTTGTCAGTTGCAGATATTGCCGCCACTAGGCGATGTCTTCGAGCAAGAGGTGAGTGCCTAACTGTGCACGAAGAATTAATTCAATTCAAAGTAGTTCCCTTTCAGTGTGAAGTGTTCGTCTTGCTGCTGCAGCAGCGGAAAATGGACATCCGAGTTGCTGGCATGTTTCGACTAAATCGGCAAAGTGCGTTGGGGTTGTGGATCTTTGTGCTCACGCAAGTTATCATCTTTAAACAATTCGATTTAGAGTCACAGCTAAGAAAATCCAAGGAAAATCCTCTACTGGAGCGGTTCAATCAATTTTTTCGAATCGAATAGGTGTGAAAAGAAATGCCGGATTTCGAATAGAGCAAACAGACTAGCAGCATGCTTTTTTAGAGAATAAAATACTAAAATATGGCATACAGTGGCTTACATGTAATTAAGTGCGTTTAAGTTCTGAATTTTTGTTATAAAAACCACATGAAATTCCAAAAATAACTAATAACAAAGAACATCAAATTAATTACGTAGTGGAAGAAACAAAAAACGCATTATACCCTTTTAAAACAAAATAAAAGCCACTAATCATTAATGATTTTGAGTATAAACGTAATTTATTTCAAATGACTTATACTAAGGAAATTTTTAATAGTTGAAATCCCGCTCCTCCCATGCAAAATACGTACGGACTTGACCAGAGAACCCAAATGGTTTTTACGAAAGGTGGATTTAATCGTTATACAGTAGGGTTCTCAATTCCTTAAGAACTATCGAATTGGTTGTGAAGATTGCCAAATATAACCGCCAGAACGTCTGAGCAAATGGCAAAGCATTCGTTATGAAAGTGGAGTGTGTTGCTGTCCTGTATATGCGAACTGCCTTCAATCACACCAAACACTTCTTACTTCCAGGTATTTTAAGAGAGCTACAGCTGAAAAATTATGTTTAATTCTACGCCAAATTCTGTATTCAATTTCAGTTCCGTTCTTGTGTAAAGAGGTAGGAGTTTTGTCTAATGAAACCACACAAAATTATACTGATCGCACCCTTCATTAATGGGTTTACGGTCATATCCAGAGATTGCCTTATACAGGCACTGCTGGGCCTGCTCGGTACGTTTTCGGTGATGTTCCTCTGAATTACAAGGAGGTAGGCAAATTTTTCCTGAGAAACTGCTAGTAAAGCTCCTTGACGGTCGGAATTTGAGCATCACTATGGCTTCATTAGGAGTTATACCGAATAGTCCCAACTCGTAGCTTGGGGCTACAGATCTAGCCTGCATAGTAATCTTACTACAAGTAGTAAACTTTTAGGGTTTGATACGATATCTCGAAAATGGCTGGCACATATTTTCTAGGTTGCACCTATCAAAGGCATGATTAAATTAATAAATTTATCGCTATAAAATTTCACTTAATCAGATTGGCTCTGGAAGCAAGTGCGGGCGTTATTTCTACACCAGTGAGTTAATATAAATGCCGTTTTATAGCATCATTAATCATTGTTATTGTTATGCTACCACCTTGGTGTGATATTGATCGGAGACAATCCATACCGCACGCTAACCGGCTGTCTAATTAGTAGTTATTGAGCAGGCCGTTGATGATTGCATTTCACGCAGTCGATGCAGTCAATGCAGCCAATAAAACAAACGTACAACATAATGAATCCACCGCTTCGCTCACAGCTTCGTTTGCGCCTAATTGGGTATTTCAATATATTCGTTATATGCTTGGGTCTCACTCGAATTAGGGTCGACTTCCTTGCTCAGAGGGTCATTCAAAGCCGCATTGTGGCCATCTATGTGAATTGCGCGAATATTGCAGTTTTGACTTTGCTACCGGTGCTCTTCATCATCAATCCAATAGATGAGGTTATGTACACAGAATATTTGGAGTCCTTTTGTGACACAATAGTGAATAGTGTTTTGATCGGAGCATTAATGGTCTCGGTGCTCTTGCGTCGTCGAAGGGATGGCATACATTTGGAAATCGCTGAGTCGATCATTGAACTCGACCGGAGCTATTTCAGTAAGGCGTGCGGTAACAAGGCGACGGACCGTTCGGCCGACCGTATACTGTACTTCAAAATGTTTGTGTTCTGCCTGTACGTTGGTACTCCTTTTTATGATTTTATTTTGGATCAGTTGATGGATAATGCGGGTCATATTGTCAAAAATTTGCTGGTGGCCTTCTACGAGAGCTGCATGCAAGGCATTCTAGCAGCTTCTCTCTTCATGTATAGCTATATGATGTGGCTACTGCATAAGCGTTTCTGCTTGCTAAATAGGAAAATGAAGGAATTGCTGCGTCAGCTGCAGCAGGTGACAATTAGAGGCGACCAGTGCGAAGTGGACATCTTAGCGCAACGGCAGTTTATTGCCGATGCCACTGAAGCATTATTGGAAATTTCACGAATACATGCGCACCTCAGTGGGCTGCTGGCGCGCCTGATTGTAGACTACCAACAGGACATTTTAGCAATGGTGTTTTTGTACATTGTTAGTGCCATTTCCTTTGGTTTCTTTTTGAGTTTGGTGATGCTGAAATCCATCGAATGGGAGCTAGATTTAATAGAATTCTTGGTTTTATTGCATGCGGCAATAGATGTTGTTGACTTGAATTTGATTTATTGGATTTCAGACAGGACTATGGCTGCGCATGACAAAATGGCGCAGATATTGCGTCGGTTCCAAATATTGCCGCCACTAGGTGATGAGTTCGAGCAGGAGGTAAGCGAAGTACTTACATACGTACGTACATTAATTGACAATATTATTTTTCAGAGTGAGTTGTTCGCCTTGCAGTTGCAGCAGCGGAAAGGCGACATCAAGAACGCTGGCTTATTTCAGCTGAATCGGGAAAGTGCGTTGGGATTGTGGGTCTTTGTGGTCAGCCAAGTTATCATTTTCATGCAATTCGATATAGAATCTCATCAAACCGAAGGCGCTAAGACTCCATTATTGGATCGATTTAACCAGTTGTTTCGACATGACGCCTGAGCACAGGGAGAACAACTCATGTTAAAAATCGAGATTTCAAGAAAATAAATAAACAATTTTCTGTAACTACTCTCTTGTTTGTTTCTGTTCAAAAGAAGGATCATTTCGGCCATGGCACTCCATGGTAGCTAGTACAACAGCTGGCGTTTCGAAGACTATCTCGAGGTGTCCCTTCATCAGCACATAACTGAAGTAGCTGTACGAAATGTTATTAATTATCTGTATAAAGATTGCAGCCAATATTTTGCTGTTTGAAGTCGGCGTTCAGACGCATGGTCATCGCGCTCAGCTGTGCATATATTTTCGCCATTTGCATCAGCTCCTTGCTGGCCAAAGCACTAGATTTTTGCAGTTGCGTGGGCGCCAGTGCAGGGACTTAACCAATTTATTGGTAGATTTAGCAACTTTTTAGCTCTATATTATTTTCTAACATTTTTACCAACAAAGGCTAAAAATCTACCACTATTTTGCGGAAATAAAGCAAAGAGATCGCAGTGTAAATTTATGTCCATATTTTGCCATCGGATAAATCTTAAATAAAAATGAAAAGTTAACTCTAACCAATTTAAAAGTAAAATTGCATCTCTATCAACTGTTTATGGAAATATTTTTCGTTTGCAATACGTTTTTTGTGGTGTGCAAAATTCAAGCATTTCAAAACTAATTTTAATCAAAAACTTTCGAAGTGCAGAGTAATTGTTGTTTTAATGTAGCAGCGCCGGAATGAAGGCATCCGTGATGGAATCAGATTCGAATCGAAATTTTATTTTTTTGAGACTACGGCTTTTGGTAGCGACTTAGCTTTATCAGTTCAAAATGTATTTGAGAGAAAAAAGTTGTTTTTTTGTTTCATTCGATTCGAATCGTGTTTCATTCGATCACGGATGCCATGATTCGGGCCCATTTTTATGTGCTACATACATATTTATACGTATTTTGTTGAATGTTTTATTGTTTTATAAAGAATTACTATTCATTCCAAGGCAGCAGAAGATCAAAATCAAAAATGCCTCTAACAAATTTTAAGCATTATGACATTAAGAATCCCCGAGGCGAAAATACAGCTGCTTTGGTAACACCATCTTACCTGAATTCGCTTTAATTTATGCCAAATGAGTAAAAACTATCTGTCTATAAAAAAATCTACCAACTTCTACCAATTTTTTTATGTAAAATCTACCGTTATTAATTTTTTCTAAGTCCGTGCACTGGTGGGCGCTTCATCGCCATCTTGCAGCAGTTCAATTGAGCGAAACAATTCGCTCGCTTCGTAGTCAACAGTGAGACGCGTTTTCGCAGCAGCGTCGTCAAGTAGAAGTATACGAAAAGCGTGCCAATAAGCAAATTATGAACATAACTGTGATAGAGACAAGCCAGCAGGCCACACAAATCGGGTACGGCAGAAAATTGTATGGACCCATAAAATGGAGCGATCGCATGAATAGCAGATATCAGCACTTTGATAAATATCAAATGGTTCAAGCGGCGTTCCTCTGCATTCTCGATGCACAACTGGCCGAAATATTCCCTGTCAAGCTCGAATAATGCATTGGCTATGCCCAAGTAGAGCACTTCATTTCTCCAACGCATTACCATTCACGCAGTTCGTGAAAATGGCCAATTTATGGTGATACCATTTGGCTATCATTACTATCTGCTCCATATAAACGAACGGTTAGAGTGCGAGTGTTGTGGCATTCGCACAAATCACATAGGCATGAATATAGGGCAAGCGTTGATGTGTTGCTTCTTAAAATTCAAACGCAATTGCGTGATCCGCAAGATTATGGCGAAAATGTTCACACAACCAATAATTCGCTTGCGTAACGCTGCTCGTTTGGTGGTTTCCATTTGCGTAAGTCGGCTAAATAATTCGCACTAAATGTTGCCCCGCCCCGCCCCGCTGCTTGAAATGGTCTGTTGCTGCAAAATTTAGATAGAGGGACGATAGCGTTGACATATCGGATGCATACCAGTCAATGTGAGCAAAAAATATTAATTATGCCTCCGTGCATAGGGCAATGATAAAAAATAAATAACAAAAAGTTGTTTCTAATAAGCGGTTGCCCTCGGCTGCCAATGGCAAACCTCCGTGTGTTTTCAGCCATGGAAAACAGCTTCTCGTAAAAATACAATTGTCGTTCCGAGTCGGCGCAATACTGTAGGTCTTTGCCCTTTGTGTGACAATATCAAGGCGCAAGCCACAAAACGGAGGAGGAGCTCGGCCAAACACATATTGTGTAAGCGGCAAATATTAGTTGCGTTCGACAAATCAAAAATTTGTAATAGTATTTCCAAAATTTTACTGGATGGCGTTCGATAACGACAAAAAAATATCCAACACACAAAAATTGAGAGAGCAAGCGTTCATTTTGATGCAAGAGAAGCGTTCATTTTGTACTGGCAAAATTTTCGTCAGCAAAAATTATCCGACACGAAAACATATGATCACAAACATATGGTTGCAATTTTTGTAAACAAAAAAAATTGCATTTTCGAGTTTTGGTATTTATATGCTTTTTGGCTACCTGCTATGTGACTTTATGATAGTGCCAACTAGTTTTTACTTCTAGAAATGTTCCTGGCGAACATTGAACGTTCACTTTCCTTTTTTCTTCCATGGTAGCAACATAAAGTTCAGTTTGTTTGCAAATAAAACGTAAACAAAGTCAGCTGGTGTGTCTTCTTCTTCCGGTTTTCGCAAGTGATGGCTAATTTCCTGTTCGTTTACTTTTTTGCTTTTTGCTCTTCTCTTTGGGAGAGCATTTTCGCTTACGCTCTTGATTTTGCTTGTTGGCTAATTTTGTTATCAAACGCAACTATTATTAGTAGTTAATGTTGTCAGCTGACGCAATGCTCTGGTTGCGAAATACTCTAATGGGTCATTTGTCTGATTTGCAGTAAAAGGCGCTTAATCATATAACTTTGTCTTGTGCACAAATTTTAGGGAACGTACGTGTTTCGTACGATAAAATTTTCAGCACTAACGGGCTGTTATACGATATTAATTTGGATAACTAAATGCTACTCGTACGTTCCATACATATATCTATTAGAACGCATCTGAAAAGTGGCATTTACATATGGATATACATATCGTGAGAAGATGCTTTAATACAGTGCATTAACGCATTTTTATATGTTTGAAACATTAATACAGCCATATTCTGACAGTACTAGTACTAGTGTGTGGTTATGTATGGTTAGAGTACGCATACGCTCTAAGAAACCACACATGATAAATGGAAATGAAGTTTCATTTATCATGCCATGCATACACAGCAGCAAGTTCACGCCACCAACATCGAAGTCATTTGCACAAGATTTCTACTGGGTATCTCTTGATGTTCAATAACCAATTAGTCGTATTCTCAGCTGAAATACTTGACCGAAAACGGTAGTAAGAGTTACATATGAAACCTTCGTTGATATAATAACGATTTGTATGCTTGAAGAAATCGCAAAACTACTAACAAGAAGATAACTGCAATGATGAAAGTCGGAAATCAAGTGGAGGCCTTTGATAAAGGGCGCTGTCTTACCAGTGGGAAGTTCAAAAAGTGTGCTCTAAATGCATTTTTGCTACTTATTGGTAACTGAGTTTTATGCCTAAAAAAGAAAGAAAAACAATTCGTAAGCAATTATATCTGCCTGGGGGGCTGCGGCGGATGATATTGCACAAAAAAACTAGAAAAAAAATTGTGGCACAGGGCGCCAAGAGTTAGTTTATTTCCAAAGTGGAGTTCACAGTTTTTTGATTATTATTTCGGGTACGAAACACAGGCACACATGGCTACAAAACAGACCAACTTCAGTTGCTTCAAGTAATAACCATTTTCTGCTTTACGCGTATTTTGAGCGATTAGTAGAATGAACTCAAAAGTTCGGTGGTCACCTGGCCGACAACAGTTGCCATTACGCATTGCATAAGCAGTTTCCAATTAAATTAAGTGCTTGGGCAGTGGGAATTCATATCATTCCCAAATCTTCTGACGCAGTGTTACTTGTACTCTTTTGTTTATGCGCTACCTGATGAGAAATATTGTAAGGGCACAAGGGAATACTGAGTTCATTGACGGTTTTTACTAATTCAATTAATAAAAGGTGGCATGCGTCGTAAAGCTTCTCCACATATGAAAAAATGGCGGCAGCTAAAAACTTATGCCATCCCCGAAAGGAAGATATTCTTAATAAGAAGCTTTTTCATGGGAGAAACTTGTTTGATGATTTGATATTTCTTTCATTGAGGCGGATCTGTTTCCAGTTTCATAAATCTGTAGCTAAAATACACGAATGAAATGAAACCATTTTCAAATCAACCAAAACCTTTTTCAAATTAAATAAAACCTTTTTCAGATTAAAAGCTCAACCACTCACCGACGGAGCACCCTTACGTACCTGCCGTCCGTATCAACGTATGAAATTGCTGTTGATAGAGAGAGAGAGAGAGACAAGCAACGACAGCGTCACCGTCATGCGTGTCAGCTGATACGGTCTACGGTTGTACGTCGTTGGTTGGATGAGCTATAAGCGAATTCTTTTTCAAATTAAATGAAACTAATTCCAGATTCAGTGAAACTTTATTAATTTAATAATATTTCAATTAATTTGAAAAAGGTTCATTTCATTTGGAAAAGGTCTCGCTTAATCCAAGGTATGTCAAACGGGTAGTAGCATTATAGTGTTGACTCGCCTTCGACTACACACAGTTGAATCATTCAGAGTCATGCCAGGGTCATGTTGGTGTAGATAACACATATTTATTTTCACAAACACATCCAAACCGACTCGTGAGTCAGACGCACCGTGTATGCCTCCTATTAGAGCGCAAACAACATTTACTTGTATTTTGTTGTTTCTTCTGATATCTAAAGTCCCTGCGATCCAAAGTTCCCGAAATCTTAAGGAAATCGTTAGGAGTATCTCATTTCTGTAACGATTTTTGTTTACGAATTTTCAAAGAAAATTATATGAAGTGGTTGACACGAACTCGTAAAGAAATTTCTGTACGAAAAATAAAGCTAATTCTAGAAAAATTCTGAAAGATATTCTTCACATCCCTGCGAACCAAAGTTCCCGAAATCTTAAGGAAATCGTTAGGAGTATCTCATTTCTGTAACGATTTTTGTTTACGAATTTTCAAAGAAAATTATATGAAGTGGTTGACACGAACTCGTACAGAAATTTCTGTACGAAAAATAAAGAAAATTCTGGAAAAATTCTGAAAGATATTCTTCACATAGCACCATTATTTTCGTCCCGGCACAGATTTTCTTCCGAAATTTCGTAAAAGAATGGAAGTGTGCGTAATTTATTTCATTTTAGAAAATTCGGCAAAAAA
>NW_023458562.1:20762909-20766409 GCF_013731165.1 Rhagoletis pomonella
TCTTAACGAATTCTTTAAAATTTCTTTACAATGCAGAATACTCTGAATAAATGGTTTGCAGGGTAGTGAAGAGCAAACCTTACGTTTGTAATTGACGCTTTGATCGATGCTATGCTATGCTCGTCGCTCCGCTCAGAGCTTTAAAAAAAACACTGCATGGAGAAATTAGTTTCAGTGTTGATACAAATCCAGGATTTTGAAGAAATTCCCAACTTAACTTTAGTTTTTTAAACTTTTGTTTATTTAAAATCTTTTTTCCATGCTTATTGTCACTCTCCTCCCTGTCCTTCCACTATGTAATCGAATTGTATTAAAATGAGTGCATGCATAAGCGTATTCCGTAGAGCTGCGAATGTCGTGCGGTGATTTAAGTCGAACATGCCATAAATGTTTATGCTGAATCTCGACAGCGCTGCATTTAAAGCGAAATCGGAGCACTGAAAAAAATGTGGTATGCGAGTGTGGAAAAGTGTAAATTGGTTAAATTGTAAAACACATCAAATTTCCATGCACTTGCCATGCGCTCGTACTCCATACAAGCATCCAATCGATGCTGGTGCTGTCTGAAAATTTGCAATACTTCGCACTGGCGCGCAACCAATACTTCGCAACAATGATTTATTAAAAACATATCAAATGCTTTAACGGCGAACAGCATTAATGACATAACGACAAACACGTGCTTGGTCGACCATTTTGGCAAAGTGATAAATGCTATGTAAAAGGCGGTTGAATTGCTGAGGAAAAAGCTCACCAGTAGTGAAGCAATATGGAGGCGATATAAATTATTTAGTTGTACAACAATCGCCTGCAGCTGCTCGTGTACGTGCAACACGGTTCGCAATTCCGACAGCCAAGTATCCCGCGCGGCCACTGATACACCCTGCCCTGCCACACTTAGCCGCCAGTGGAGCCGTCGTCGCAGGTAAGTGTTCACCACGTCATAGCACCTGCTGATATGTAACTGCATTAAGAAGAATGTAAATATAGTTGATTGCAGATAATTTGAAATGATGAAATAGTAAAAATTCAGCAAATAATCGGTCCAAGTTATCTGACGCTTTTCATATATGGTCGCAAATCCCAGCATAATTGAGAAATTCTGAAAGCAGAGAGTGAAAAGTTTGGCGTAGAATAGGCGATTGTAGCTATGGCTCGCCTCCTCTGCCCAGTTGTCGAGGTAGGTGCGCTCCAGCCGTTGCAAATGCTGCACGACCCCGTAGAACCGCTTATCGTGCCGGTGGCGCATAGTGAACGTGTAGAGAATGACGATCATCTGTATTTGGACATTGAAGTTCCCTATGATACGCAGCAGTGGTTTTTCTACCATAGCATCCAGATAACGTATGCCCTTCAGATAGAAGAAGGGCGATCCCAGCAACAGCAACCCATTCGTAAAGAAACTATAGCAGCGGAGCCAACGCGGTGAGAGCCAACGCTTTTGGTGAGAGTCGAAGTACAGCGAGGAAAAGCCAGTGGCCAGGACGTAGTAGTACCACAAACGAAAAACAATACTCCTAACGTTGGCCATAGCAGCAGCTCCATCCGGTTGTTGAATGCACAAAGAACATGACCGATGACTAATAGTGGCTTCAATGAAATTAACAGTTGACCGCGTGACTGCCCGTCCGTGGCCTTTATTTGCTAACTGAATGCTTGTGAAATATCAATTAAAAGGAAACCTACTTAATTAAGTAAAAAATCATTAATATTCAGATAAGCCATCATCGGCACTTTTCAATTAGTTTAAACGACTTGCCGCAACATAGGGAATTGGGGATTTCAGTAATGCAATAAGTTACATAACAGCCAGAGTGCTTGGACTTCTGTTACGGAACTGGGCTTTTTGTCCTTTACGAAATAAGTTTGTTGACTAAAAATCGATGGGCGACTGAATACGAAGCGCCAACTTTCGCGACATTGCCAAACATACATATATACACATACTAAATAAATACCCATTCTGAGTTCAAGTGAAATTTTTATTCGAATTCAAAACCATATGGAACTGCACCAGAGTAAGGCTGTTGTAGGCAGTTTGCTGCATGACCTCCATCCAAGTTTGCTTATTTATCAAAATCAGTCCACACAAGTCCAAGCGAAAGTCGTTATTATGAATGCGTAGCAAAAATTTTTCAATCTGAAAATTCAGAATAACGGCATAAGCTACTTATATATGTATGTGTTTATCAGCTCAAATTCCAACATACCATTTGCTTCAAAGACCTATACTGTGAGTTCATTTCGCAGGTCCTTCTCAGCTTGTCCACACATGCATAATATGTGTTTACCGTTAAGTCACATATCAAGAAAATCATGTACATATCGGAAGTCATTGAAAGACAGCTAATAGTCCCCAGAACTAGTAGAAACGTTTCGGCTCTGTGATCGAATGTGAATATGGCGCCATAGTAGAGTTGCAACATGATTGTCGAGACTCTATCCACCAGCACAGCGAGCAAGATGAATCGATAATTCAAATTGACCATCCGCGCCAGTTCGGCCAGCTGCCAGTGCATCTCTAATATGCGTTGTACGTGCAATACCAGCATTCTTAAACGCCAGTGCTTTCCATGCCGCAGTGCGTTTCGTATTTCCTCCATCAAATATCCGATGTGCCACTGCCCATATTTCAGGCCATAGCAAATGGACCACAGAAAGAAAAAGTAGTTGAATATTATTACCTGCAGTATGCTCATCGTCTGTAATGTCATCAGACAAACTAAATATGACATCCAAGTCCACTCGCCTATCTCGGATGCCAAAAACTCCATTACAAATACAAACAGCAGCGTGTGTACCACGAAAATTTTCACGTAGAGCAGTCGGCGTATGCTGCGCTCAATGACAGCCACATGTGGCATATGACTGAGGTATGCCTGCTTAAGACTGATGTACTTATTTAATACTTTGGAGTTTATGAGATCTAGTTTAGGGCGATTCACGATGGCGTAGACTACCGTCAGAATACGTATACCCAGCGAAACGTAAGTGGTGTAAATCATGATGGGGTTCCACTGTACCGCTGCTGTTCGCCTTATGACTTGCCAAACCACAAAAGGCAAGGACGCGATTGTAAATATATTGGATACCACGGCGATAACTTGCATCCAAGGTCTTTGCATATATTTGCCTGTTTTTGCGTCGTAGCCAAACGACGTCATGCCTAAGCCAAGGGCGATGTAACTGTGGTAGCGCTGGGTGATTTCAATCCGCATGCTCTGAAACCGATAAGTTGTTGTATCAGGTCCGCGACACCTTTCCGATGCTTTTCCCTGAATAGTAAAAGTGCACTCAGCAAGCACTCTAAACTCGTGAATACGACAAACTAGACATAGTATGTATGTAAGTACATATGTATGTAACTCTAATACATATCCGGCTAATTAATGAACCGAGCCATTCCGATCATGTTGATAAGATGTTAAGTACCATCGAATTGATAAACGTAATCAAGTAGATACCCTGCAAGAAATTGAATCAGTTTGAAAGTAATTGAT
>NW_023458562.1:20766419-20772073 GCF_013731165.1 Rhagoletis pomonella
TATTTTACCTGCAACGAACTCATTTATTTAACATACCGATGTCCTAGGGAGCAGTCAATTGCCTTTTCCTGCTAGTATTTTCAACTACTTTGAAATGAATTTGGCTTAAACAACTTCAAAGTCAGTATGTTTCGTTTAAAAACGCTTTCGTTCTGCACTTCACAGATGCTTTTTCATACGTCCAAGACACAAATTGTTTTTTTTTTTGAGAAAAAATAGTATAAAAATTCGAAACATTTGCTCATTGCATTTGTTTTGAAGTAGTCTTTCAATTAGTTGATTTAAAAAAAAAAATCACTTGTTTCCGTTACGTATGGATGAATGCAAGAATCGCAAAAAGCAAAAACAAAGCACAATAAACGTACATACATATGTATGTATGTATGTAAATGGCAATGTGCAAGCGGATACAGACGGGCACCGTTGATCCGAATTTAATCCTGCAGCTATTCCTCAGGGAAATTTTCAATGACAACACTGGCCAAGGCGGCCAGATTTTGTCTATTGCTCCAGGAAGCAAACAAAATAGGGTGGTGTGGCATGCGCGATTGCCGGGTGGTGAGATCTGCATACTGCAATTCCGTAGGACCCAGGTTCGATACTCGGTTCGGGCGATTGCTTTCTTTTATTTTTATTGTTTACCACTTTTCATTTTATTTAATTTTTAACCGACTTTACAACAAGGAGGAAGGATATCAATTCGTCTGAACATTATTTTTTTGTTTTTGTTTTTTCTTTTGTTTTTATGTATGTTACCGCATAACTTTGGACCACATTCACCGATTTCTATAATTCGTTTTATAAGAGAAAGGTGTTACCTCACAGGTGGTCCCATTCTAAATTGTTTTAAATCCGATCATTGGATCATGAAGAGATTATTGATAATCTTAAATTTTTATATGAGAGTTGAAGTCGGTTTTCTTTTTATTAAAAAAAGTCAACAAGGCCTTACTAAAAAAATCCTTAAAAATATATTAAAATTCTACTGTCGTCTATCAAGGCAGAATTTTGTTTAGATCAGTTGCGGCGTTAATCCGGATAATGTTGTCGTCTGTTCCTTTTAGATTAGTCTTTAATTTTTCCGGGAGCTAAATAATATTTCTGTGATCAATGATAAGCCAATGGAAAACACATATACAAGTATTGATGATTGAAAATGCTTTAAATTTTTGTGTGCGGAAATTTTTCTTTATTAAACTAATAGCCAGTTTCACAAGCAATGAAGAATTGAGAAATGATGTTTTCCCTTCTCTTAGTTTTCATATTAAATTTAAATACAAAAACTAATTTTTCTCTTAAATTATTTTCGTGACTATTAGAGTTTCCAACTCTCAAGTAAAATCACAAGAAATATTTTGCGTTATTTTTGTTGCTTGAAAAATTACTTTGGCATTGTCGTAAATTGCAAATTTCTTGTTTAGTTCTATTTTTCTTTAGTTTTAATTTTTTGTAGTAACTTAAAACTCACTTTCTACGTTTTTTTTTTCGTTCAAAAATAATTGTTATTAGGTAAGTTTTACTTAAAAATCAGTGATGTTAATTTTCAGACCAAAGGTGGTGGCACAAAAATGTTGTCGTTTTGAGACCTATTTTCAGCAAAAACCAGTTCTTTTCTCTGTGTTTTTTTCGAACACCGTTTCCTATGAGGAAAGACTTGCTGATTTTGGGTATTGAATGAAAAAAAAAGGTTTTTAATTTTTTGTGTCCATAGAGGCATCTGGAATTTGACCACCCCTTTGCGACACGCCTTTACCGATTCCAACCGTGACCAAAACTTATATGTGATATCTGTGCCCGTGGTATTGCCGATTGAGGGGGTGAGACTGAAAAAAATCGTTCGTTTGATTTGAAGGACATTGTACATACATATGAACCTTAAATAAATATATAATGCAAAAAACTTTTCATGAAAATAGTTATAAATATTATATTAGAACAAGTTGTGCAATTTAATTTCTCGCCTGGTGTGCAATATAATTACAACAAGAATTTAAGATCCATCATGCCACACAAATCCAAACGAAAGTCATTATTGTGAATGCGCAGCAAATAGCTTTCAATCTGAAAAATCTACTAAGTACTGACCAGAAACCTATTCTTGAGATTGACCAATCGCGCCAGTTCAGCCCACTGCCAGTGTACCTCCAGTTTGCGTTTCCCATGGTGCAGTGCGTCGTCTTTGACTTCTAGAATATTTGATGTGCCATGTGCACATACTGCAAGCTATAGCTAATGGACCACAGAAAGATAAAGTAATTGAATATTGTCAGTTGAAGGATGGCTGAGGTCTGGATTGCCATGAACGGAATCAAGGATGTCACCCATGTCTTCTTCAAAGTCGGGATTAGCAGATAGCGTAATACAGTCAGAAGTGCGTAATTTTGTGGTTTGCATTTACTGCTCAGCCCAATTCTCGCCAAACTGCAGCAATCGGTTTATCTGGTCCAGCACACCTCCCGATCGGTGCGACTGCTTCCGAGCGCCATAATCGAATTGCACAAGAATGAGTATGTGTCGCGCACTGAAGGCCCATAACGCCAGCGCGGTCTGTCGATTCAGAATGAACATGCCGGCTATGTTTATGTCGACTTTTTGTTGCTTTAATTGCAGCGCGAATACCTCGTACTGAAAAAACGTAAGAACATAGTGAAGTGTGAATATACTTACATATGTAGCTGCTGAAAGTATGCAACGTCACTTGCGCACATTTTTTCTACAACAAAAACGTGCTCATGAGCTATTTAGTACTGGCGTGGCCTATTTTCAGGTGGCACATTCATCTATTCGAATTCTATTTTCCACTTACCTGCTGTTCAAATAGAGCATCCGTTAGCAGCGGCTCCTGAAATTCTCTCAGTATATATGCGGTGTTTTGACATGCGTGAGCAGTTGCATCCGCTGCCCAATACAGCAAGTTAATATCGAAAAAAACAACGGTACATAGCACAACCGACCCCAAGACGGAAAGCGCGCTCGGGTGTTCGTGTTTGGAGGCTTCCATCATCACCACCCAGTAGTAGCCATACGAAATGTTGCTTATCAAATACGTCAGCAGCACTGCAATAACCTGCCACCTATATACGCGATTGAGGCGCAAAAGCATTTGGCTAAGGTGCGCATGAGCTCTAGCGATTTCGCGTAGTTCATCTGCCGCCAGCCGGCTTAGCCACCGCAATGTATCACTGTCCGCTGCCAGAGTACCGACCGCGTCCCGGTGCAACCTCTGCTGACGTTGTAGTAAGTCCGCGAGATGCAAATTTAACCGCCACATGCGTTTTCGCACTTGCCATTGCATTCGGAAGAAGAGGAATATGACTCCATGTAGAATGCACTCGATGTGACCCGAGTACAGGGCCAGCATAATCACATTGGCGTCCACACGTATGGCTTGCTGGAATACACCGTAAATGGGCACCACGACCATAGCACAGACGCTGCACATTTTTACAAACAACACAAAGTTGGAACGTTTCTCAATGCGCAAATTCAGTTCCAATTTTTCGAAGTAGGACCGGTCCAACTTGAATAATTCGCTCGAAATTTGCTTGTAAATTTTTTCTCGGCGACATCGACCAGTGACTGAAAATACAACAACAATGTAGTGGACGAACAAGTTGGCAGAGTCGGTGAAGGCGAGCAAATTGTTCTTGAAGCTAGCAGTGATGTAATTGATGGCAATTGCGTGGGCGCATGGTAGCAGAGCCACAGTGACAATATTTGCCATCAACACATAGCAGTTCACAAGTTTCGAGTTGTATATCTTCCTATGGGCGTAATCTATCCGAAGGTTGGTGAAACCGTTCAAAATGGCAATGTAATTCAGGTACTGTTCAAAGTATAAAACAAGTTTGTGCATAGTTGAATTTTTTTGCCAAACGAACTGTTGCGGCCAGCGTTTAAACTAAGAACTTGAGTATAAGTTCTGAAACGCACACGAGGTGACTAGATAATTTCATTTCAAAGAAGTCCCCAAGGTGCCCAATTACACCAATAAGCGGCAATAAAAACACGCCTCTCCAATTAAAGGGTAATTAATCGTTGGGTTCAATAAGGTAAAATGTTTACGAACACATATATGTACATTAGACAGCATCACTCTCCATACAAAAAAAAAAAATCGGTACTGTGTTTCTATTGGAATTATAAAATCTATTGTATTTTAAGACGTCCACAAAAATATTTCGGAAAAATATTAAGATTTACGTAAGCTGGACCGATTTGAAAATACCTCCAAAAATGGAGTTTTTTATGAATGAAAATAGTTTCTTAAAGTTTTTTTTTTTTTTGTGAAAAAATCCCTTCAAATGACAAAACGGTTTAAGCTTAGAAAATTTGCATAAAAATATTTTTTAAAAATTATGAAAAAGTTCGAACGGAATCGTAGTAATGAATTTTTTGATGCTGTTTTTTAAATTTTTTCAAAGAATGACTGAACCTAAACCCTTCCGATTTAGACTTGTGAGGTATCATTAGAAAGCTATTTTCCCACCCTTTTTATTTCTTTGCTAATAAACTCATTCAAAGGATGAAAGAGAAAGGTAGGATGAAAGAACGTCATTCAAAGTTAAATTAAGATGTGTTGGTATTTGAAAAAAAAAATAAAATTGGACACGAGTGACTTTTTTTTGATAGAAATAAAAACAGTGGTAAAATAGCATTATACTGAGATCACATAAGTCTAAATCAGAATAGTTTTGGCCCAGTTGTTCAAGTTTTTCGTAAATCAATCTTCGAAAAAGGTTAAAAAAAAAAACAGAATCAAAAATCTCATTATCCGTTGAAAACATTTTTAAATATTTTCATGCGGATTTTTTAAGCTTAATCTGGTTTGTCGTCTGAAGAAACTATTTTTATTCATAAAAAACTTTCAAAACACGTTTGTTTTAAACAAAGTTTGAGCACTGCTCAAATGGTGTGATGCTTTGGAACTTTACTAAATTTACCACCGGTTTCAGCAGCAATTTAAATGTAAAATGATTTCTTATTTACCTTCAATTTCCAAATATTTATAATTCAAAAATTAAAATAATTTTTTTTTTGCTTAAACTGCGTTCGTAAAATTGGCTGTTAATGTTGGATATACTATGTATGTCTATTAAACACTAATTAAATTTAGAGGTGAATTTATTTCTTCTGCTAAGCAAACATCGAGTGAAATGAAGTCCACCTTTTCTCGCTCATATCAGCGTGGTATCACAACGGACCCGAACCACGGGATTAAGTGTGACGGTTTGGACACCAGCAGCTACGTAAAAATATATACAATTAGATCATAATTCTGCATATATACATACATTATCGAATTCGTTTACTTTATTATCGATATATTCACTTACGTTTCTGTCTTTATAGTTATCGACATCGTTAGTAATAGTTATATTGATATAATTAAAGGGCAATTATGGTTAAGATAGTAAGTAGGCGTTCGTAAGGCAAATGAAATACAGATGGCAAGATATTTCGTAGGACTTTTGTTATTGTAGCACAAAAGACGTATGACCTTATTCAAAAAAATAAAGTAGATTTAGAGAGCTTTGTAAAGTGACGTCTTCATACATTGTTCAGTTTATAAACCTTTTTTAAAGCAACTTTATTTTTTATGCATAAGGCCATTAGAAAAAGGCTCTCTCATACACTACTCCGGGTGAAAATTT
>NW_023458562.1:20772473-20867199 GCF_013731165.1 Rhagoletis pomonella
AATTGACTTTATTTCGCACCAGGGTGGGAAATAAAGTCAATTGACCTTATTACTTGTCACCTTTTCTTTTTATGATTTATTTTTTTATTTTTCTAATTTAATTTTTAGATTTTATTGTTGTAAGAAGAAAAAAGATTTTTTTAATTTCATTTAATATTTTTAAATTATTTTTTTTTTATTTTGATTTTAGATTTTATTGTGTTATGAAGAAAAAATTATTTTAATTTCATGTAATATTTTAAATTAATTTTTATTTCATTTTGTTTTATTTTAATTTTGTTTAATTTTTTAATTTAATTTTCCTTTAATTAGCAATTTTTATTGTCCTAAAGACAAAAATAGATGTGTGCTTTTAATTTAATGTAATTTAAAAAAAAAACTTAATGCTAAAAGGCTAACGGCATAACGCTAAGATCTCCTCGTTAGTAGATATTTCAATTAGTCTTACGAAATACAGTAAAGATCTTTCAAGATAGTTGCCAAAGTTGACAATTGTCCAACGAAAGGCTGTAGTGAGTTGAAAAACGGTTGCCAGAATTGCCCTGTTACAAGCATTATTAATTTTCTGTGCGTTTGCTTTAGTTTACCCGATGTACATAAGGCATGAAAGCATTTCATTTTACTAGAACATTTCCCCCTTTTTTGACTAATCGTCCTATTTCCACACCAATGACAAAAATCATCGCATATATGTAAATTGATTTAGCTACTGCACCTGGCTTTAAGCGCTTTAGTAATGACAATTTTCTATGTTATTGATTTCTAACCTAGCGAGTACGTGTCAACGAAGTAACAATGCTTATTTTCGGCATCAAAGTTTTAGACGAAATAGGTAAATCAATTGGCACGCGATGAATTTTGATCTTGGCACGGAAATAGGGCGACGAGTTTCAATCTTTTAGATTTGTTAGAATGATGCAGCTGCTTCCTTAAAACTTCTTTGTCCGGACAGATGCTAACTCTTTACACTTTCGGCTGAAGTAATTGACAAAAGCGTCAATGGTGATGCTCGTCTGGCTGTCAAGCAGCCGCATCTCATACTCGAACTGCACTAGGATGAGTGTGTGCCGCAATGCGAAAGCGGTCATTGCCAAGGACGTGTGTCGATTCAACGCAAACATCCCAGCTACACGAATGCTCACCTGCTGCTGCAAAAGTTGAAGGGCAAATTGTTCACACTAAACAGCAAAAGACACAGAGCAACCAAATGTGTGGGTGTATAAACATTTGTGACTTTAAGTGATGTGAAGTGAAGTGAAATATGTACATACCTGTTGTTCAAGCTTGTGGTCCACTAGTGGCAGCACCTGAAAGCACTGTACTATGTGCGCAGTTCGTTGGTAGGAACATGCGGTGGAGTCTGACATCCAGAATATCAAATTAACATCCACGAAGGCCAACAGAGCGGATACGTAATTTGTAAACAACAGGAAGGTACTCTTCCTCAATTCCAATCCATCGTCCATAAGCAGAAAGAAGAAGTAACTATAGGAAATGCTGTTGATAATGTAGAAGAGCAGCACTGCGATGAGTTGCAGTTTATAGTTGTCGTTGAGGCGCAGCAAAAGTTTAGTTAGCCGTCCATGAACTTTTGAAATTTCCTCTAATTTTGCAACCGCAGCCGCTGCCGCAAAACGGTGCTGGAGCCTAGAACTGTTGTGCTGCAGCGTGTCAACTGAATGTACGTGCATCTGCTCCAGCGATAACAGCAAACTTTCGAGTTTGGCATTCAGTAAGTAGAGTCGCTGTCGCAGTGCCCACATTTGAAGAAAATACAGATACAGAACCGCGTAGGCCATTGCCACAGTAAAAGTTAGGTGAAAAGATATTAGAGTACTTGCGACATCGATTTTTTGCACCGCTTGTAAAGTGCCCACTAATGGCCATGTCGCTTGGAATATGGTGGTGAACATTTTCACTAGAAGCACGCTGCAATCGTATTGCTGCTCGAATTTGATATCCAAAAATAGCTCACAAAAGTACAATTGATCGAGCGCGAATATCTCTTTGAATATTTCATTGTTTGCTAATTCTCGTGGACGACGGAATATAATCGTTAATGCAGCCATGCCAATTACTGTACACATATTCAACGTATCGGTAAGAGTCAACAAGGGCTTGTTATATTCCGAAGCCACATATGCGATGGCGTTGTAGAATAAAAATGGCAACGATATTAGAGTTCCTACATTTAATGCCATCACATAAGCGGTGATAAGGGGCGAACTGTTGGTGCGCTGCTTTTCCAGATCCACGTGGAAACGGGTGGCGCCCATGAGGATTCCAAAGAAATTGGTTGAGTTCTGTAGCCAACGCTGGCATTTGGTCAAGCTTTTCCCAGTGAAAGCCATTTTTGTTTTTATTTCTTACTATTTCTAACTAAATCCTCTTGCAAGGGAACAGGCTAACAGTGTACAACTTCGGCATGGATTTATTTCACTGTCCCCTATTTTCAAACGCACCACACATCGAACGACATCACATTGTTGTGGACACGCGGCAACATTCTAATATTTGTTATTGAATTTAAATTTTGCCACTTAATGCCACCTCTCTACTGCCACGCCACCTCTCCACCGCCCAATACCTGAGCTTAATGATGTAAAGGTTAATGTCAACATGATGCTATCTTGTTATGCCATTAAAACTAATATGACATCGTGATATTAATCTTAGCTGAGCTACAGCACGTGGTAACCAGTTTGCGTAAGAGCTCGTGGTTAGTCTGAAACAATATCACGTACGACGGACTACGTATTACGCGTCTGCTACTACTATTCGCTTGCGTTTGGACTGCCCTGTCACGAGTTTGATTTTCGGACCGGTCGCGTGGAGGCAACTCAGCTATTCCCGCCTTTCGAAGGCACGTACCTGCACTTGTGTGCTCATCCTGCTGCTGAATTGTTGCCGTCGCTACGACTTTTCTGCCTATTTGTAGACTTCCAACGTTTTGCTTCCTGTGCGAATATATACTTGGTGAATGCTGCTGCTCAGCTGGAGGTGTACGCCTGTCAGCAGGCGTACATTTATCGGAGAAGAAGCGCAGTTTTGTAGAATAAGTTCGAGGCAGTTCTGGCTTTACGCGAGGAATTGCATTAGTTGGTTGAACGAGTGAATAAGACATTGGGAACTCAAACGGCTCAACTATTATTTATATATATATATAAATATGCTTGGTCTATTCGACCTACTCGATAACGAAGTCACAGGAAATATCCCGTTTGAACATGCCACTATTGGCTATCGTTAGCAATCTATTCACTTCATTGCTTTACTTCGCGGATGTGGTGGAGTTTCTTATCGCTCGCCAGCGGTTAAAAAGTAATCTCGAGCTCTGCATACCTATACTTCTGCCGTTATTAGAGCTACGGCAGCTAAATGAGCACTGGGGCAAGGTGCAAGGATTGAACGTTTTTATAGGCGATAGAGCTTCTTTCAAAAGTCGCTTACAAAAATTCTCAATTACAGATTGAACAAATTCATTTACATGAAGCGTGGAACCGATATAATTCTAGAATTATGGACATTTTCTCACTAGACAAACAGATGGTATTTACGTGCGCCAGTACGGCCATTTCAGAAACCATTCTTTTGGTGGAATATGATTATGCGAATTTCTAAAGGTAGAAGTTGCAATGATAAATTGGATTGTTTACCAAATAAAATACACGCAATTCGAATAAGCTTAATAAGCAAGCTTTTAGTTCTAAACACCTCATGGAAGATTTATTGTACTTCCGGCCAAACAACAAACTTCAAAGTTCAAAGCTTCCTTAGTATTTGTGTGTAATGGAATTAAACTAATGCAAGGATGTAAAAAAGCTACACTTCATCACTTTATAGCAAAGCTTCACAACGTCACAACGTTAATCGCTTGAGTTACAGCAAAGCTCATTCTTTGGGGGCTTTTTTTGTTGGCACACGAAGCTCTAACGCAACAGCAGTTTATGGTGTATTTCCAAATCCAGCAGCAAACCGCAATTCATAAAGGTGTAACAGTACAGTACAGTACATTCTGCTTAATTGTGCCTAAAGGATTCCACAATACTCTGCATCTGAATTTTTCAGCGAAGTTTTGAAGCTGTGACGAAGGGTCCCAAGTATGGTATACCGACGGATCGAAGATGGACTTGGACCAAGATCCCAGAAGAGACTGCCAAGGGGCACATACCCTACCATATTCCAGGCGCAAGTTTTGGCAATTGAAGTCTGTGTTCGCGAATGTCTTCGTAGAAGGACAAATGGGGCCAAAATAAATATTATTATGGATATTCAGGCAACCTTAAAGGCCTTAGACTCTTTTAAACCGGCATCAAGGCTTGTGGACAGCTGAAAAACTTTTTTAAACAACCCAGGAGCTCACAATAGCGTGCTGGGTTGCGGGACATGAAAGGTTTGAAGGCAACGAAAATTCTGAATGCCTCGTAAAGCAGGGAGTCCAAATGCGCTTGCATGGTCCCTAGCCTTTTGTGGGCTGGTGGAGGAAGACCCAGAGCATATTCTATGTGACTAACCTCGTATCACGAATAGCACACTGATACACCTTGGAAAATGATTGATTGCCTTTTCAGGTCGCAGGTATATTGCTCCAAATTATTAACGTGCATTTCGAATTTGAGGCAAATTTTTAGGAATAACTCGACTTCTGCGCCACGTACCGAAAGCACAAGCAAGCACAATGGCAATCTCCTCTTTGAAATACTTTTCGAACAAAAAGCAATCATTGAAATCGGCTGAGAAACATCACACCGAACAATTTTTGTTGCCGGCAATAAGAAAACGTCTCGCCCTCGGAAACAAATTTATTGCCTTTAATATTGCCATCGTATCGATTTCCTATTACCAGTCGCTCTAAAACGTCCGCCGAAGGCAACTCGCCTGGGCGACTCGTTTTCTTATCGCTTCCGGCGATATTTGGAATAATTTTATTCTTTTTAGTACATCAATTATTTTTTGTATACAAAATTGGAACTTTGAAACGGAATTAATTCTTTCCTTCACTATGAGGCTTCCTATTTTTTCAATCCTGTCCTTGGTAAAAATTAGACGATTTTGGATAATACTGATGACGCGAAATTTATAATCTAAAATAAAGTTGGTTAAAATAAAGTTGGATATGTTGTGGGGGTTAAGTACGTATGATATTAGCGTTTGTATCGTTATTTGCCTTTTGAGGTCCTCTCTCTGAATGGCAAATTAATTTTTCAGTTATTAAGAGGGTGCTAAGAGATCATCGGAGTTCTATTGCACTAATCTGTGATTTCATCTATCCGTCACAGGTCTTGAAAAAGGTGGGAATTCAGAGTTTATTTCGTGATAGGCAATGTACGGGTAATTGCAAAAATAAATTATCAATTAGTTATGCTCCTTTATTTCCTTAGAAATACAAAAATTCTTCACTGCCTGGCATGCAACATGTATGTATGTATGTACCTTCATACATACATACTCAAGCAAACCTTTTATTCTAATATAAACAAAATATGGGTCAGCAGACAATAATCTAGGTGTATCTTCAAGTTAAGCAATGCAATCAGACTGCAAGAATTTGCATATGTCGTGTCTCGAGTTAAAATAAAAGCCTGTGGTCGCAAGTTTCAGTATGCTGGTTGGCAACGGTACATGGCGTGTGGCATGCAGCACGTGGTGATCACAATAATTTCTCTAATGCTTGTCCGATGCTATGCACAAATCGTGTGGCAGCTCAAATAGCTAACATTTTTTTTTGCTTTATTCGATTTCCCATATTTATTTGCAACAATCAAAGTGGGTGCGGAAAGCGGTTGCACATTTCACAATTTGTATAATGAAAAGCATTTTTCGCATTATCAGGGCAATTGAGGTTGATGTCAAAGGTGCAGCAGATAATTACAGTAAATTAGCGAAGAGCACGGCAAATCGATGCACGGACGATTGAGAATTGCTTGGGCTAGGTTAGTAATTTTTCAGAGTGAAATGACTTAGATTTATTAAAAACATAGTTCTAAAATACATGCATGCAGACAAAGCTTGTTAGCTCTAAATAAGTATATAGTATAGCCACTATTATTGAACACTCCCCGAAACTCTGCTGTATTTTTATTGAAATTAATTTACGAGTATTTGAAGCAAAGAATAAAATAAAAAAATATGGTAAATGCATTCACAAATTAACGTTAATCGAAATGGCAATAGTTCGTATAATTAGCCCAAAATAGTGCGAACAGGTAAAACATTAATAATCGGCAATTGACACAAGGCCCATTTTGACGCAACGTTTAACCGCATTTTAGTAGCGGCAGATCCTAAAGAGTACTTAGGTTTTAACTACCGCAATTCAAATCAATATATATATATATTTTTTTTTAGTAAATAAACCAACTTTCTTAAAAAAATTCCTAAAAACTATTTCGCATATTCTGTGTTGGTGTTTTATAGCCATTTTTTGTTGCCATCAAACGCATCGGAAAACACTCTCACACATCTTTTCCTCCAAACTAGCATACATACAAACAAACATACGTACATAAACACACTAATGCAATTTGACTAAACCACTTGACAGTGTTTGCTTCAGTTATACCGCTGTGTAAGCCTACTGTTCTGCGTACGACTGGCAAGCCTTGACCTGCTTTCCGTACGCAGCCAGCTGGCACACTTTCCCCGTTTGCGTTCCCAAATTTTAGTGAGCATCTCTACCTTTTCACAGAAACCTTTAAAGCACTCGTAATCTAAATCGCTATGTGTCATAGAAAAATATATATGTACATACTTACATAAATGCAAAGCAAAAATGAATGAGTAAATAAATAAAATTGTCGGTGACGTTGGTCGTTAGTTAAATACTTACGCTTGTTATTTAAATGAGCCAACTTGCCTTGAATTGTGTACGAACTTGCGTATAAAGTTACTTATTTATGTATGTGCCCGGCGGGAATTCAACTATCATGAATAGTATGTGCCGGCCCCCGCTTTCTCCCACCAAAGACGCTGCGAAATGGTTCGATTACCAGTTAGAGCGGATCTCTGCCCAGGCAGATCCAGGAGCTCGTCTGAAAGTCGTTGCTTTGTCAGAGATATCCCATAACTATGCAGTAAGAGAGATGGAATTTAGCGGAAGTCTTGAAAATGTCCCAAGAGTTTGACCCAATTGAAGAGTGATTCATACAGAACAAATGGATCGAAAAACAAAGGCGATAGTCTATAAAATGAAAGCTTGGACAGATAGAAGAAATCAAGAAAAGATCACGGTCTATAAAACCGGCACTAAAACTCTAGTCAATTTAGCGACATTCGTAGAAACCAAGTAACATATGGGCTTTATCTTTAACGATTTACTATTTTAAATTATGTAAAAAATTGTTTTACCAAATGACGAATGTTATTTGAAGCTTTGTAAGAACATTCCAACTGACCACCTTTTAATTCGACACAATGACTGCATTTTTTCGGCTCGGCGATTGTGTTGCTGGATAATCCTGCCAGTTAATTACAATAACAGTAATTATTAACACCACAAAACATGTCGCAGAATTTACATAATCCCCCATTGTATATGCGGAGCTGCCCAGCCAGCAGAGAAACGTACGTTTTGCCGACAAGTGTGGCTTACGTACATTTTTTTTTTATCCGGAGGAGCTCGCTTCTATTTTTTACCTTTCAGCAGGTCCCAGCTACGTGTCGTCAGACATTAAACTTATATAAAAAGTATTTATTAAAATTGGGATAATTGCCGATTCAAATATATGTCCGTGTTAGGTTTTCAGTGACTATGAAAAAGCATCTATGAAGTTCAGAACGAAAATGTTTTCAACAAAACATTTAATCAGAAAAATGTCAGGAAAACAGCCCACGGTGGGTCCGAACCAAGTTTCACACAAAGGTTTTGGCACTTCAAATTTTCTTCTTTTCTATTACGTTTTCTAAGTAATTTAAGACCAAAAAGAAAATCGAGTTATATTTTGCTGGCTGGATGATTGTATAGTGAAGGCAACAAATTCACATTTTTACATTTACATATTATCCTGCTACTTTTAAATTACTATACAACACCTATTTATGGACTTAAAATAGCAAAGTGTGCCCAAGGCTCGAACGACAACTCTGACATTGTACATATGTATGTATATACGTGCTTTCTAAATACTTTTTGCAGCTATCCATTTTTCATATTTTACTCCATCTGCTCTGCTAGACAATCTTCTGCTTTCTGTTAGTTTAGTTAGCGCAAAACTTGGTTAGTAAAGCGCTTTACCAGCTGACAGCACTAATTTCCTTGTCCAACATAATCAGATGCATGGGGTGGGTTGAGGTGATGCCTCCTACGCCCACAGGAAGCGGTGCTAATGTAACGCGTGTCAGCGACGATGACTTGTCGCCAAAAATGCGAGTGACGGAAATGCTTTAAAAGGGTATAAGAGCTTGGAAGTACATACACAATTATCTACACTCATGTGTATGCATTTGCATGGATGTGTGTTTATCAATGCTTTTCGAGCTTACCAGCACTTAAAGCTATTAACTTTACTGAAGTTTAATGAAAAATCTTTGAAGTTTTCGTCCGATATGCGAAATTCTTCGCGTGGAATTTACAGTAACCAATTATATTTCACAGGTCAAGTAAAAGTTTCGGTTAACTAAATATTGGGAGCATTGAACGATTTAGATATTTCCACTGTCCTATGGAGAACTTCACAGTAACAAATAGCCCACACTCAGATACTGCCATACCTACTGTTACCAGTGATCGGACTTCTACCACATTGTGATAGATCTGCAACTTTTTTGAGCATCTACCACATCTACCACTCAAGGTCTGAAATCTACCACATATTCGCGTTTTTATGCAGTTTCATTTTTGCTCGACATAATTTTCTTAATTTTAAGAGCAAAAATTGTCAACACTAAACACTATATGGTAACAAGAATGATATAATACAAGATTCCGCATTCCCGGTGACGATGAAATTTCTTAAGTAAAAGTAAACAAAGCCGAATGGGAGGATAAAATAAACTATAAATTAGTAAATTTTCTCAATAATAAATTTTTCGACAGAAAACGTTGTTTTATTGTGTTAAATTGCAAAATATGTGATTTATAAAAAGAATTAATAGCGAAAGTGTTAAAAAACGGCGTTTTTTGTGAAAGTATTAGCAAATTTAAGTGTATCTAAAGTTTCTGAGGCGTTGTTTACTTTTACTTGAGAATTGCCAAAATCGGCAAATCCCAATTAGCTGTTTCTGGAACGTGCCACATTTGTTCGCTACTTCGTGATGTGATAAAAAGAAAAAACTGGCAGCACTCCACAAGGTTGTAGAAATTTCTTAAAATATGGTCGAAAAATATCTTGATATGGAAGGAAGGAACTGCTTTACACTGTCAAGAAAAAAAATTGCCAAAATTCAATGCAATTTTTAGCAACTCCAATCTTGCACTTTATTATACTAAAATTCAATTTTTTCTAGAGTCTAATCAAAAAGTTTGCAATTTAGGTGAAACCTTGCAAATTTTTTTTAATTTTTGTATAAAGTTTGATCCAAACCCAGAGATCTACCACTTTTTTTTTTAATCTACCACATTTTTTTCCAGATTCTACCACACAGAATTTTTTTAAAGTCCGATCACTGACTGTCACATCGGATTTTCCAACCGCTCAGCGTTTACCGCCGTGTTATTTCGGTATGTTTCGTTCAATTTATATGGACATAAGAAATTTTGGACAGCCAGATTTGGGTAGATTGGAGTTGCATTTTTTTCTCAAAAATATAAGTATTCAGCACGCGTTCGACGCTCACATCGCTTTCGATATTTATGTTTGTGGATTTTATTTCCCATATGTTAGGCATATTTCTTGAAAAGTTATTGCTACATACATCGATTTCATTATAGATGGATTTATCGGTAGTTATCGATATATTTAGCAATTTTCAGCAGATCCTCGACCAGTATTTGTGTTCCTATTTTTCTAAAAATAATAATAGCCAAGCAACACTTCAGCTGCAAGACTGTAAATTTACAGCTGTTAAAAACTTGGGGCTCGTCACAATCTTCTATATGAAAATGAAATAAGTTTTACATTAAAAACTTCTTATCAAATATTTATTATCAACGCTACTTACATTCGTTTTTTACGGTAATCGGTACTTCGGCGTACATGCAACAGTGCAAATACAGCTTTTAGACACAGCATTGAGTGCAGCGCTGGATGCCAATGAATCGTCCTTCTCCTTGCCTCAACAGTGGTGTTGATCATTGAATTTGTTTTGGTTGTTTGTTGTTGCTATTGCTGTTGCTGTTATTGTCGTCCGAACCGTAGTAGCCACTACTTGGAATTGTAGTAGCCAGCAACGTTTTCATGTCCAAGGCGAATTTATGTCAACCGGAAGTAGGTTTACTGACCCACGTTTTCGTTCTTAGTTCTTCGTCCTTAGTCCTTAGCGGCGAGCGAGCCAATTCACGCTACAGCTGTATGCCAACAGCAACAACTCACACAACAACAATTGCTTAGAGAAAGTGGCGGCGACACCCCCACACATACACACTCACACACGTACGAGCACCGCAGGCATGCGGCTAAAAGAAAACCACTCAACTTTGTGTTGTTCGGGGAAAAAGGAAAATTTTACAAACTGAAGAAATCGAAAAAAGCCACAGGCACTACATAAAACTGAAGTAGGCAGCGAAGAAATTCGAATTGGACAGCGCAAGGAAAAATGATTTTCAGTTTCTCAACGGACGGCAAATGCAGCGGATCGATGCAGAAAAGGATAACAGCTTGAAACCGTGGTACGGGCTCAAACCAAAAAAAAAAAAGAATTTAAGCTTAATTTGTATAGTGAAAAAGACAATTAAAAAGAGTATTATTTTTTAATAAATTTTCTTAAAGTGGTACAAATAACGTCGGCACATACATATGTACATATGTACATGTATATGTTAAGTGAACTGATCTAGAAAAAACGAGTTATTGATTACCAAAAATTGGAATACACAACATTTCCAAAAATATGTTCAGACGTATAAATATGTGCATGTGTTCACAAATATTTGCCCGAATTTTAAGTGAAATTTCCCCGAAATGCCTTTAACATTTTAAATTTGTGCAAACCTAAAGTCGCTGAAATTCTGCACTTTCCCATAGCGAATGCTCATTAAGTCGGTCACTTAACTCGGAATATGAAAATTTTACGTTTTACGTGCAATGAATCGTCAAAAAAGTTGTACGCGAATAGGAAAATCCCAGTAAAAATTCAGTGCAGTACATGACCAAATACACACACACACACACCTGCGCCTAATCACGGCTAGCTCACCCTCGCGCTACAAACACTCGTGTGTAGTGTAGCAAGGAAAGCTCCTTTGGCAATGCAATATCCATCGACTAACACCGGTCACTTTTGCAGCCTTTACCCCCTTGCACTCTTTGCAAAGCTGCGAGCCGATGCAGACAAGCATTCAATTGTTAGACTTTCTGCGCCGCGTCGACAAGCGCTCCGGCCGCTGACCGCCGTCGTTTGTCCTCGCACTCGACATTCGCACAGGGCCAGTGAGCTGAGTTGCAAAAGCATATAGTCAGCTCTAAAAATTGCCAATGCTTATTCACACATGGCTAGTGGGTTATTGCCGCGCTTTGGTCATTAGCCAAGGATTTTCACTATTACCAATACTACTAAAGTGCTTGCTTTTGTTGTTGTTTTGTTTACCTTCTTGACGTGAATTTCACCCGGTTAGCCAGTTCTGCCGGGAGGTTTGTCAAGGCGCTTGAATGCAGCGACTACCCTCAGTGTAGGCTCATCGGCGAGTATGTTGTTGACTTGATTTGCATTCTATTGTACGTATTACCGTTATAATGCGTTTGTTGTTGCCCATTTGTTGTTGTTTCTCTAACAATTTTATTGCATTGACCCCTCGGCCAAAGCCAAGGAAATTCAATCACCTCTGATAGGAGAGAAACTTTTGCAAAGTTGTTTATGTTGCTTCATGCGCTTTGCTTTGTCTTTCGTTTAAAGTATTCTTCGCTTCGCACTATGTGAATATTAATTGAAAAATCTGTTTAAATAAAAAGTGCTCTACAAGTCTCTAGTACAGACGATCGTTTATACAAAAATTTAAAAGTAGTGGAGGCCGTTTGTAAAACGACGTAGTGGTATCGAAACTCTAACCTTCTATGCGCTTTTCAATAAAAAAATAAATATTTGGCGGTTTACAGCCGGATTCCAAAATTCGCTATCGCTAATTTTGATAGCAAAATAGAATCTCCAAAAGAGTAGCAGGTACGCCTAACAACATGCACCATCTAGTTACATGCCCCCATACTGCCAGATTTGGCTAATTTTATATTATATTTGTTACTTCTCTATGTTGTCTACTTTAAGGAACAACGGATTTTTATTTTAAGAATTTTGGTGAGGTAAATTTAGCGTAGCGATTGTCAGAATTCCGCTGCTACAATTTTACGCCGCCTACGAACGGCAAATGGTTTTATGAGAAGCTTTTTCAAAGCGGAAGTACACTCGGAGGTTTGCCATTGCCAGCCGAGCGAAGAGCGCTATTCGGAAACCCTTTTTATAATTTTAGATGATGCTCGGACCAAAGAACGAACCCAGGTCCACTCGACTACAGCGGCCTTATAAACTGAAATATTCCTTTCTGCTTCATTTTGAGTGTTTACTCGCTATATACCAACGTTATGAGAGCCTGCTATGAGCTCCGGATGAAAGACGCTTATATTTACTTATTTATTTTATACCAGTTTTAAGCCAGTCAGGGAAACTCGAAAATAGTGGCAAGAAGGTAGCGCGTGGAAAAACATCTGAAAAGGTGGCGAATTTCACAAGCAACCAGCCGCAACAACAGGTTATTTCGCCGCGGAAGAAAACAAAAAAAAAACTTTCTAAATACACGAGAAAACAAAGCGCAATTGCAAACCTTCTTCGCAAAAAATACCCCACTCACAAGACATTGGGAAACTCGCGTGACAGTTAAGAGAGAGGGAGTATACACCAAAACACTTGTGCATTCAGACGAGTGCATTCATACATGTATGCGACAGTGTGGATTCCCAATTGGAACCAAATACTCTAACTGTGCTGGGCGCGTGTGAGAAATTACTCCAATGGCAGTTGTGGTGATACGAAAGCAGAGAAGAGGAGGAAGACTGGGGAGAATACACAGCGAATGTGCGGTGGCTTCAAAGGACATAAAGCCAGTCACCAAGACGCCAACTAGCCTAGTAGTAGTTTCAGCTAAGTTGCGAAGTAGCCCTGCTGCACTGCTGAAACTTTCGCTCTTTTAAGATTCGCAAACAGTCGGGCAACTTAGTCAGTCAGTCAGGCTGTTAGTTGGTATGCGGCAGTTGGTAGTCGCCGCTCAGCAAGTGTGTGTGTTCTTTTGATTGACTTGCTTTCGCAAGAGCTTTGAATTGAATGGATTGTTATTTTTGTTGCTATTCTTATAGTGCGCGTGGAATTTTTTTTTCAATGGGTACTCGCGTGTGGAAAACACTTTAAAGTGAAATTGAAAAGTCAAAATTAAATTAAACTCGTAAATTTGTTTCACTTAAGCTGGTTATTCTTAGCTTTGTGCCGCTATAATAGTTTCATATTAAATTAACAAAAGGTGAAAAATTGGCTGATAATGCAAAAATGTTTTGTAGTGTGAATAACTCAAAAGGCTGCTTAATAAAAGTTTACAAAATTCAACATTGAAGTGACACTTTCCAAAAATAGAAGCTCCATTGAAATGATTTTTCGTTTTTATTTTCGACTACCTTAAACGATTATTTTTTTTTTTAAAGCAAAAATAAACCACAAAGCTTAAAAAGGCTAAATATTTTGCGCACAATATTAGCAATAATTTTTCAAGAAATTAGACATATTCTTAAAATGTCGAATCAATGTGAACCAGGTACCAAAACTAACCGTTAAATAACAAGATTTGTATTTTTAAATAGTTGTAAAATCTTTATTTGCAAAATCGATTAATTTGGATTGTAGTTTTTAAATGTATGATCGAAAAAAATATCAAAAATAACGATGAAATAGGTGTCAAAAGATAAAAATCCATTATAACAATTTTTCTTGAACGAAAAAAAAAATTAAAAAACATCGTTTAAATTTGAACGTGAAAATAGAAACCCAGTTTTAACGGCTAAATTATGATTATTATTTTAAAAATCATAATCGTTACGGTCCCTGATGTGAGCATAATGTTTTCAAAACTTTACCTTTTCGACCGTACCTGTCTACGATTTCGTACTAAGTAATTGACAAGTGTCCCCACTTTAACATCCACAAACTTATTTACGAGCGCCACATGTTTTCACAAAATTTATTATCGGTATGTGTGTGTATGTGTATATATACGATTATAAACTTGTAGCGCTGCATCAACAAAAAATTATCGAGCAAATTTGCAATGGTGCAACAGTTTATTTTTACTTTACACTTTTCACTTGGGTGAATTCAAAGGCCACAACGCTTATCTATTGGATTTGTACACCAGGCCTTCCCAAAGTGGGTGACGCGGCACCCTGGGGTGCCACGAGCGTAAGCCTGGGGTGCCGCTAGTGGCTAGAGTATACTAGTGGTGCGGGCAAATTCTTTAGACTTTCCATACACAACGCAAGCGATTTGATCAAACTTCAACATGGCGGCCAGAAAATCAAAAAATTTTGATTTTTATTAAAATTACCTTCAGCGGCTCGTCAAACCCCATACACAACACAAATAGCATGTAGCAAAGAGATATTTCGCTCTTAAGCGTAGTTCCCCAGTACGTTGTGTCAACGTAAAATTGAATCAGAAAATTTTCAGAAAAATAGCCGAAAACGTACCCTTTTCACAACCACTTTCGGTACTTTTGTAAACCTAATCCGCGTTTCGTGCATTTTTCTTACCCATTTGCAATGCAAATCGAAGAAGAACGAAGTACTTCAGACTTACGCCACTAGCGACGAAATTTCTAAAGCTATCGACGAATTTGTACAGAACAATGCTTTGAAATGGAGCGAGTGTGCGGATATTTGCGGTGGTTGGAAAAACGAAAGGAGCGACGTATATGATGAAGCAAGAGGCAGAAAACGCCACGAGGAGTCACTGTATGATCCCTCAGTATTCCCTGCGACTAGAAAGATGTCGCCACTAGATTTAAAACCCGTATTAGATGACGCTGCGAAGATAACAGTAGCCTGCGACATTAAAATACATCTCTGTTTTTTTCTAGCACGTCGAGATTTTTTTTATTGGTGAAATGTATATTTTAGAATTTCTAGCAATTTGCTTGCAAACCCCATAAATAAACAAAGTAATCAGAAAAACGTATGTAACTTCGAAGTTAATACTAAGAAAACTGATGACAGCCGGTTTCACTAGCAATTTCCGTATAAAAAAAAAATAAAAAATTCAAATAATTTGTCACTTAAATTGCTTTCGTGAAATTGGCTGTAAAAATCATTTTCTTACTGTTAACCGCATTAGCAGCGTTAACTTGGAAGGTTTAGAAAAAACCACTGTCGAATATTTTCCCAACATTGACTCTGAGGATGGCTTCAGACCCGTTTTCATGTGGTCCGAACAGTACCTACTATTTGAAACCCTTCTGGACATCAGTGGAGACAGGACTGTGATTATTAAATACTAGGAAGGGAGCCAAGAGAGTTCTGGGTGCAAGTGTATGCAGAAAACACTGCTGTTGGCAATATTGCATTAAAAATACTAGTGACTTTTTTTTTTATTATGAATTGCATTCGATTTTCGATCTTCTTTGCATTTGTTTTGTACTTTATGGCGGCTAGACACTAATTTTAAACAATTTTTATTAATTTCGTGCAATTGTTTTACTTGCGAAGGAAAATCCCAATACTCAGTTGGCACGATCTCTGAGAAAAAAATCGTAAGCTGTTGATAGTTTTAAAATATTTTAAATAGATTTGGCTCACCAATGCTTCTTTAGGTAGTCGGAAGTTTTTAATAAACATATTCCTTAAATATATTTTATGTCAAAATATATTCGAAAGACTACGCTTAAACCCTCTTAAACATTTTCTACTCCTGGCCAGTTTAGCAAGCTCTCTCCTCTGACGAATCGTTGAACCAGAACTCCGTTGTACTCATTTTTACCACGCTTTTATAAACTCTTTCTTGTTTCTTTTTTTTATTTCATTTTGATTTGCACAAATTTACATACATTTGTATAAGAGCACAACCTAACCGAGCGAAATTCACAATGGCGCTATTCTTCATCGAATGAGCGTCATACAATTAAAATTTCCATCTAAGAATTTAAGATTATCGTTAATTTATTCGTGATCCAATGATCGGATTTAAACCAAATTAGACCACCTGTCACCTGTTTCCTTTAGAAAAGAATTCTAGTAATCGGTTAACGTGGTCCAAAGATATGCGGTAACATACATATAAAAAAATAATAAAAGAATATTCCGACGAATTTATAACCTTATCCTTTTTGTGAAGTCGGTTAAAAACAAATACACCAGCAAGCTTTCAGCGTCGAATGATTTCAGGGTAAAAATGTCAAAGCTCCCAATAAACTTAAAAGAAATAACGAAATCATTAAAACAATTTCAGTCCTCACATTAAAGCTAAAGGAGCATAAAGTTTGCATTGTGTTTTCTTGTTTTCGTAGACATGTGAAGAGTAGAGGTGCCGCGAAATTTTTTTAGTACAACAAGGGTGCCGAGGTGAAAAAAGTTTGGTAACCCCTGTTCTACACAGCTTAATTGCTGCTAAAACACAACTTATTTGGCATTTTCTTTTTAGAACTTGTAAAGTTTAAAATTTATTTGACAGGATATCCATTGCAATGATTACAAAAAATTTGCATTTAATCTGCGAAAACATTTTGAGTGATTTATTGTAGCAGAGACGGCGAGTGTTGTAAAAAGCATGGCACTGCGCTAAAAGCTTCAACTCGAATGTGGCGCGTCATAATTCCCACAAACTAACAGTACTCATGTCTCCACACCCCCAGGTGTCCTTTATACTCTCCAGCACTTTGGCTGTAGAAGCGCTCCTAATGGCATTGTGTGCCATTCACTCAAACGCTCGCACTTAGCTTTGCTCGTTTACATGCACTTCAACACCTACATACCCTGTGGGGAAAACCTCTAGTTCTGAACTGGTGCGCGATAAATTTCTTTTGTGTGGCGAATTTGACATGGCGATGTCCTAGGAAGTGTCAATTGCCCCCGGCTGCATCCCTTTTACGATAGTTCCGTACTAGTCCCGAATTCTATAGTTTCGAACCAGTTCTAAAATCAACAGACGAAAGAAAAAAGTATCAAGATTTTTAAATCTTTTTGGTTCTCCCGTGTGTGCGATTTTAAATTACTTTCAAAGAAATGTGTTTTCAATTTGAAATTAAATTTGCTCGAATGATTGGAAGAAATGTACGTTTACATACCTTTGGCTGTAGCTGAGTTTGCAGAGGTGCCTGTTGTTATTCGTTAGATTCCAGACGATCCCAAGGTGTTAAAATGTTAACACAAATTTTTGTTTTGTAATACCAAGCTATGAAAAAGCATCTGCGAAGTGAAGAATGGAAGCGTATTTCGTTCTGCCTTCCTTATTCTACAGTTCCGAACCAGTTCTAAATTCGTCACCTTGGATATGGATTTCTAATGGAAAAAGTGAAATAAAATAGTTTTTTTTTAACTACCACATTTCACTGATTTTGGACTGGAAGATCTACTACGAAACTAGAAATTTGATTCCCTAGTCCGCGGTTTCCCTGCAGGGTACATATGTATGTATGCATGTGTGTGTGCACATTTATTGCAAAGTGTCGCAGCGGTAATGAACTATAATTTACTTAATCCGCCATTAGGGTCAAAGGAGTTGCAAAAGCACCCATCACGCGCACAACTAAAGCAGACACAAACGCATAAATGCTCTGACCCAGATTTATTTCTTTTATTTCTTATCTTTGAATCGACAAGAATTTCGATGGTCGGCGAATGTGGCACAAAGAAATGCGAATAAATGTGTCATAAAAACAATTGAAAAAAAAAATGAAAGTAAACAAGCGTTCGCTTGTGGGCGTAGTGCGGTGAGTGAAGAGCGGACAACCGTTCACTGAATTTATGGGAAAAAAGGAAAAAGAGTTGTCGGTCAATTGCTGAAGGAAATCAGCAAAGCCCACCCGGCATTAATAGCCGCATAAATCGACTGCGCTAACCGTCGTGAGTTCGAACGCCTAAAAGTAGGCTAAATATTTTTGTATATGAAAAAATAGGTGAGAGCTGTAAATTATAATTCCATGCCGACTTCATTCAAGAAAAATAAATTAAAAAAGTATTTAAATACATATATGTGCATAAGGAATGCTGTGTAAAAACGTGTTAGATGCCTGCGTATCGTGCTACGGGGCGTATACGTTACATACGCAGTTACGGGTATATGAGCTCGAGTGGTTATTTTTACTTTTTTTAGTATATCATTTTTCAGATTTTAATTTAAATACAATTTCGCGTTGGAATTTTGTTCTTTATACAAAACTGAAGATAATGCATTTTCTAAGATAAGTGTGCCTCCATTTTCGACCGAAAAAATGTAACAACTCGTGAGATTCGCTCATATATGTCAATTGAGTTCGAATAATTTTCATAGCAATAAATAAAAAAATAATTGCTTTTGCGGAATTTTTTTGAAAACATGTTTTTATTATCTACACTCCCGAAAATATTTTATTCAGAATGTAAAATTAGATTTTCACTTATAGCCACCAAATAAAATTACTGCTCGTTTTTTTGTTTTTGTCTAATACCTTTTGCATTCACTTTTTTAAGTTGTTAGCTGAATTTATAATTTAATTATTTACTTGTTGTTTGATAATTTATAATAGTGGGGGCTCTGGCATGTTGTGCACGCTGCTTAAATTTGATGCTCTCTTTCACACGGCGATAGCAGCAAATTCCAACAACTGCACATATATCGACGCAATGAAATGAAAAAAAATACATAAATTGCTGCAGGTAACTGCGGCTGCAGCTAATAGTCACTTTGAAGCGAAACGTAAAATCTTCAAGATTTGCCTCAGTACACATGCACACACATACGAACACTCGTACGTGGGCACGTGCAACATGCGATGAGCAACGTTACTAATTGACGATAGCGAAGTGAAGCCCAATGCCAACAACTCAAAGTATCTGCAGCATTTAGTTTATGCTCGTTGGCAAGTGCAAGTCGCGATTTGGTCGTATACCGCCTGGGTCAGCCACTCGTTTAAATTAACTTTCAAATAGCCGGTCGCCATTAGAATTTTATAATTCATATTATATAGAAAATATCATACGATTCTCGCCCACGATTTTTTTTTAATTTTTTTCCAGATTGTACTTTCAGCCGAAGCAATAAAGCTGGAAAACATACATACATACCTTCCAAGAGGCCTTCCACTTGTCAGCCACCAGTATGACCAATATTTAGTAGATTTGGCGAAATAAGTATTTGAACTAATAAATAACGGCTAATACCAGCAAGTTATACGATACCGCAATAAAACCCGCAGCCACTGAGTCCTCGTACACCTCTATTTACTACATAAGCAACATTGAAAGAAGGAAGAAGGATTGTGTGAGCGAAAAGGAAACTACCAAAACAACAATCAGCCGTGGTCGCGAATCTGCGGTACGACGTGTCGTTGCAAAGTGAACATCATGCAAGTTTGATTCGAACGCTTTCAACTACTCTTAACAACGTTTCCCACGCCGAACCACACATATGCCTTCGCATATTCGAACTTTTCTGCACAAATGCCAATTACTGCGAAATTATTGTGCCTTTGCGCGACTAAAAAGCAGCACAGAAAACCTCAAAGTCCGTCGAACGAAGGCTATGCATACAGGTGTTGAAACTTATATACGCATTTCTCCAGCAAAGCAAACTTTGTTACTGACTTTCTCTCTGTATGTATTTGCAGATTAACAGCGCCATCTCGACTTTGTGTTCCCGAAGACGAAAATTTATACGCTTACTTGTAAAATCAGTCCATCGGTATCTTTCCTCCCCCACATCATCTGTCATCATCATCCGATGTTAATATGAGCCAAAAACCATCATCTTCATCCTCATCCGCAACGCCCACACACCAATCACTGTATCCTCCTAGATCCGCCTCCAACTCCTCCTCGAACACACAGAGCACATCAACGCTCGCACCCGCCATCATTCCACTTGACTACAATTACCAAACAATGTCGCCATCTTCATTATCACAATTCCGCAATGACCGCATTACATCTGCTTCCAACACGAACACAACCGCTGCCTACCATATGCATCCGAATTCGCGTCTCAGTAGCGCGCATCCCTCTGGCACCGCCTCAGTCGATGTTGAGCTGGATAATCAGTACAGCAGCCTTTTCGGTGATCCTGTTCCACCGCCGCCACCGCCTGATTTTCTCACAACGCAGTTCGATCCAGTGACCCTTTTTCGTCCGTCATTGGACATTAGCTCCGGCTCCGAGGAGGATGCTTTTGGACGTCTGGCATCTTTGGAAACTGATCGAGCTACAAACACCACGCGGCTGTTTTCCAATGTGCCGTTTAGTTCGGTTTTCAGCAAACGTAATTCTGACACTCCTTCTCAGCGTAACTTTGATGTCCTGCCAACGCCGATGCCGCGCCTTCAACCGCCAGACATTCAGATATTACCGAACTCTAGTGGCGGCTCTAGCTCTGAGGCGCGCGAGTCGCCCAACTATGCATTGCTCACACCGGATGATGGTACGCGTTGTCCCGCTGTGTATGATGTAACGCAAGCCTCTGATGTAACAGAAATCGTAGAGTCATTAGAAGTGAGAGATGCAAAAGGGCTGCGAGAATATTCCGAAGCAAAGCGAAGGGTTTCCAATTTTAGTGAGGATTTCAAATGCAATGTTGGTGCACTGAGGTATGCACTGTGTGAGACTTTTGATAAAAACTCTGCTTAATATTTTTTCCTCTTTTTAGCAATACTCAAGAAACCGAACTAGGAGACCCGCCTGCTACTGCAGGTCACCCATTTCCCCGCCAATTTTCAAATGAATCTTATACGAGCAGTGAGTGGTTTCGGCCAGCAGCACAAGACTATCCGGAATTCAGTAAAATACCAAGACTGCGCCCAAGTTCAAAGAACATTATGTCTATCAAAAGAGAGGAGATGCCCATGCACCATTCTCCTGTAGCGGCGATGATTAACGATTCGAATGGCTCTAGCAGCGGCGAAGAACGGCCTGTCGATAAAACACAAACATTTGAGCAAGAAACGGTTCCACTGGATATTCTACAGCCACCAGCTAGGCCACCAGATCCGTCTCCATCACTTCTGCGGGAAATAGAAACTGATTTATTGCTTTCTCCCCAAGCGTATTTGCAGCATCAGGGCGAGAGACTCTTGGAGAGCGTGAATGAACCGAATTTTCGAACGCCACCACCGCCGGCTAAACCGCCACCTCCGGATTTCCTTTCACCCATTCCTGGAGAAAGTCAAGACTTCATCGAACGAGAAATGTCACCTGTGATATTGCGAGATTCTATAGTCACCGGAGGCGACTTTAGGTAATGAAATAATTACGTACTAGGAAAACATTTATATAAATACGCATACATATGTATATTTTATTCTCTTATAGAGTTGATCAACCTCGCCTGCATAAAAAGACTTCGTTTACAATTATCTCAGAAAAAACACCACAGTCATCCCGAAATCAGAGCCCTTCTCCGTACAGTCAGCAACAACGTTCGCCCTCAAAAATTTCAGTACTGTCTAATAGTTCATCTGTAAAACCCATCGCCAAGCCACGACAGTACTTGCAGCGAAAATCCCTTTCATCCACACAACTCAAGTTGCCACAGTTGCCTCAGCAGCGATTCCAAGGACCCGCCGACGACTCTCCTCGCCCTTCAGTGCAGTTCAACATGACCGGTCGGCATACTCCGAATATGATGACCCAGCGAGGCATATTGCAACACCGCGAGTCGTTATCGTCATCACAAGATATAACACAACTGTCGCCATCAGCGGCATTAACGTCAACGTCGAAATTACGACGACCCTCAGCACTGCCATCATTTGCCAAATCAGCAAGTGAATCAAAAATTAAAAGTTCTGAAGCCCTGCCGTTAATTACTGATCCTTACCGAACTTCTATACCACGCCTTAACCGCTCCATAACAGATCTACACCGAGAGCCTGCGGTGTTTCCCCCTGGTGCTTTGCCGCGCCCACTTAAACCTAACCCCAATCCAACACGAAAGCAAAAAGGCCTGCTACGCATACTCAATGGGGACACCTCCCATATACCTTTGCGTTCGAACTGGGCCAGCATGGATGACCTTTCCGTAGGCAGACAGTTAAAAACGCCTCTTTCGACACCATTGAGGGGTCTTCAAACTCGACGTCGATCCAGCTCTACGTCACCCGAGCGTCGTAGCTCAACACAAACGGCCTCGGATCGTCGCAGTTCAAACTTAAGCTCTATTACAACGTCCGACTTTAGTTTTCGCCGCCCATCGATGACAACACAGTTGCAACGTCGAAAATCTTTATTCCCAACTCCAAGCCCTAGAACAAAACGACGACAATCTTTGATAACACCAGCTAGTTTGACTAGTGGTCGAACATCACGCACAAAAATTGCTAAACCTTCCACGCTTTCACCAATCTTAGGTACGCCAAATAAGGACAGCAGTACGCCACAAAGTCCAGAGAAAAATGGCGTTGGTTCCCTAGCTCCTTCCGAAACCATGTCAGATGTGACTTCAAGGCGAGACTCACTTTCGAAAATACCGGTACGTGGATCCCGCCCAGGATCTAGATCTTCATCCCCATTGAAAGAGTTCACCGCCCAACTGCCTTTGTCCGATCCAAACTCACGAGGTGCATCCAGTCGTACTGCTTCCCGTGCAACGGCAAGAACCGACATTTCACAATCAGCTTCGCGTGCCAATTCTAGACCGGCATCACGGTCTACCTCTCGTGCATCTACGCGTCAAATATCGCGTACAGCTTCCCGAAGCAGTACAAGACCGAACTCGCGAATGGAAATGGCGAAAGAAATTGCGAACTCGCGCTCTAACTCCAGAATGAGTATGCGTTCGATCACCTCAGTAGCCGGAAATGTTTCACCGATTCCCGGAAAACGAAGCGTGGAACCGTCTCCCACACCTTCACATTATCGGAAATCGATTTCTGTTAGCCCTGTATTCAACAGGAGAGCGCGAGCTCGCCGGCAGTCACTCAGTCCACCCAACAAAAAGCGTTCGGGAAGTAGGGGGAGAGAAAAGAAAGTGCGGGACCGATCTGAGTCACGGCAAAGTTCCCGATCTCGTATACCTCTGAGAGCTGGTAGCGTAACGAAATCCACACGATCGTCATCAAAAACAAGAGTCAGCAAACGATCTACTAGTTCTAGTTCGCCAGCAAAAGCAAAACTTGCGAAGGGTGTGAGTCGGATTTCACCCACGCGCACTCCAACAAATCAACGTACGAAATCAACAAGTGCCAAAAAAGCACCAACCTCGGTGCATAAACCCGAGTCGAGTGTCAAACGCACACCATCGTCAGTGAACAAACAGACGGCATCTGTGAAAAAGCAGCCGAGTAACTTACCAAAACCCGTTGGTATTAACCTCAGGCGGGAGACTTCTAATCTGCGAAAGAGCGATACTACGCCCAGTCGTGCAGCTAAAGTTGGTCGACGGGAAACCACAGTGACAGCGCCGAAAACAAGCAAGGCGGGAGCCTCAGCAGCGGCGGTGGCGCTAGCAGCGGGTGGACTCAAACGCCAAACCATCTCCAAAACTCTGGGAAAGGCAACTGCTAAAGGAGTAGCAGCCGCAACTAAAAGAAAAGAAGGTGAAAATAAAATGGGCGCAGCGATAGCCAAGGGAACCCAAAGTGCCAATAAACCCGGCGAAGTGACTCGGGCGGGAGAAGAAAAGTCTGCAGATGGTAGAGAAATCAGTGGTAGTCCTATCGAAATGGAAGCTGCGAAAGCAGCGACAACCGGTGTCGTGGTCGCCACAACCACCAAAAGACCTGCGAACGCTAGCTCGGGTAGCACCGGAAGCAGTGGCTCTACTTCTGGTATGAAGCGGAATCCGTCTAATGTGTCTCTTGTGCGTATGGCCTCTAGGATGAGCTTGCTCAGTATGAAGCGTTCCGATAGCAATCTCAGTAAGAAGGCGAATATTCCTTCGGTTGCTGAAGAAGCAGCTAAACCGACGAAAACGAATGGTTAGTAGAAAATGTATCTTTAAATAAATTTAACAAAATCTTTCACTCTTTAAATAAATTCTTAGGAAAACCTGCAACATTGCAGAAGACCAACAGCAGAGCACAGCTGAAAACACCAGAAAATGTGGCTGCTATACCAGCTGCCATATTAGAGAAGTCACAGAAGACGCTGGAGAATATACAAAAGACTGTATCCGAGGCAACAGACGAAATTCAGAAAAAAATTCACGAAAATCTCACCGACTTGAAAAGTCTAGAAAGCGATATGGGTCGATTGTCGGATAGCGCTGCTTCGCCCACATCAAGCGTAGCTACAGTTGTGGAAAATAAAGCGGGAATAAAGGCTGGTGCTGCTGGTGGGGGAGGCGCTGTTGAATCAATCTCTCGATCGGGTACCACCGAGGAATCAACAGCGGCTGGGAATGCTGAAAACGGACAAAGCTCAGTTATGCCAGTTGCGTCAACACAGAGATCACCACTACCACCAACACAGCCCATCGAGGCCGACGTTTCTGTGTTGACTACAGCTGCGCAAGCCACGCAGCATGCCACAGTTGCTGCAGCGGCGGCTGCAGCTGCCACAACCGGTGCAATGGCGATGCCAAATGCTGGCGTGGTAGATGCCACCGTCGAACGGGTTAGTGAACGTGCTATATCAGTTATGCCAGATGTTGACTGTGACGATGCAAATTTCCAGAATTACGCGTACGAAGTCGACGGTGCAGCTGACAAGACAGCCGATGGAGCAGTGAGTGCAACGCTGAATGGCGAAACTCATGCGAAGGTCACTGGCGGCGGTGGAAACGGTCAGAAGGGGATTGGAGGTGGAGGAGGTGTCGAAAGCGCTGCGCATGGAAATGGTAATGGCGGCGACGATAACAAACGGCGTTCACCAGATGGACAAGGCGGTTCGGCAGCAGGCAGCGGGTAAGTGAAAAGTTTTGCACTTGCTTTGCTAATTTAGAGCTGTATTAGTGGTGTTCTCCGAACCCACCGATCAACCTCTCAGTGAAGTAATGTTCTTTTATAAAAATGTATCAAAATTAATTGGCTGTCAACACAGCTCTGCACTGCAAATTATCACCCCGCAGTGAAACCCCAAACTAGTCAGGAAAAATAATAGTTTACAACTAGAATTTCCTGACTGAAGCCGAATTGGTTCGAAAATGGCCAGACTTGTTCCGAGTTCAAAACGATTTATTCATCCCCTGTTTTATTTGACTTCGACAGTTTAATACAGTAAATTAAACAAAATATTATAACTCTTATTTGGGTATATTGTAAACCGTTAAAGCGACTACGTATTCAATTACAACAGATCTGTCAAATAATGATTAATATTCATAATGATTATTAACTAAAGCATGTTTTTTTGGATAACCGTTTAATGATTAAATACCGATATTGGCACCTTTTTAATGTTAAATAAATAATTACATAAAAAAAATTGTTAATTAATTTATTAATTTTAATTACATCATTAGTTTGTTATTTTTGATCATTTTCAATTATTTTTGACTTTTTTAACTACAACATTAATATAATTATTTGATTAATTTCAATTATCAATCAACAAGGCAAACTACTGACAAAAGTTATGAATGTTTAATAACGGCATGAATTATTTATTTTTTTTCTTCTTATCTAAATCTCAAATTTTAAACATTAATTTAATAAAATTACTTTAATAAAATTTTAAAAAGAAAGGACTGAAATGTGCAAAGCTAACGCATTTAATTTATTTGAATGAAAACTTTTGTTTTTATTTTAGTTCACTCAAGAATGAGCCAAAGTATTCGTTTTATTTTTAACTAAAAGGTTTTCTTTTGCATATTCAATACTATTAAAAAAGATGAAAAATATAGTATTTATTGTACCTGAAAGCTTTTACTTTTAATAACGTTTAACGAAAAATGCATTTAAATTTATGTTCGAAAGTTTGAAATATTTATGTATTTATTTTTCCTTTTAATTAATATTCAAAAAATTTAACACTAGTTGGCAAATCTAAGGCTGCTAAATAAAAATGTGTAAGTTTTTTATTGTATAAGATTCATGAATTCATTTTAATTTTTCACTCCCAAAGTAGTGGTTTCGGTCCATAATTGGACAGTTGATTGCATGGAAAAAAGATAGTTGGTTGATTAGTTGGGCATGCGGTTCATACTAGTTGTGAGGTAGTGTACAACTGGTACATTTGACTACAGGGTGTGAATGCACTTTATTATATACATATGTACGTATGTATGTAAGTATGTATTTTTGTATATGAGTGGCCGTATATCACGCATTGGGTTATTGTACTTTTAATAGTACTCTGCTAAAAGCACTGAGATGTGGCGAGAATAGCGTGACGCTTGAATCATGTTGCCGCAACGCATATTGCAGTCGATGCAATGTTGCATAGTGCATAGTATATCAAATGTAATAAATTGAAAATTCGCATGCTTTTCTAATTAAAATGCTACATTGGCAATTTTCTTTTTTAGCATATTGAATATCATAAATAGTACATATGTTCATATGTGCATAGATGTGTTCACACATATCTATGTACATTCCATATATGTATATGAATTTGAAAGAAATAATGGAGAGTTAAAAGATGTTCAATTCGCAATTAGCTTCTGACACGCACATCCTTTCTGGGTAATGAGAAACGCGTTGAGGTAGGGTATACACCGGGGGTATGCACCGGCTATACTAAATGTATACAAAACTTGACAGAGCTATGTTCGCGGAAAATCTGATGCCCCCAACGGTATACACCCAGCCAGCAGAGACTAACTGTGTATAACACCGGCATAAAAAAAATAGTGGTGTGTGCTTTTAACCAGACCCACCAACCAACATGTATTTCGACCCGCTGAATCCGAATACGGGTCTGTTTGACGCGTACACCCTCAAAATTTGGAGTAAATTGCGAAATTTTTGCATGCTTTCAGTTTTTCGCTATTTACTGGAAATTTTGAGGGTTTGCAAGTCAAACGGACATCAGATTCGGACTCATATGGCATCGAAGTATCGCCCAACTGCCAGCAGCCAAGACTCACTTTTCACATTTTTCTGAATTTTTGTGCGCCACTTTCAACCATCGGCTGAACTTACTATAGTCAGAAATTTCTTCCAGATCAACAATTTTTGGACACATTTTTTAAAAAACATTTAATACAGATTTTTTAGAAAAAAATGTGAAAAATTGCGCCTGAAGTCTTTCTTTCAGCCCAAAAAATTTATATAAAAATTTGTTGTAGAAACACATTTGTGTCTTCAAAAGATAGCTTCAGGCATGCTCTATAAACCCACAATTTTTTATAAAAATTGCACGAGAACTTTATGAGATATTCGCGCTTGAAGCTTTTAAGGCAAGAATACACCGGTCATGCGACTTTTTGCAATCGAAGTATCGCCCAACTGCCAGCAGCCAAGACTCACTTTTCACATTTTTCTGAATTTTTGTGCGCCACTTTCAACCATCGGCTGAACTTACCATAGTCAGAAATTTCTTCCAGATCAACAATTTTTGGGCACATTTTGTAAAAAACATTTAATATAGATTTTTTAGAAAAAAATGTGAAAAATTGCGCCTGAAGTCTTTCTTTCAGCCCAAAAAATTTATATAAAAATTTGCTGTAGGAACACATTTAGGTCTTCGAAAGATAGCTTTGTACTTTTGTATTAAAATTGTGCTAACAATTTAAATATAAGAAATGAGCGCTTGATATTTTTGAGACAAAAAAATACGTCGGTCCTATGACCTCCTTTTTCCGGAATTTACTCGAAATTTTAAGGGTATACAAATGGACCTAAGATTCGGAATTAGCGGGTCGAAATACATGACCGAAGGTGGATCTGATTAAAAACACACATCAATTTTTTTGTCTATTTAGTTTTTCAATTTATGTATATATGTTAATATTTAAAACAATTGATTTGAAATGTCAATGAATATAATCGGAAAAATTAATAATAACCGCTAATTTTTTGAATCTAAACCCCCAATTTCTCGTTTACTTTAGTGACGTGAGTCATCCAAACTCAAAACCTTCATATCGCAGATAACAAATTGTTTCGACTATATTTTGATATACTACATAGGTATTTTCTTTTTATAAAAAAGTTTTAGCCTAATCTAAACTAAGAAGTCATAAAATTGTACGATTTTTGTAAAATAATGCCTTGTTGCCATCGCTAAATAAGTAGATAAGTTCAATATAAATATAGCTATAACCGGAATATGATATATTGCTCTTAAGACTTTATATCAGTTGCTTGGTACAACTCGAATCCTATTACGAGCGTATCAAACAAGAAACAAACACACCGTACTACAAGTAAATACCATCGTCTCCACCTCAACACCAGTAATAGTTATGAACATACGAAAAACCTTAAAGCGTTTATCCATGACCATCAGTGTCATCCATGGCACCTTCATTCATAAGAGCCAAGTGAAAGGTCAAAACTTACACATCAAACACGAATGGTGTTCTATTATGACGGGCAATTTGCAGGAATTTCAAATCATTTACAATTTTCATAAATAATTCATTAGACAGCAGCGTTGGCAGAAGGAGTATTGCGCTAACCACAACTCATCGTTCTGTGTATATGTATGTATGTATGAATGAGTGTAAATACGGTGGCGAAAATGTAAATAGGGAAGAGATATTTTAGCAAGTTTTGACTAATTTTCTTTGTTTAAAATTTTTTATTATTTTTTATGAAAGTATTGCTTACCGAAAAAATTATGTAAGTCAAGATTTCAAACTTTGTAGAACTGTGGAATGTTTATCCAAATTTGAAACTTTGTAATCAGATTTTTTGGTATTTTTTTGAGTATGCTTAATTTTAGTATAATAATATGCAAACTTGAAGTAGCTAAATAGTACCCATGTGCATTTTTTGTTCACACATTTTCTGCCATAAAAAGTATGTATGAACATCCGCCAATTTTTTTGTATGGAGAAAAAGAGCAATACCTTCGACGAAAAAAAAAAAATTTGCTAAAAATCACTGGTACGTCTTAGCTACTTTAAACTTGCACTTTATTATTCTAAATTTTAATGCATGCTCAGAATATTTCTAAGAAATGTAATAAAAAAGCTCAAAATTTTTATGACATTATGACGTACATGGTTTTTGTTAGAGAGCGGGGTACACTTTCATGTCTCTGCCTTATTTATATTTACGGCACTGTATGAACATATGTATGCATGTAGATACTTAAGAATTTATGCAGATATTCATATGACCGCTATATGTATCGTTGAGCGTTATCCATTCTGTTTGCTTCGTGAGTAAGCTCCTTTTACTCATTTTCACCTTTTTTTATTGACGTTGGGAACTTTGAAATTTCCTTCCACCTCATCACCTCAATATTTATGCGCATATCGCTTGAGGAGGGGGCTAAGCTGATTTTATTGCTGACAACTGTGCCTCAAATTGTTGTTACGTTGCAACGAGCCTATGACAGCAGCAGCAAGAAGAAGTATTTGGACATACAAAACAGAATTTGAATATTCACCATAGCTAAGGAGGTGCAATGAAACTTTGAGTATTCACTATCTCCTTAGCTATGGTGAATACTCAAAGTTTGTGTTGTCAGTCTTTCACTGGTGTACTCGTAAGAATGTGAAATATTTATTCAAGAACTGTACAGAGGAATAATCAATTTACTATTTCTAGCCTAGACCGTTCCAAATACAGTATATTCCGTTTAGCTGAATTTACTTACACTGCAAATGATGATTTCGCACTTAAGCTAAATGCGCATCAAAGCGGAAAAACTGTAATTGGTTTTATTTTAGATTTTAAAATTTGTTCCAATACTGTTATTCATGAATTTTTTTTTAAGTACTTAAAGTGAATAAGGCCTCTTTAACACTAGTCACTATAGAGGCATTACAACTTTTGCTGGGTCTTCATCTCGCCAATGCAGATCTCAGACATGACACAGGTTCACAAAAAGGGGGATATGTTGTAGTGCTGGTAAGCGAAATATTTTTCCTTCAAATCGAAAAAAAACTTACTCAAAACCAGGGCTGTTAAACGGAAAAGGGTTGCTAAGCGGAAATGCAGCTAAAATTGAAAATTTCGTACAAAATCCATTTCAAGAAGCAGCATTTTGGCAAAATTGTGCACCTAAGCTCACAGTCGTTTAGCTTCAGCAGTTTACAAAATTTGAAAGAAGCTTTGCAACTGAGCTATTTAAAGCGCAATAGATACCACTGCCAAATCTATGTTATCAAACTTATGGTTCTGGCTCTGCACTAAACGAGCACGCGGGATCTTCCGAGGGCCCAAAATAGCCTATAAAGCGTTCCTCACGCTAGAAAAATGGGTAATGGAGAGGGAATACGTTCCAATTTTGGATCGTAAATATCTTTTTCTTCGTGCCGTATACAGTGCGGACTTTTTTTTTGAGTAGGTAAAAGCCCGCAACATTTTCTTCCAACACTTGAATCAGCTTATTTCTCAATTCTGGGCACGAAATGTTTTTTTTTTGGCGCTTTTCACGCTCTGGGCACTTTTGAGGTATTTTGTCATTTACTCTCTAATTACCGAAACTAGCCCGGGTAGCGCACGGAACAGAGCTACTTAGTGGCTTACGATTTCCGAGGAAGATGTAGGGCATTTAAATATGTATAAGCATATGTTTATGTACGTCTCTAGAGTGCTTTCGTTTTTTAAATTGAGTCCACTCGTCTGACAAAAATATCCTTCTCAGATCCTTGGTGTTGCAAGTGGACATAACATAGACGCTAACTAAAGCTACAAGCTGAAATTTTCTATACTCATTCTAAGTCCACCATTTTGACTAACTAATTACTTACTATAATTACGCGGCATTAATATTGCAACAACGTTTAGCGAGCCATTTTTCGCTCATAAAATGCAATTTCTTAAACAAACAAGGAACATCGCATGCACAAACAATTCATATTCATTTAAGAATATGCCATGCAGTAAATCCAACTATGCGAAATAGCAAAAAACTGCCTCTTAGGGGTCGATATAAATACTAGGCACAGCCAATGCAATTTTTTCCAAATGCAGATGTGTATACGATTACATATCGTGCAGTTTAAACTACATATTTAGTTATAATTATTCATTTTTAATCAGGAAATTCACTTCTACACTCTCCTCAACTACATCTCTTTACACCCATAGACTAGTAGTACGCATCTAGTCCGAAAGTGTGCTACATCGGCTACCTCTTAGGGTGACTGTGCTTATTTCGCCAGCCAGCCATGCCGTTATAACTAACGCAGCTACAACTAGCTTTTAGGCTCATGTATACCTACATACATATGTATGTTTTCATTCATTTCTTTTCACAGTAGCTCAAATTATTCTTACCCTCAAATGCACTTCCACCGCCCTTACTTAATATTTGTTTTGCCTTATACGAGTATGTATATATTTACATATGTATGTGTTCGCTCTTTCTTTAACTGTAATACTACAGCAAATTTGCATATATTTTATGATTGTACAATGGCCGCCACATAATCAGGGATATGAGGTTCACCGTCAGCAAAAAAAAAAGTTCGAAAAATCAACGAGATTTTTCAGCTACGTCAAACTTCCACAATATTATGTAAATATACTAAAATTGAATGGGCCATACAATTGCATACCAGATTTTTTTCCAGATATTCTCATCAAAAAGTTTCAAATTTCGATGAGCATTTGTGGAAATTTGGCGAATTTTTACAAATATTGTGTAAGATGTGAAACTTTGAGTTATGCTGTTTTCGTTGCTACAAAAAAAAGTTACCTTTTCATTGTCCCTTGCTTCTTTCGGGACAATTGTGTGTTCGTTTCTTAAAATGTAAGGCAAAAAAGGCACATTCTCTGAACTTTGAAGCTTTGTCGTGGGAGATGGTTGCTTAAAACGACAATACTATTATGAATTGCGTGAGTTAAACAAGGACAAGAAGGCAAAAAGGGCATGTTTTTTTGGGGTGGGTGTAAAACATTTCGCACCGTGGAAGGGCGATATTAGATGGTATAAATTATATTTTTGTAAAAAAAATAAATAAAGAATAAATAAATAGTTTAATCGTGTTAAGAAGTCGTGTCCCTAATTATGTGATCACCACTGTACACCTGTACATACATATGTACATTTGTGCAGCTTTGACGGTTGGCGTGGCCACTCATAATGCGTCAATATATGCGCATACATATATACAGCCAAGACAAGCTATTTGCCAATATTCTTGAAGCCCTGAGGCACCAACGGCCAAGACACGCCATAATGCTGCTTCACCATTTCCAAAATGCAAAATTTCCAACTGTAGCTTAATCGACGGGCTTCACTACCATCGCGTCCACTTATAAGCTCTTTAATAATACCAGTACTATGTTTACTCCCTTTCCATCGAGCGCGTGTCTAGGTAGAGTAGCAGGTACCTCGCAAAGGATATCCGTTCCGCGGCATGCCAATTCGTCCTTCGTGTTTATTCAACTTCAAACAATGGCTATGTAAGTAACAAATACAACAACAATGCTACTCACTTCTAAAGCATTTTGTTTGTAAATGGCTACGTTGTAGTTGAATAAATATATTATATGCATATGTATGTATGTTTGCTGCCAAGTTGTAAAGCGGAATTGATGGAGCGACAAGCAATGCAGGAACGGCAGGCAAGTCGGGTGTGTGGGATGGAATGGAAAGCATGCGAATTAAGTTGGCATGAATTGGAAATTTTCTCGTGGGGCTCTTCTGGCCATGTCGACCGCAGTAACAAATCAGTTTTGGCTGGACAATCACGGCGGACGCGGCGGCACACCACACTACTCTATCGGCCACAAGCGAACAAACAGCACCTCTACTCAAGCAGGAAGCGGTCAGGCGACCAAGTGACCAATCGATCTACACACATATGTATACAGTTGGCGGTCCTTAAGTAGAGTGGCGCGGCTGTCTTGGCTGTCAGTACAACATCGCGTTGCACCAATTGCATTTCGGAATTCAACTCATCATTGCATTCTTGGCAGCGAAAGCGCGCAGCAAGTTCGGTTGAAATTTTTCAGAAATTCCAAAACCTAAAAATTTAATTAGTTTTCTGCAGCCGATTGTGGCCGACGTCATGCACTACTCACGCAACTAGCCAATCGAAATTTAAACAATTGCGATAATCGCGTTCAAAAGTCGTTGGTTTTTTTTTGAGATTTTCGTGTTGAACGAATTGGTGATTTTCTAGGAAAATTCCTGCACAGCTTGTGGGAATTTGAAGTGACCAGATTCGTGACAGAAGCGGACGAGTAGCCAAAAAAAAAAAAAAAACAAATAACGTAATTCTCTAATTCGCGCAATGATTCAGAAGAAAGGAAAACGAAAAAATTCGGTGATATACCACATTGACTTGCCGCAGGACTTTGCCGATGTCGAAAAATACTTTTTCAGGTATTTGTTTAAAACTTTCTTTTAAGCATTTTCATGGTCTAATCGCCTTGTTGAGGGAATTCATCACAAACAATTTTGTTGAACAACTGAATATGGGTTTTGAGGACTAATCAAATTTTGATAGAAATTAAAAATCACTTTTAGCTTTCTTATGTTGGGTTTCCACTAGGCATTAAATGGCAAAAATTGTAATGATAAAGTTGGGCATTGAAATCGTGTCATTACGTTAAAGAAATAATCTTTATGTTCATTTCCACATAGCATTTTTTAAATGACACCAAGTTTTTGTAATTTCAATGCCTAGTGGAAATTCGGTATTACTTTTTGGCAAAAAAAACTGCCTGATTTAGTTATAAGATGTGCAACGCTTAGAGCCGAATTTTGCCCCTCGTGGGCGAGACAACTTTTCGTTGAATAATTAGATTTCAGGCCGTACTTGCAGCATACCACCTGGAGTAAAATATTTTTTTTTTGCTGTACTTTTGAATTGGGATCTCCTTATATTCAACACCTAAACAGAAAAAGTGATTCAGCTTCGAGATACATGATAGGGCGGTTGATTATTTTTTGGTAGCAAACTCTGGCTTACGAATTCGCGAAAATCATTCAAGCAAGTTGATTGGAATATTGTTTTTAATTTAATTCAAAAAGAAGCAGTTTCACTTAAACTATTTAGGTGAAATGTTTTCTACTTATTTTAATTTAGTATTAAAAATGACCGAAGGACAAAACTCTTTCTTCACTTAAATTGCTGGTGACCTCGGCAGTTGGGAAATATTTTACAAAATTTAAAAACGTGCAATAAATAAAAAAAAAACGAAAATCTAGATGTTGGTCATTTACGTTCTATGGGAAATGAAATGAAAAAAATCCACCACTACTTGGGGCCCACTTTCTTTGAAGAAATAAAAAAGTTGTTAACTCTCGGAAGAGCTAGAGAACTTAGCTCAGAAGCCGATGACAATGCAGTATGAAAGATGAAATCATCCGCTAGGTGGCGCAGAGGCCCAGATATTTGGAAACCCCGTATTTGATGTCCGATTTGATTCATACTTATAAAGCTTGTTTCAAAGGTATTTTTTTTACTATTATCTTATTTATTTTACTATTTCAAAATCAACTGTTTCTTAACAGAATCTAAATTTGTTGTGAAATGATAAAAAGCGGTTTCTTTTCATTACTTTTTCGTTGCTGGGGTATATATGTATGTATGTACATATGGTCACATCCCCTGTCATGACAATGTATCCATTTGTGGTATTGCTAAAAAATATTTACAAAGTTTTGAGCTTGGGAACGCATAGAATTAAAGAACTATTTTCATTCAAATACTGGACACAAGAAACTTAAGACACACTCACTCTTGGCCAGGTTGTATGTACCTTTTAGGGTTTTCCAATTAATCTGTACATGTGAAAGAAAATTGGATCGTTAAGCTGCCTTTGCACGGGTCGATTTCTGTCGAATGGCAAATCGACTAGCCAAAACATTTACATTTTACGGTTGAAATGCCATTTACCCGGGTCGATTTTGGTTGAACGAAAGTATTTACTTTTTCAGTAAACAAGTCGTATGTAAATTTTTATGCTCACACACACACACACACTTGTCACACTTAACGTGTCTCATACAATTAAATGGCCGTTCACCAGCCATGACTGACTTTTCATCAAATGCCTGCAATGCTACAGTCCAACAACAACAATAACAACTCAACACCGCTCGTTAAATGTCGCATCGAAAGCCCAATGAGTGAATAGTGTGCGTGTGTGTGTGTGTTTGTTTAAACATGTGCCTGCCTGTGTGTGTTTGTTTAAACATGTGCCTGCCAAAGTCGCATTTCGGCGTGCCACTATTGGCCTTGTTAATATTTTCTCAAAACCTCCACGCCAGCAACTTTTCGCTGGTTCGCATGTCGCTGTGCGACTTGGTAGTGCCTGCTAAAGCATAATTTTCGGCTTACTTTGGTGGTGTTTTGAATTTTTGGACGCAACTAAATTGCGTTTGGTTGTTGGCCTAGGCGGTGGTCATATACATCTTCGGCGGTCGCCAGCAAAGAAAGCAAGAAATAAGTAGTGCAAAACTTTAACTAAACCGAATAGTTGCCTTGAAACGTTTAACCGCGCATTTGGCCTTCAACCGCAAACAAAAAGTGGGTGCTGTTGATCTGTATCAGTGGGGATTTGTGAAAGGTAATTTGTGAAGCGTAACAAGCAAGTGATTTCGAATTACAAATAGCGGTCAAAGCGTCTAAAAACTATGTAAGTTTGATATTTTATGAGCAAACAGGCTAATTCATATCCAATCGATGGGCTTTTGGTGACTAGTACTCATTTGCCGTAAGCACCGAAAAAATCTGCCTTTTGATACAATTGAGACTCACATGATCCGTTATACGATGTTGTGTCCTGAAGTTTATAAGCCTGGAAAATAGAATATTCCGCAACTCCCCATGTAAAGCGCACGAAATGCTTTAAATTTATTAGACTCAATCAATGTTTCTAATCACAACATAATTTTTTAGCTTTTTTAGCAAATGCTTAGTCCCATAGGCAAAATGAAAATAAAATAATGTGCTTAGAATATTTAAGTAATATATATACATTTTTGTAGAGTTAACATAGTACCTTAAATAGATATGTAAGTTAAATTTATAATTTCCTTTTTTCGTTAACAGAGCAGGGCGCTAAAGTCAGAAAACGTTTAAGGTAAAAATGTTGGACGGAAAAACGACTTTTAATGTATTACAAAAAAAATCTCAAAAAATCATTTTTTAGTGTATTACTATGAAACTGAACAGTTTTGTTTACTACTATACATTTAAAAAACATAAATAATATTTGGTAAATATTTTTCATGGAGAATTTTTTTATGCCATCGATAACTTTTGAGATTTTTTTATTGGAATTCCCAAAATTGCTAAAGTTTGGAAGAGTGAAATAAAAAAAATTTAAAATACCTAATTTTTTATTTGAGATTTCAGTACATTTTGAAGTACTTTACTAGAATCTGTGAAGAAGTTTTAAGGGAATGTAAAAAGTATACGCATTTTATGAGCCACATTTCAAAAAAAGTTATAAAGGGATAAGTTTATGGTATTGCCAAAATTTAAAACAAATTGAGGTATTACAATTTTTTGTAATACATACATAATTTTTATTAAATAGCGACAAAGAAATTAGAAGTAATAACAGTTCTTTTGGCGCAAACTCGAAAATTTTACAAAGTTTAACAAAATTAAAAACATACATATATAAAAATAATTGGCGACTTTTTTTTCTCATTCGCATACTTCGTTAAGTGATCTAACATATAGTAAGAAAAAAAAAATGAAAACTCTTTTTGCCGGCAATTGGAATTTTGTATTTTTTTTTTTTAAACATCTGAAGTTTTTAGTTTTACAAAGACATAAAATATGATTTTGTATTCTTTTTTTTCTTAACGCAACATCATTGATAAATTTATTTATAAGTTATTAGTTTTCAGTGCATTCTTATCGCAAATGTAGCAAAAATTTTATTTTTTGAAAAAAAGGATATATGGGAGGTAGTCTGCAGCCTTGCACCGCACGAAACCAAATTTGCCGCAGAGCTTTGGGATAAAATTTTACAGACAGTTACCAATATTCGCTTTATTCTGTTTATAATTGTAGCTAAAATTAAACTTTTAAAATTAAGGATGTATGGGAAGTAGTCATGTCCTTGCAACAAAAGAGATGAAGTTGTTAAATTACCATTTGTTTACATATTTTTTAGTTGTGTAAAACTAAAAAAAAAATTATCGCATTCCGGTAAGTATTTCCAAAAAGAAAAGACAAATTCCGAAATTCAAAAAAGTTTCCAAAAAATTTACGGTGTTTCTTGAACAGCTCGGTACACAAATGTCAAAACTCCTAATGAGTGAGTGCGAAAGTAAGAGAGTTGGAATTTTCTTTCCCTCTTCCTGCTTGAGCGTAGAATAGCTGAAATTTGACATTTGTCTATCGAAATCTAAAGCAAAAAACTCAGCAAGTTTTTGTTTTTGTACTACCGCTACCAGCTTATATGAATTCGCCTTGATTTCAGGCGAGCAAAACTTCATTTGAGCGAAAAATCACCTGAAAATTCTAACGTTGGTAAATTTATGGCCGTGTTCTCAAGTAGGGTTTGAAATTTATCTACCACTAAATGCAAATTTTGTTCTGAAAAAAAAAAAATGTGTTTGAAGGGGACATAAAATTTAAAAACTAATTGAGAAAACGGCACTTACTACTCTATTGGAATTTTTTCAAAAGCCAAGAAAAATGTCGATCATAAGGTCTGATTGACAACTGAGGTAGGCTCTTTTTTAAAGTACTGTTATGCCAAAAGATATAAACAAGCGATTCAAAATTCATAAAAAAAAATTCAATTTGACATTATAGGATGGTTTTTCTGAGAGCAATGTCAAATTCAATCACACTTTGTTGAATACATTTTGATCGCTCATACGCTAAGACGTACCCAAGAAAACATTTGCCCAATTAAAGTGCCTTGCCCGTTCACTCCCAAAAAGCGTTAGGTGGGTGGGTACCAAGAAGCATATTAAAGTGACTAACAAAATACTGAAACCATTTGCGGTTCTCTTTCAGGCAATTCCCACACGGAATTAAATAAAAAAAAAAGTTTTTTTTTCGTCGGAATGTAGAGTTGTTTACTTTATTTGAATATTAAAAACTGATTTTCTTAAGAATGCACTAAAGAACGATGGACATTCTTTAATTTGAAGGACAACAGCAAAAAAATAAAAATTAAATAAAAAAACCCACACCTACACAATCCGTTGGGTTTCTGCCAACTTCTTCACAAATACGAACACATTTATGCATACATACTTACATATGCACATAGTATACACACATATGTGTATGGCCATCTGCAAAATACATTTTCTGTAAGGTCACTCAAATGGACATTGTAATTAAAATGAAGGAAATGTCAGCACATGCGGCGATGCAGCGGAAGCGGATATACTCGTAAATACATTACAAGAATTTTATGAGTAGCCAATATTCGTATGGCCCTAACATTGACTCACCAAGCGCGGATGCATGGATGTACTATATGTATGTACATACATGTTTATATGTCTGTACATATGTATATTTGTATTTGGATGACCCTAATTTACATATGCATATTGACGAGGTTGCAAAGTGCTGTCTGCAATCAATAAAAGCCGCACTTACCATCCAAGAGCTGCCAATGCCTCAATGCCGCCACGAACCGCACCTCAGCTACGTCCCGACCCTGCTGGCAAGCACGGTCTCGAGTGAAATGTATATCTCATGGTCCGATTGGCAGTAGCGGAAGTCGTCCATTACCCACACCTGTCGCGATAATCATTTATGAACCAGTCACGTCACGTTGTGGTGTTGTCGTTGTGGCGCCTTCGTTTTTTGCACCAATGCGGTGCGCCTTGGGTTTTTTGGATTTGTATTGCTTAAAGTTTCCGAGTTGCTTTTGATTTGCATGTATTCACCGAACAATATTTTAAAGTAACTATCCTTCGGCAGTAAATGTGTAATGGTATTTATTTAGTAAAATGTCGATTTATGCGAATTCCGAAACAATTTTTCAATATGAATCTTCTTAGGCGCTTGTACTAAATTTTAATTTATATTGCTTTAACCAATGTACATACATCATACATATATAATTTAATCATCATTTTCCCGCCTTTTTCTCAGCAACGGCAGCCGTGAGCTCCTCAAGCAGCCGGAAGACGATTCGGTGCCACCCACTGGCTGTTGCCGCTGCTGCTCCAAATTCTGTCTGCCATGCCGCCGTTTGCGTTGCTCGCGCTGTTGTCGCCGCAAACCGGGCAAGACCGGCGATGAGAGCGAGGAGCCTGTACTCTCGGCAACCAGCAGCGCCTCTACCACCAACCTCGAAGTCATCGATGAAGCGCGCCACAGCGCAGACGACAAAACCAAGTCGAGTTGCTGGCAAAAATTGAACTGTTGTAAGCGTTGTCGCAAGCAGCCCAAAATAGGCACCGACAGCACTGATGAGCAAGCGAAAATGACGGCCATTGGTAAGACAGAGACTGCGGCAGCGGCAGCTGCTGCCGCCACCACAACACCATCCAAAGAGGGTAAATGCGGGCTTTGCATGAGCAAATTGTTCTGCTGTCGGCGCGTCAACAAAGTGGATCCCACAACGGGCGACGAGACAGAGTTGAAGAAGTGCTGTTTCTGTATTCCTTGTCGGCGTAAGAAGGGCGGCCGCGGCGCTTCAATCGGTTCCACAGTTTCGCGAGGTAGCTCCGTGGCCTGGCAAGATCCGGAAACTGGTATAGCAGCCACTGATGCATCGGTGGTGGAGGGCGCCAGCTCGCCAGAAATGCTGCCGCCACAGTAAGTCTATTGCGCGTACTCGGTAAGAATGTAGCGGAGATAACTAATTGTCGTCTGCACTTTCAGGGGTTGTTGCAAACGCTTTTGGAACAAACTACTGTGCTGTCGACGCAATAAAATGCCGAAACCAAGCGAAAGTCGACGGGCGAGCATGAAAGCGCCGCCGCCACCGAGTGAGGTAAGAACACTTGAAATTGAAAATGAAACGCGTTTTATAATTACCAATTACCTCAAAACACCATAGGATACACGGCGAAAATTGCACGTCGACCTGGTTGAGTACAACTCGAAAATGAAGGGCGCTATTCCGGTGTTGCCGCTTTCCTTGGCCTGGTTTTGCGTTATCTGCAACACCATTTTTCCTGGATTGGGTAATTGAGCAAACAAAGTACTCTTTCTCTCTAATAACTTCTCCTCCAACAGGCACTTTGTTCTCTGGCATTTTTTGCCTGTGCGTCGGCATTCCACGCTTCTCGCAATATGACAGCGCTAAGGCGCGCTTCGGTTCCTTCATTATCAACATCATTGTGGCTGTGGCGCAATTGTTTTGCGTGCTCTTCTGCTTTGTGGGCTGGGGCTGGTCCATCTGGTGGGGCACCATTATGCTAAAGTGTGCTAGTGAGTACCGCTTAAGCAGCGCGCAGCTGCGAAATTGTTTTTCTAATTTTTTACTCCATTTGCACAGGAAAATTAAGCAAAATCAAAAAGGTTGAGCGTTTAGAAATGGAAGAGGAGCGTCGTCAAGCAGAGGCGGCAGCAGCAGCAGCAGCAACTGCGGCAAGAGTGGCTGCCAACGCTGGCGTCGGTACCGCGGCGGCGCCGCCGGCGTCGGCGACAACAGAGAGCGCGACATAAAAACGCAGGCGGATGAACAAACAAAGGGCGTAATGGAAATCTTGTTTTAAGAGGATAAAAAATACATAAATTACGTTACTAAGTATCCGAGACGAACAGAGGTTTAAGTAAACTTAAAGTCACTGTATATTACTTCCAAATCGGCATTAAATATAGTCGCGAAAAAAGCTTCCTATCACACTTCCGAGAACGAATAGATCAGAAAACCTGAAGGGCAATGTAAACTTTTGAGATTGAGTTGTAAACTGAGCTATTGAGAGCTAATAAGGATAACAGCGTAAAAGAAAGTGAAAACATGGTGCCTTAATTCTATAACTAGATCTTCTGCTCCCAAATGTAGGAGTGTTGAAAATTCAAATGTTTGTATATAAGTAGTATGTGACTAATATCTTAACGAACGATTACAAGCAAGCAAAATCGCTGTTTTCCAAAAATTAAATAAGACAAATACATACATATGTACATATCGTCACCTGAATTGCAGAAAGCCGTAACAAACAGCATCGTAGAAATGCCAAGTCATAACTAATAAAAAATCAAAAATTCACTTTTTGATTTATATGATGGATTTCATCATTTTATGAAGAAAAAAAATTAAAATATTCACGTCTTTTTCCATTTCATTTACAATGTTGTTACGTCTTTTTGCATTTCCGGTGACGATATAAAAACGAAATACATATGTATGTATGCAGAACAAATTAGAAAATGTATATCTTCCATAGAAAGCGCGGGAAGATATTATTTAAAATATTTTTAGAATACTATAGAAAATTATATAGACCGGCGCTTCCGCGTTAAAATTAGATAAATATGAAATAAGATATGGTGCACTTAAAGAAATCCAACTGGGCTTCGTAACGGATGTGTTTTGTTACTTAATTAACATACATTTATAAAAAATAGTTTATATAAGTAAGTTAAAGTATTTTAAGTGATAGTAAAATAAACGCTTATACATGCAAACATGCATACATTTAAATAGTGACAATTTTTAAACATTTTATTTCTCAAAATGAGCAAATTAAAATTAATCGAGTACATGCTTGAAGATTGTACATATGTATAGCAAAATGTTGATTCTATCTTCCGATGTAAATAAATGTAATTTTTTTATAATTTCTTTAGATAAAATACGAAGAAAATAAAGTGAAATATGTATATGCAAATACTTATATGGGGGTACTTGGGATAAACTTCGATTTATTATGGCAGTGCTAGGTGAGCTTCATACAGACGAAGCTCACAAATTACAACCACTTTGTAATTGTGGTGGTTCCCATGTTCGAATTATTGTTTTGATTTCTGAAGATTTTTCTCAGACCAAAACAAATATAATTTAGAGACTAGCCCTAGTATTTTCATTTTTGTAAAGTGTAAATTTCAAAACTCTGCAAAATCGCGATGATTTTTTAATCATTTTCGATTTGAAATTTCAACGCCTCAATTTAGGAAATGCATTCTTTTTTATTTGCATGCAGCTGTGCAGCATCCGTCTCACAATTTTATATCACTAGAATAACAAGTACCCTGTAGTGCTATTTAAGATCTTTAATTTGAGCCACGATGGAAATCTTTAGGCGCTCTGAGAGCCAAGTTTTAACAATTTTAAACTAAAATTCGAATCTGCTGTTCGAGTTTTTACTATGAAATTAGAAAAAAAATGCAAAAATGTCGAATGAAATTTCGAAGTTTAACTTCAAAATCGTTATAATTTGGCTCAAATTAAAGATGTTGGATAGCACTACAGCGTACTTGTTATTTGAGTGATATAAAATTGTGAGAACGAAGCACAGCTGCATGCAAGTAAAAAAAATGCAATCAAAAATGCAATTACTAAACTGTGGTGTTAAAATTTTTTTCGATTTATATACGGTGGAATCGTATTTCTCGTCTCAAAATCTTTAATATTAGTGTATAAAACATACAAACAAATTTTTTTTTGGAATAAATCCGGTGGATTTTGCATGTTGTTTTTGAAGAGCACTATTTTTGACCAACTTTTTTATGGTCAAGGATTATTTGTGGGTTAATGGCAGTATTTTTCCGTGAAAGGGGATAACATCAGCTTTCAAGAACATTTAGTTTCATATCAAAATATTGCTTCTGTTGAAAGCGCTACGGATAATTCGCATGGAGTGTTCAAAAAGCACACTGTGCGTCGTCAGAATACCGAGGTAGCATCATATTTGAAACGCTAAAACACGTAATTAATATGTGAGTAGAATATGAAAATGACTAGGAGGCTTCGTATCGCGCTTTTCTCGAACACTTATGTACTCCTGTGAAAGTTACTTCGAACCCTCGAATGTTCAGCTAACAGCGTTGTAAGAAAATTCCGAAAGCTACGGACGTATGTACATATTTGGAAAAAATAAAACTATGCGCTACGCTATTCATTTCATTCATATTTATTCATGTACATATATATATATATATATTTTGTTGATTATTTCACATTTAGTACATATCCATATATCATTCATATACATATCTAGTTATGCATGTATTATCAATAGATCACTTAAACGTAATACATTTTCTGTTCGCAGTTCCATTTAAAGTACATTTAAAATTATAGGTTTTTAAGTATTTTTGAAACGCCATCAATGCAACGTTTCGCGTTAGATCCATAGGCAACGAAATCAAAAGCACTAAATAATCATAACATAATTTGGGGGTGAAGGTAAAAACAAAAGTCGATAGTCACCAATTTCTATTCGGTAAGCAACTTAATACCAAACAATACCTAATAATAAATTTAAAAATAATAATTATGAAACTAAACACGTATTTCTATATTTTACTTGGTTTTTGTTGTTTAATAATAAACAGGTAGGTACAGTTAACAGTTAGGATCACACTAGTCAAATTATAAACTAAACCACTATCAAAAAATAAATGTATGTAATTACAGCTTAAATATACAATTAAAAATAATTTACAATTGATAGATTAGATGAAAAAAGAACATTGCAAAACCATAACTGAGCTGAAGTCATTGATACAGCTTATTAAGTTCAACATTTTAATAGTACCACTCAAACAAAACTTCTCTGACTTTCTTGAAATTCAAATAATATTTTGTATAGCAAACTGGATATTCAATTCGAATTAAGTAAAATAGTTGTAAAAAGCAGTGTAAGCGTTGAAATGAGTATCGTTAAACGGTCGTGTTGGCTGAACGAAAGAATGGCACAAAAAAGAAGCGTGTGAAGCAAAAACCGTACAAAACTGGGATTTAGGTCTTAGGACAATAAAAATTATTTCATATTTGTTCACTATGTTGATTTTTATTCTTTTGTGTTACTTTTGCTTACAAAACTAACGGACGTTTTTTCAAATTTGTGTTTAAGTTGCACGCAACAGGTTTTGGTTTTTATTTTATTTAGTATTTTAATTTTGAGTTTATTAAAAAGAATTATTCTCTAATAAAACTTAAAGGTATAAAAGTACTTCGGATGAATTAACATACATGTGTACTATATAGCGCGAAATAAAATTGTCTATAAAAAAAAAAAACAAATAAGAGAAAATTCAATTTGTATTATTGCAATTTGGTTTTTCTGCAACTTCGACCATTTTATATTGTGTGTTCAGTAGAGGGTCGTGCTTCGTAATTGTCCGCGTTCACAGTTATTGCAAACGCTGCCGTTCGTTTAGAATTGTGCATCGGCGCTTAGACATTCATAAGAAATAAACAGTGATATAGATTTTTTAGTAGTAAACGAAAGGCTCAGGAACCAAATGTTACATAGGTATGTATGTAGTTAGGGCATTCACCAACTGTTATAACCACCACATTGTCACGAATTTTTAACCTTACAAAAATGTATGGCCTAATGACAAAACCACTTGTTATGTCACCCAGTGTATCGGCCTAAGTATTTGATTTTTAATTTCAAATCGGTTCATCCACGCTTTCGTAAGGCGGAATTATTTATGCAAACAAGCAAATTGTTGATTAATCAATAAGTAATTGCTATGCCCAAGGAAAATTTTTACTTGACTTGACTGTCGCTGTTGTAGAAAATGAATTCATCTTGAACACTAACTACCGGAGAATTTTCATTCAACGTTTCTTCATAATAAGTTACGATTTTTTATGCGTAAACGCATTGTAAAAATGTATTCATAATCATTCTTTTTTTGGGATTTCCCAAAATTGTTTAGATAATGCGAATTAATTGTTTTTTTACTCAAGAGTCGTCTTCACTGCGTTGCGAGTTGCGGACGAGAGACATATTTTAAATTTTAGCGCCTTGGCGATTTATTGCAAAACGCACTTGTCCTTGTCGCCACTGATATCCACCTGTTCCAGTTCACGCGCAATCTCATGATCGTCCTCGATACTAAAAAAAAAAGTTCGGAATAGGTAAAAAATTTGCTGCTAAGAAGCCTTCACTAAAAAAACTCATGTGATGTTTAAAATAACTTATAGTATATTTTTAAAGACGTTTGTTTAGTAAAATTTCGCAAAAGTATTGGAATATAAAAGTGAGTCAAAAATGGCATTCGTCCGTCAAGCACAAAACCGAATAGTTCAATTCCAGAGCGTCCATAAGACAAATGACTACAATTACCAAGTCGAACAAATAAAGCTTGCAACTAAAAAACTACAGTTTCAGTCTCAAATGGGTTCTGTTTAAATTTTTTACTCCTACGTTCGATTCTTTCAAAGTAAAACAAAATGTTTAAAATATGTATGAATGTAAAAGTTTTTCGGCACATACGCAATTTCCTGACTGTGTAAGTGCTGCACCAACTGATCACGTTTGTCCACAATGGACACTAGTTCCTCGAGCAGCAGTCGCTCCTTTTCACGTTGTGCTTCCGTTTTCCGCCAATCTTCAACGGACTGCGCGGCACGCAACTCCTGATTTAAAAGCGTGTATTTACGCTCCAAATCGCTTTCTTGCTCACTGCAAAATATAAAGCAAAGACGAGGTTGCAATTTGTTGGCAAATAAAAAAATTATTCAACATCAGAGAATAAAGAATCGAAGCTTCAATACAACTTCCGAGCACTTACAGTATATTGAGCTGCATTTGGCGTCGTAGCAGCGCGTTTTTTTTATTGACGAGCGTAAACCATTGCGACAGCAATTGCTCCTCCGTTTCATCGGTTTCTGTGCCAGCAGAGACAAAACAATTATTATTACACGGAATTAAATAAGCACAAATAGTCAAAAGTTAAACGCCAAAAATATTGAATTAACATTTTAACAATAATACAATTAAGTATGAATTAGAACTTCTTAACAAATGTACAAATCGCGCTAAGATTGAAGTGATGACATGGTAATAAGTGTAGTAATGAAATGTTTAGCAAATATAGTGTGTCACAAAAATCTGAGCCCTGGTGGTGAGTTTAGTATGTGGTGAGTAGAGCGCTACGAATACGATTGCGATGTTAAGAATTTTGTTTCTAAATGTTAGCTGAGCAGCTGTGCCTTATTTCGATTTCGATTCCTTTAGCCAATAGTCGGAAGCATTGCTTTTACTCAAATCGCTTCTCTTTTCTTACAAGCAGGATTGATGAAAATGCTTTCCAAGTTAAACACACAAACAGCTAAGACATTAATAAGACTACATATTTTTTACAAGTTATGTACAGCGTTAAAAGCTGAGTTAATACGGGATGCAATTAAAATGTTAGAAGCGAAGACAGTGGCGCTTTAGCTTTACAACTGGGCGGCGAAAGCAAAAGGGAATGCGCGCAATCTGTGTGTTAATTATAGCTTGCTCAAGCTGCGAAAGTAAATAGCGGCAGAAGGCTGTTTTTGTTAGCGCACGACTTTACAACACCAAAACGAGCCGAAGCGTTCAAGCTAAGCGTTTTAAGCAATGAACTATGAGCGGTGATCTGCGATCTGCGATCGGTTAGCTTCCAAAGGGCAAAACGGCAACACAACATCTTCAGGGACAACCAATTAATAGACGACGAATCGAAAGAGATATGCTTGCGCTGTGCCAGAATAATTGCTGTAAGCGAGTAAACTTTGCGCACATGCATTTTGCAATTGCGTTTGTGAGCGGCTTTTGTTTTGACGTTTCTTTTTGTTATCGTAGTAATATTATGTAGAGTTGTAGTAATTTAATTGCAAATTTGAAAAAGTAGCTACAGGCTTTAAGAGTGACTCAATGCAAAAACAAATGTTTACCACCATCGCGACAATGGCATTGGCAACGACTACGGGACCGTCTTTGGCTGTCGGGCGGTTCCTCGGTTCGGCATCGAATTCGCCGCATCTCATCTTCAACTTCGCCCCCGTCATAGAGCAGCTGTGCGTGCACCTTTGGCAGATTATCACAGGAGGAATGATTTGAGGAAGCTGTGGTGGTTGTTGTATTCGTATTGGAGGAGGAGAAAATAAAATTGAACGGCGCAAAAGCGTTTGTGAAATTTCGGCTACTTATAAACCTATTGTGTTGCTGTTGCTGATGCGCATGATTTCTGTGGTTCTCATTCGCATCGACAATACACGATTGTGAGCGTGGACGGTGGCGCGGCGGCAGCAGCTGCTGTTGGCCAGCATACTCCGCCGCTTGCGTGCGTTGATGCTGGTGTGGGCGTCGTCGTCGCCGGCGCCGCCGGCGAACTACACGCTCGCCAACAGCTGCATCCGTCGACAACGCCACTGGCACATCTTCATCAGCACGCTTTGCCGCCTCCTCATCGCTGGACAACGATGAGGGCGTCACGGAGCCCGACGATGTGCACGGCGAAGTATCTTCGCCCGAAGGCGACAATGAAAACTGGCCATCGCTATCCATGTCGAGCAACTTAATACGTATATTATCACCACCACCAATACTATTACGTATCAATCTAAGGAAAGGGTTACGCTGTGAACGATTATTACTTGGATTGCCGCCCATGACTGCGCGCAGTTTCTTCTCCAGGCTGCTTGCCTTCTGGTCGATGGCTACCTGTTCACGCTCGAGCGCTTCCAATTCCGATTCGATGTAGGAGAGTTTGTCACCCTGTGGCAGAGAATGTTGCTATTATGCTATGAGAAAACAAAATCGATGAGCTACTACACCTACCTTCTTATCATTCTTTGGTGAGATACGCTCCATGACGGCATTGAATGACTGCAGTGGACTGTTGCCGCCGCTGTTGCTCGTGCCGTTGCTGAAGCGTTCGCTTAATCTATGACTAGGACTCAACATTTTACTATTGCTATTGGTTGTCGCCGACAAGGCATCCACGTCGCGCGGCGGTGTGATCTTCTTCGTTGGCGACATTGGCACCTTTGTCGGTGAATTGTTGCCCAAGCTTGGCACACCATAGTCCTCGATGCCATTGTGGATGGGTGAAATGGTGCGTTCAGGTGAGAAGTTCATGCGTTTCAGCTTGGTGGGTGTGGTCGGGCTATCCAAGTTGCCGCCACCGCCGCCGCCATTAACTGATTTGGTACGAGTCTCGAGAATTAGGCGACGCGCTTGCTCACGTAAACGTAGCTGACGTTCCTCCTGAAAATGGCCAAATGATATATTAGAACAGTAAAGTTGAAATTAAAGAAAAAAGTTACAATTGTATTTTGAATGAAGCCAGTAATTCAACAGCAACAAATTCAAACTGAGTACTGTGATAACGTGCGACGCTTTGATGCTGCGCTGTATGATTACTTACGTCGTTCTCGTTGCGCTCAACGCCGTTGGAAATTTTCAGCTTCTCGATCATCAATTTAGCTTTTTCACTCATTTCTTTGTGTCGAGACAAAATGCGCTGTGGTTTTTAAAGCGTTTTATTTTTGTAGTTTTGGTGAATGGACGGGTAGATGAATTTTAAACCGAAAATGATAAGCCAAAAACGAAAGCCAAAACAAAAGCGAATAAAATCAAAAGCGAGCTCAAACTATATCAAATTGATTAAAATTAAATAGTACGAACTAAACTACATAACAATCGCATAAATTAATATAAATTAGTAATGTATTATATACAAAATTTATGCGAAAACACTTTATGCAATTTATGATCCCAACTGAAGATTAAAAAAATCATTCAATAAAAATGAAAGCGCCTGGGACACACTACTGAAGTGAAACTGCTCTCGATTTATGTTGCAGAAATTAGTATACTACGTTCTGATTTAATATCTAATCTTAATATAAGCCCTGACAAATCTTAAATTCTTCAAATCTTAAGCTAAATATTAATCTTAACCTAAGCCACTGCTTAGCAAGTTTCCATAATTACCTACTAAACGAAGTTTCACTTCAAAAAATTATTTTAATTAATAAAATAAATAATAATAAAATTATTAAATAATTAATTATCTTGAAGGGAGCATTTTACAGCAAAGCAGCCAGTAGTAGTGGGCTTGCGCTCATAAACCAATTTCAGAGTTAAAATAAAAGCCAAGCAAAATCGTCTTACAAACGCAGTACTCACATTCGCCGCATTGGGATCCAGCGCTGTTGGCGAATGGGGCGTCCCCTGCTTTGTTTCTGATTGCACCAAATTCGATTTATTATAAAAGTCATCCGTTGAAGCACCAACACCCGTGTCGGCATTTGTATTCTCCTTGTCCTCGATGGGAGCTGTCTGATTGCCCACATGACTATGATGTGATGCATTGATCGAATTCTTATCCTTTGTTGGCGAAAGCACTTTGCCCAAAATATTCTTCGAGCCCGCGAGTATTAAATTCTTTACATCCTTCTTCGCCGTTGGCGAAGGTTGTGCTGGCGTTGAATTGTTTTTCGCCTCGATGCCTAAGATGTCATCGTCGAGCGAATTCTGATGCAACAATTGCGCTTTCAAGTGGCTTAAATTGAGTAGATTCTGCGAAAGGTTGTCCGACTTGTAATTACCGATCACATAACTTGACTCGTCTGACGTGGGTCCTGAGTATGTAGCAAAAGGTAGAAGGTGAAATTCATTTAATTAATAATTAACGAAAATAATAGAAGAAATTTAGTATCATTGATTTGCTTCTTCATATTGAAAAGTAAATTGAAAGGCCGCGCTTGTTGTGGCGCACTTCGATTCGCTCACCAATTTGTTCAATTTGCAGCTGTTTGCCTGTGAAATGCGCTCGCAACTGATGCAGATACGTCATGACAGCCAATTTGTCCGGCACAGCCAGCAAACTCATGTCACGTGGCTCAATGACGCGCGGTATGCCAAGCGATTCGGCGGCATCGAAGGCGGTGCGACAATTGCCCACCACATCGTGTGCGGAGATTTTCGACATGTCACTGAAAGGAGGGCACAGAAAGGGAAAATAAGCCGGGTGGCAGACATGAAATCAACATAATTACATGTTTAATTAATTTAAATATATTTCGTCTATCACTCACATCAGGTCCGGCTCAAAGTGATGGATGATTGCACAGAACGCCATGCCGTTACGCCAGCTGGTCGTCAAATTGGTCACCTTCACATTCGGATAGTCCTTAGTCACATCTTTGCACCACTCCAGCAAATCTTGCCCTGGTGTATTCTCTTTCAAGACGATTTTCTCCACTGTCTTAGCGGAACCATTCACCGTCAGACTGTTGTTGCAGTTAATGCTGCTCACATTATTGTTGTTTGGATTGCTGATGCTGTTGGTCATGGCAATGCTGTTGTTGCTCTTGCTGTTGTTGTCATGCTCATAGCTCTTCTTCAAATTGAGCGGCTGCAATTCGGCGCGTTTGATGTCGTTACGCGCGGGTTTGGGTGGCGCAACGTTGCCAACGCTTACCGACTTGCCCTTCGACTCTTCACTCTCACCCGGTTTAATTGACGTCGTTGCTGTTGCTGCAGCAGGGGTCGACATAGACAGCAAGGAGCTAAGTGTTGTAGACTTGGTGCCACTGAACTTAGTTGGCCTTTCTTCAGCTTTCGCTTCTGCCAATTGTGTCTTTTCACCAGCTTCACCTGTAACAGAGACTGCAGCGCTGGTCACCACTTTGCTGATTTCGCCATTTTGTTGCGGTGACTCCTCGCTGTTGCTTGTGCTGCTACTCTTGGCGCCTTGGAAGTCGATTGAGCGACGCGCACCAACTTCACTCACTGCGCTCGGCTTGCGTTCGGTCGTCTTGGCAGTGCCAGAGTTGGCAATTGGGGTCGATGTAACAATTTTACTCTTCACTCCCGCAGGATGGGCAGGTGTCAGTGCAGGAACTGAATGCTTCGGCTCTTTATCAGCAACGGTGTTTTCCCTCTCAGACTGTTGATCTGATTGCTGTTGCTGCACTTGAGGTTGTGCAGCGCTGGGCGTCTTAAGCAGCTCGTCGCTGACATCGAAGTCAAATTGTTTCTCTGATTCGAATTCAAAATTCAAACGATTATGTTCGGCCAATGGAGTTGGGTCTTCGGACAAGGAAGGAACTACGCATACACACACATAGATACGAGCATATACAAACGGTTATCATATGGGTGATATGGTGGGTGAGTGTGTGGTCGCGTGTTGGAGTTGTATGAATTGGTTATTGAGATAAAAGTAACAAAATGCAATACATAGGGAATACAGTGTTAAACATAAATGAAATTAACGAACATTTACAGGATCAGTTGATTAATTGAACAGTTAGAAATGATAATGGATACATTTAATTGTTGAATGATTTTTTTTTTGTGAAAAAAAAAAATGAATTTGAGAAACGGTAGCAATAAGTTAGAGAGACGAGAGAAAAAGAAAAATATTTATACACAATTAATTTTGAAAAAATATACAAATTGCAGTTAAAAGTAGCTGCAATTGGTTTTATAAAAGGAAATATGTTAGTAGAGATTTTGTGTAGTAAAGATTTTTGTTACCTAAAAACTATGAAATTTCTTCTTTTAAAATGATGCCGGGGGTTTATAAAACTATTTATCCATTTTTTTTTAAGGAAAATCTTGCCTCTTTTGAAGTCAAAATATAGAAACTATAGTTATTATACGATTATCTATTCCGTTGTTCGATTTCATTTCCTAAATTGCAAAAAAGCGTTAGCGTCAATTAGCGCACAAAAACCTGTTGCTTTAAAACATATAGATATAGGGGTTCTCTGCATTGTTTTTTTTTTGTTTTAATAGCAGCTTTGTGTGAGTATGAGGAAGGTACTTTAATATCATTACATTATGCCAATATTGATTCTTCTTTATGCAAAAGCTTGCATATGTACATATGTGTTTGTATAAAACTATTTAGTCTACGGTGGGTTCTACGCTACTGTACTCTACTATCATGTATGCTAAGTGTAATCATTTCTTTTACCATTTAAAACTACTAAACCTAAACTAAATCACTAAATACTTAGTATAAACAATCAAATCAATAACGTTTTTAGTTACAGGACAAACCAGAAACCCGAAATCAAGAGAGGAAAGAAAAGGGCTACATTAAAAATTCTGTACGCACCACTCAATGGCGTTGGCAGGTCCATACAACCGTTCAAACTAGTCGTCATTTGCTCCAGCTGTTGCGTGAAATCATATAAATGATCCGAAATATCGCCCGAACTCTCCAGATCGGGTATATCCTCTAAGTCGTCCAGTGGAGCAACATCACAATTATTGTTGACGGACATCAGAGAAACGACGCTCTGCATGTCTTCATCCCTGCGAACGCGGAAAGGGATTAGTTTGGTTTTCATTTAATTTAACAAATTGAAAAATGTATATAGCATTTTTAGTTTAAATGAAACTTTTTTCAAATTAAATGAAACTTTTTTCAGTTTAAGCGAAACCTTTTTCACATTAATTGAAACCTTTTTCAGATGAAGCGAAACCTTTTTCAAATTAAATGAAACCTTTTTCGGATTCAATGAAACTTTATTCAAACCAAATGAAACTTTTTTCAAATTAAATGAAACTTTATTCCAATTAAGTATTAAACATTTTTAAATTAAGGAACAGGAAATCAACTTAACCTATTAAGAGCCGTTTGCACCATGTCTGGCTATCACTAAAGGCTCGGTTATGCATACTTGGCATTTCTTTTTATTTATTTATTTTTCTATATTTCTACGTAAAAACACGTACGTAACAGAGTCGACGTTATCGACGCCATACTTATGTCAGGGAGTCGATAACGCCGATTATGATATTTAACTGGGAGAATATTTTTACTACTTTTAATATTCAAAGCTGTCAACTATTATTTTCTTAAAGGAGAAGAGGGAAATAAAGTACAAATACTCTTCCTTCTCACTCACTCTCTTAAGCGAAATGTAAAATTTGTCATTTGCATATCAATTGTCTGATTATTTTCTTCTAACTTAAACAAACTCCATGGATTAGAGCACAGTCTAATCACGGCAACATTCAACTTCGGTTCAAGAATAATTTTGACATGTCCCATTTCTCTTTTCCTTTCCACATCAACCTTTACATGTACTCCCGAAAACAGAGACATTTGAAGTTTTATAAAATCAATAAATTATATGATTTGCCTAGTTACCAAAACCCCTCGAAAATCACAACAAACCAACCAACCTACCAAAGCCTTATTTTAAGATATGAAACTACTAATATTGGTCCAATTGGACCGAAACGGCAACACTGTATTCAACATGCCTTGACCGTAAGGGAGAGCAACACGTAACAGCTAATTCAAAGTAATCCAAAAAATAGGTTCCATTTCATTTGAATAAAGTTTCATTGAATCTGAAAAAGTTCTCATTTAATTTGAATAAAGTTTCACTGAATCTGAAAAAGGTCTCATTTAATTTGGATAAAGTTTCACTGAATCTGAAAAAGGTTTCATTTCTGTGTTCGTATGGAAAAGTAGCTTATGTCGAAAGGCTGACTTTAATATAAATCGGCATTTGCAGTATACGATTGCGAATGACTCGCTGGCGCTGAGCCGTTGAACAACTTTTAGCAAATAAACGTGCAAGAAATAGTTCCGATACTAGCAAGTCTTATTAAGTCTCATCAAAAAATTCCTTGTCGTTCAAAGAATAAAAGGAATGCCGCATTATACTAAAGCCAACCTTTCGACATAAGCCACTTTTCCATACGAACACAGATTTAATTTGAAAAAGGTTTCGACCTATCTCGGCAGCCAGTTTGAAAACGCACTAACTCAAAAAATTTTTCAACAACGCCTTATTTTAGAATTTGATTGAAAAACACCCTATCTCAGAATTTGGTTGAAGAACGCCCTAACTCAGCTGCCGATTCAAAAACGATAGGGTGTTTTACAATAAAATTTTGAAATAATGCGTTCTTCAGTCAATTTCAGAAGTAGGGCGTTCTTGAAAAGTTTTCTGAGATAGGGCGTTTTCGGACTGGCTGCCGAGATAGGTCGATCTTCCACTCAGCCATCGATATGCATGTATGTAGGTAAATAAAGAGCATACTCACGTCGCTTTGCCCTCGCGCAGGAACACACAACTAAGTGTCAATTCCAATTCGGCGGCGGTAATCTTTCGTGAGGTCGGCTTTAAGCTAAGCGTAAAGCTCTGCTGGGTCGACTCAATACTGGCGTATTTGCGCATATTTATACTCGCTGAGGCTAAGACACGCTTCTTGCCGAGTGGAGTGATCTACAAAAGAAAATAAAAAATATGAAAAATTCATAACAAATAATTCAGTTCAAGCTATTCTTTATTGTTGACGTTTTCGAGGAGTAAGGTGTAGAGCGGAGCGGAACGTTTTTCTTGTATTCGTATGCTGTTGCCTTGCTTGGGCACGTGCCCGCGGTTCAATGCTCAATAACACTCAAAATTATGCGTGCAACGTGATCTTATTCAAATTTCATACGAATTCACACGCTGTCAATGCTGACTACTTAAAGCGCTGAGCTGGGCGCCGCACAGTGAGGCGCGCCACTGTAAATTGTGTTGAAAAATTATGAATTATGGAAATGAAAAAAAGTAACAAACAAACAAACAAATCTTTCGTATGGCATTTTTCAGAGCATGAGGAGTTTACCTTGCCATTGTGCTATAGTACTACCGAGTATAGTCTAAATAGTCAGCAATAATCCTTATATTTGTAGATCAATGAATTAAATACATAAATAAGTATTCAGGCAAGAATTATGCGACTATTTTTCTTTTTCGTTTTTCTTTTCAACAAAAAAGTTTCCCAAAAATCAATGGTAAGTCCTAGCTACCTCATACTTGCACTTTATTATACTAAAATTGAATGGGCTAAAAACTGCATATTCAACTTTTTTCTAGAGAGCGCAAATAAAAAGTGCAATATTTGAGCGGAATTTTGCAGAATTTTCTTTAATTTTGCACAAGGTTTGGAACTTCGATTTTTGGGGTTTTTTGTTGTAGAATTAACGATATTTTTATAACAAATTAGCAAAAATTAAAATTAAAAAAAAAAATACCCGTATGTAAAAAATTCGCTGTACCTGAACTTTATTGACTGACTGTATGTACAAAAAATTATACTAAAATCATAGTAAGGTAGAACCGCTGAGAGGCACTTTTTAAATTCTTGACGTTTCCAAGCAATTTAATTTTTAAATTTACTCACAAACTCACACACACACATTTTCATTTTCAATCTCAAGCAACAACAATTTCGAACAATTCCAATATTTTATTTTCACTTTTATATGATTTTACAATGCTGGCAAACTTCAAAACAAAATCATGGCCGATAAATTGCAAAAATGCAAAAAATTATACTTTTATGCACTTTCTTTTCATTAATTTTTGTTTACTGTTAAGCCACAATGTGACGCCAGTTAAGACGCCAATGAATGCTACAGTGGCGCCGCCGACCATCACCCTCGCCACATTACACCCAAGTATTTCGGCAGCGTAATAAATTTTTTTGCTATTTTTTCGAATTAACGCTATTAAAATGTAAACATGAATCTGTACGTGACTCTGAAATGCGGCAAATAAAAATTTGGCCAAGAATTTTTTGACGTTATTGTAATAAGAATATGGAATATTTGAAATTCATACACATTTCATTTGGTTTAGGATTCAGAGAAAAGCGTAACAGTTCTGGAACTTATATCAAATATTTAATTTGTATACCTGCAAATGGAAAGTAAGTTTTTGAATTGAAGAAATTCGTGAACTGAAGTACCTAAAATATGATTTAATGATTTAGGCCTAACGTCTAACTCCAGTAGTACATATAAAACGCGCTCATGGCAGCAAAAGCAAGTATTAAATGACAGCTCACCACATTTGAAATCATATTTCAACAAGGCTATCGTCAACTATCGATCGCATGTCCTAGCAGTGTTGCCAGGTTGACGATTTGGTCGTCATTTTGAAGATTTTTTACGGCCATGACGATTTGACGATTTTTTGCCGCAATGACGATTTTTCTTTATGTGCAAATTTGATTGGTTCTCAACTTTAATTGCAGTGAAAACACTTATTTACCATTTCTGCTAATACATAATTGTCGTATCCAAATTATATCATGTGACAGTACTAAAAGTAGTTGTCGATAAGCAATATTCTTCTTTGTTTCATCACTATATTCATATTTTATTGAGCAAAGGAAATTATGAATAAGTAATTTAGCAAAACTTGTAAGTATAAACAGTTTTTAATGAACATGGTAAAGTTGCAGTTTGCAAATATTTGATGTTCTCTTTACCTTAGCTGTGGAGCCAGAAGATGATGCTTTGCAAGAAAACTCCACTCTTGAGGGAATTTTGTTCACACGAGACTTATTACAAGGAAATGGTTGTTCTTGTTTTGAGTTTTATCCAAACACCGATAAAAATGAAATAAAGCATTAAAAATTGTACCTGATTAAAGCTTAGTTGGTAAAGAAAATCGAAAAATTCAAATAAAATCATACTCAAGAAATGAGAAAGAAATTTTCTTCTATAAAAATTTCTCAAATCAGTCTGAACATCTCAAGAAAAAAAACGCTCGTATATTTAGTTCTTCAAGAAAATTTATACCAAAGGTAAAGTTCTATTTCAAGCAACAAAAATAATGAAACAATTTTTGGTGATTTTTCTAGAAAGCTGTAAAACATAATATGTACTAGAGAAAAACTTTGTGACAAAAACAAATGTAATACGACTTATCCAAAGTTTCACTAATCAATTTTAAATTTATCAGACTGTTAAAATTTAAAATGTTAAATTTTCCGAACAAAAATGTGTCATATTAAATTTTAACAGGCTGAATTAATGATCTAAAAATGAAGAAGAAAATGCGATTTTATTGCAATTAAAAATATTTGTGTTAAAAGTAATGTGGATTTTAAAAATTCGTAAAAACATTTATTATTTTATTTTTTTTACGTAAATATATCAATCAGAAGAAACCAAAAGAGCTTCCTGCAAATGATGATTTTTGAGAACCAAACTGACGATTTCTCACTTCAGTGACCTGGCAACACTGTGTGTGCACTAGTCCAACCAGACAAATGTATGAACTTTTCTACTATGTACATAAACATACATACACATAGATTCAGTAAACAGCAAACGCTTAGAAGTGAAAATACATACATATGTACGCGTATGGATACACACATCTTACATACCTGCGAAAATCGTTGGACTAAGTATGTCGTCCATTTGTGCCATATTGGAGTACTTACAACATGCTTCTTCGTAATGCAGTAGCGGACGGACCACCTCTTGTCTCTACACCAGCTTATTGTTACCCGATAATTGCTCGTGTTTTAGCCATTGTAATGACTACGAGATGTGTATAAGGGGTGTTTTACCAAGCCGTAGGTACTCCATGGAGTAATCCCTTGGAGTAGTTTTGTGCGACTCTGATATAATGCAGAGCTATAGTATATAGTCCTGCCCTAGGACATCGCAATATTAATTGGATCACATTTATTATATACATTTCGGCTAGTTTTGGAGTACTCATTGACCCTTAGGGAGTACTCTTTGCATGCGTGCAGGGATGTACATTTAAATAGTAATGTACGTATGTATATAGAATACAAATGTATGTATACAAATACTATGTACATTGAGAGAGTTTTAGTATTTATGTAACAGTCAATGAAAATCAACCTTGAAATATTAGAAATACCACATAAGCGCAATTATGCATAGCGTTGAAAGTCTCTACCGACGTGTTGATATCCTTTACAACAATAAAAAATGTAGAAAACACACGAAAAAGAACAAAAGTGGCACTTATGAGTGGCATTCGTACATATGTATTTGGAAAAGAACAACCAAGCGACTCTCCGAGACATTCAATGCATACACAGAAGGACACAAATAAACACGAAATATCTAATAAACAGGGCTGGCAATTCTAAGCAAAAGCTTGAGAACGCTTATTTAGCATATACATACTATATTTGACATAATAATAGATTGGCGCGTTAGTTTTTGGCCGAGCTTCTCCTCCGATTCGTGGCATGCGTTTTGATGTTGTCACACAAAGGGGAGAAGAGACCTGCAGTTTTACGCCGACTCCGAACGGCGATTGTATTTTTACGACAAGCTGTTTTTTCATGGCAGAAATACACTCGGAGGTTGGCCATTGCCTGCCGAGGGGCGACCGCTATTACTAAGAAACTTGTATACTTTAACTCCGATATTATTTAACAGAAATATTGAAAAATTGAAATTAAACTTTATTGATTGAGCTTATTTCAGAGAATTTTTTCTTTATTCAGCGATTATTTAGTTTTGATGTGCATATTTTTGCCAGCCCTGCTAATAATACAGCAGAGACCAAACCAACTGGGTGACGCCTTTGTCTTGTACATACATATGTACATATACATATGTATATGAATGTACTACGCTAACGAAACATCTATTTCAATTATAGGTGGCATTTGGTAATAACGTTGATGTAGGCACGGACTAGGCCCGACATGCAATCGAAATGTCCTTGACGTGAGTTCACGATGAAAAGCGCAATTGAGTCAGTGTTAAGTGTTACATATGTACATATGGATGTACATAGCGATTACTCAAATGAAGGCATTGGAGGCCGTCGTCAACAAGTATGGAATAGAAAGTGAGATGAGGCCTTTAAGAAATCTGATTTTTACTCTGCATAAATAATTTAGAACTCATTAAATCCATTCACTTTTATTTGCTTTCATTGTTTACTGTTTCCGAGCGCAAGTCAAGTGTATCAAAAATTTTAGCATTCCTTTTGATTTAAAACGCAAATGAAAATGAGAGATTAAAGTTTTAAACAGAAATGATTGTATGTAAATATGTGTTCAGGCATTGTTTTTCGTGACTAATAAAAATGATTAATTGATAGCCAAATAAAACCGAGCTTAACTTAGAGAGCCAGATTAGTGTTAACAGCTACACAAGAAAGCGCACGCTTATTAAAAATAAAATTTAGAATTTTTCTACTAAAAATAAACGGAACTTCTACTAATAAAAATTTGCAAATGAAATGCTGTTCTTTATACTGCATCTATTTTCATAAAAAAATAGTAAACATTATCTTCATAAAGAGTTCAATTCCTAAGGGCTTTGGTCATTCTTCAGTCATTTAAATGGCACGCATACCCATACATACACTACACACACACATATACCCAAATCTTATGGCCAACAAGGAGTGCTGCGCCATAAATTACGCCTTCAAGACTGGAAGCTTTTATTAAATTGAGTGCAGGCAACAAAGAAGCATCAGCGCATGGATGGCCTGTGTGGGTGGTGGTCAAAATACATATACATACATACTTAGCGAATGGGACAAGTTTCCTTGACACATATTATTAAGTAAAATGCGGAGCGTTTTGTAAGCAAAAAATGTGCAGACACAAACGTGTTAAAGAAAATTGAAATTTCAGCCTTCGAGCCGCGAGATCAGCGGAAAGTGAGTCAGACTGCACCTCTGAACATTACGCAGAATTACTTCAAATACTTAATAAGCAAAAGCAGACGACAATATTCTGCGAAATTTAATTGAACTAAATTGGACTGTAAAATTCATTACAATAGTAATTAAATTTTTTTTAAGGTGCCGTCAACATACATACATACAAATGTAGTTAATATTTTCACGCTATTGAATTATGTACATACGAAATAATCTTTTTCGACCAAAAAAATATGTGTTTTTAACGAATTTATATTGGCGAAAAAATATATATGTATTTCCCCATGTAAAACATGTACTTATAGATATGTATGCATGGAAAACTTCAAGGCTCCGGCGGATAGGTTGAATATAAATCGATTTAAAAAAAAATATATATATATATGTGCATATGTATGTAAAAATTTTTATTTTTTTTCGCAAATTTTTTATAAAAATATGGTTCATAATACAAAAAAAAAACAATATAATTTCTAAACTTTGTGCCAAACTCGGGAAAACTCAATAAATTTTCAATCACGTTTTCAACTTTTTAATCAGATTTTTTTAATTTTTTTGAGCCCAATAAATTTTATTATAATGAAGTGCAAGTTTGAAGTAGCAAGGACTTACCGTTGATTTTTGGCAATTTTTTTCAAAAAATTTCGAAAATACTTTGTATGGAACAAATGCGAATCACCTTCAACAAAAATAAAAAAAAGTCTGAAAAATCAACGCGACAATTTAATGGGTTAAAAAGTTGAAAATTTGCCTGAAAATTTAGAAAATATATTTTTATGTTTTTTGTTGTATTGTCAACCACATTTAGTTTGGGGGAAAATTTTAAATAAAAATTGTTGCATACATTGTAAAAAATTCGCCAATTATGTCAATACCTTTTGCCGGCGAAGTATCTACAGTGAGCATCAAAATAAGTCCGCCGACGTTTTGACGATTTTATTTGTTTATATTTTCCATACTTACCAACTTTTTCTTGTTTTCTTATAAAAATATAATTAATTCATCAGCAAAAATGCCAAGATATTTTTTTTAATTCCATAAAGAACACGGGAAAATGCAATGCATTTTCATCGAAATTTTCAATTTTCAAATCGTTTTCTTAAAAAAAAAATTTTGAGTATGCAGTTTTGTAGCCCATTGAGTTAAACCTTTGATTTTAGAGAATTGCATGAAAAGCAATCTTTTTTATATGAAAGAAGGTACGCAACACTCAGCGCAAAAAATTCAAAAAAATCAACGGAATTTTTTAGACTTGATAAAAGGTATAAATACGTACATATATCACTAAAGAGTTTATACGTTTAAACTTCACGTTTTCATTGCACAAAACATTTTAAGTCAATCAAATACAACTCAGCCAGCCTGAAGGCATATGGCTGGCTGAGCATTTTCGTTGCTTTTCGAGCCACTAAATATATCCAAAGTTCACGCAATATGGCCACAGAATGAATGGTTGAGAATAGAGGTGGAATATAGCGATCATTGGCAATTGTTTAACCTTTTTGTATATACGCAAAATACTTATTTACGTTTATTGATGCCGGCCGATGCACAGAAATGGGTAAAATATATTTACTCAGCACTTAATTGATTTCAATTGGCTGGCTTCGAACGGAAATGCAAAGCAAATATGAACTCTTCCATACATACATACATGTTTGTATGTATATGTTTTAAACGGATACTATATACATATTAACAAAAAGAGAAGACAAAAGTAATCTTTATGATCATTCAAATAATTTGTTTTCCAACATTAAATAAAAAAAAACGAAAAACGTGCAATGTATGAGGTTTTCATACATAAATACATTCGATTTACATATTCATAATAATAATGATATTCAATAAATCGATAAATATTTTGTTAAAAAATCGATAAAAATAACTATTATCTCGATAAATACGTAGTATGTATGTACATCAGTAACGATATTTTAAATACATCAATACTACATTTCGTGAAATATATCAATAAATATATTTGTAGTCAAATCTATTCCAATAAAAATATAACAAATATTAATAACACAGGTCATCATGCATTAATACTCACATCTTCTATGACAAACGTCCAGTCCTTATCTTCTAGTTCGTGGGTGCGCGGATCTTTGAATAATGTCACCGAAATCGAGTGATTATCTGGCACCGGCCAAGCTATGTGACCGACCAGCGGATTCACCATATCTGGCTCCCAGGCCAGTGGCGCCGAAATAACACGGCGTGAGCGACGCGTCCAAACCACGGAAAGATTTGAAGGGCGCCTGCAAATAGAGAACAAAGAATATTTTTAATAAAGTAAAATTATGTATAGAAAAATTTAAGTCAATCGAAAAAATGTATTTGCAATATACATACATATATTAGTACAAACACAGGTAATATACATAATTCATATCTGTAGTCAAAATTTTGTTTTCCCCTAAAGAATTACTACTTGAAAAAGTTTCTTTAAAATTCCAAGAGTCTAGCACGAATATTCAACTCGCTTTGGCAAATTTCAATTTGTCAGCTGCTAGCAACTCATTAGTAGAGTAAATATATATTTTTGTTGACATACGCACACCTACATACAAAATATTAGATATACAGGTTTGTTTGCAATTTGCTAGTGGCGCACGCATTTTCGAAAGTGGATGCGCCCAAACCAGCAAAGCACAGCGGCCCAGTGCAGAGGGGACAGGAGAAGTAGCAATTTGCATTTCCACAAAAGTAAACAGCCGACAGCAAAGTAGACAGTAGCAAATAAATAAAAAAAAAATTGCTTAGTAACTGCAGACGGTGCAGCAGCCAGGCGGAGGGACACAGCGGCGACAATTTACAAATCGCGCGACGAACGAAAGTAAAACTTCTGCCACTGCTTGCAACGCCGCTTCCTTTGCCTCTGCAGTCACGGCAAGTATGCAATGGCAAGCAGCTCAAGGATATGGCGCAGTCAGGCTGCACAAACTGCTGCCCCATACCCAAAAACCGTGCGGACCGCGATGGCAGTGAGTCTGAAGCGTGCGCTTGCTGCAGCAGCTTTGATTTTCAAACTGGGTCAGGTTGCAGCTACCAATTTTCTCAGTGTACGCGCAGTCATCTCCACTGAGTTTTTCACGACTCGTTCTTAGCGTTTTTCACTTTTATTTTTTCCGCAGTTTCTTTTTTTTTAGCACACAAATGTCGTGTTTGGGCTTTCACATGTGCGTTCACATTCGCATACGTTCGTTTCGCTTTTTGTACGATGCAAAAGGTGCATTTCATGTGGCGTCATTTACGTTTATTTTACTTATGTTTTTGCTTTTGTTTTCTTTTCTTTTTGTCGTTGTCTTTGTTTGCACAACATCAATGGCAGGTAGTCGAAATACGGAAAGCGGAAAAGATGAAAAATTGTAGAGCACAAAAAAGGCCTATTGACATAGACATCCACATGCGTTTGTGCGATATATGCGCCGCTGGTTCCGAATTAAAACTACACACTGCCGGTTTGTTTTTTTTTTAATTTTTGTTGCAAAAGCAAATGCATCCACATACAAACTTTAGTTTGGCTGTGTAATTACGGTGATACAAAATTTTTCATGAAATATGCAAACTGTCATCAACCCAATTGAGAGCTGGAAATGTTGATGAAAGCATTAAGCGAAGAGGCGCATTCAGCTGCAATGATAATTATGATGTTTGTGATGATGAAGTGGAATTGTGAATTGCGAATTCGAAATACACAATTGGCTTGAACAAGTACAAGTGAAATAAGAGGGGTGTTGTTAGCTGGGTCAGTTGCTTCAAGGAGACTTTACATTGCATTCGAAATTGGTAAAGGTTTTATTTACGTCATTAAGAGCTCCAAACTTCACTCAAAGCTGATATTGTTAACAGAAGAAAATTAACCCGAAAAAAAACAACACTCACAACTTCAACCTGACATTGTAAACCTTCCCTAAAAGCTAACGAGTTTCTCGCAACTTACGGTTACGAGATTCTTAGCGCTACAACTTTGAATGAGTGGCCTATTAGGTGTCCACGCAGAAACCTTCACTGGCAAGTTTTACTCTTCGGCGAGGTTCTATAGTAGCCATTGAACCGACGATGTTGTTCCTGCATTACCTGATACGAATTCTTTCTCTGTAAGGTATGAAGTTCGTTGAAAAAAAAATAAAAGTAGGTAAATATTTGCATCAGAAGCGAATATAATCAGGAACCGAAACTGTTATGATTTTTATAATAAAAATCATAATTAAACCGTTAAAATTGGTTTTATTTTTTTAATAATATTAGAACTGTTATTTTCAGATTTAATTTTTTAAATCATAAAAAACTCAGTCTCCGCCATAACTGTTAAACATGATCGAAAAAAAAACCAAAATTACTTTTGATCGAAAAATATAATAAAAATCAAAAAATAGCGACTAAATTTGACCGAATATATAAATATTTTGTTTTAGTTTTTGGCCTTTGAATTTTAAATTATGAACCATTTTTAACAAGCTCGAGACCCAGCAATTAAATACAACGCAAATCTTCGTTATATTGATATTTTAAGGAGATTTGCGTTTTATTTAATTGCAGGGCCTCGAACTTGTTAAAAATTGTTCATAATCGAAAATATAAAAATCAAAATTAAACGATTTTCCAATGATTAAAAAAAAAATCTTGGAATAAGTACGGTTATTTTCGGTGCCTGAATTTAACTGAAGAAAAATCAATTGAATTTCTTTCTTTGCCAGTATCAAGATACAAAAAAAAAATAAAAATAAATATTGCGAAAGTAAGCATTTATAATTTCTAAATTGAATTCAAGGATACAAAAAGAGAAAACGTACATACTCTTCATACAATTTTTCTATCAGACAGTACGGCAGACATACAAAAGCGGTCAAATAGACAGGGTCAGCAGCAAAACTAATACAGACAGCAGACAACCAACAGTCGAAAGCCAATTCGCTTTGGCGATGCCGCAGTCAAGAAAACCAAGAAAAAAAAAATAAATTAAATAAATATTAAAAAAAGAAAAACAGTACCCCCGCGAAGGCAATCAAGTGACTTAGAATTGGCGACGGGCCAAAGAAAACTCAAGAAAACAATAGAAATAAGTAATTATAGCCGATTACAGGGATGGGTAACTAGCAGGAGGAATAAAATATTGGACTTACCAAGCACACAAAAAAAAATAAAAGAGAACCAATAACAATCCTTATAAACGATATTTTGTCAGTAAAATACAACAACTCGCGCGCATCTCGCCACCGCTTAGTAAAAAGTAATTAATTTCGAAACTTATTCTTCTTAAATTTAAGCAAGCATTTTTTCGTAAGGAAAACTAGACTGACTCATTTCGTCCTAAATTCTGAGTTGAACGAAAGTGTCAAAGTTCACGTAGAAATAAAAGTTTACTAATAATCATAATTATAAAGAATATTTATTTTTAATACTTAGAAGGCGTCATATTTCACACTCCTAAATTGAACTGATATTTACCCTTCTAAGGGTGTGTTCACACAGAAAGCCGAGCGGCGCCGAGCGAAGCAAGACGGAACAAAGCGAAGCTGTTGGTATTCACACTGAACGAAACGATGCGCAGCTTTTCTCATGGACTCGACTGCAAAGATACCACAAAATTTCCCGTCAATGAAAAGCGGCAAAAATATTTGCTCAATTTTATTCAAAAGATTAGTTGTAGAATTCGTTTTTATTTGAATATTTCGATATCTTGTTTGCAGAACCGTCATGAAGCTGAAAAATTAAATAGAAAATTCAAAATCAAAAACTGTATTGCTTTCAGCTCCAAAACGCTTCCGAAAAAGCTTGCTGTATAAACACTTTCATATAGCTATAGCAATTTGAAAACTTCACTCAGCTCGGAACGGCTTCGCTTGGCTCGGCTCCGCTTTATGTGTGAACGTACCATAAGAAGGGAAATATGCTTTATATATATATATATATATATTTATATATTTTACGACTCTTTTTTGAGCTCATAATGAGGGTTACAACTCAGAATTCTGAGACTTTTCTGGCTCTAAAATAAGTCTGAATGTTTATAGCGTTCATATTGTAGATAAAAAAAAAAAAATATAAAAAAAAAAACGCAAAGTTCGCTGGTGGTGAAAATACAAGCGAATGTATAGTTATGTGTAAAACATTAAGACTACGGAAGGGGTTCATTGAATATTGACTGCTATTACTCATTAACCTAACCCACAGTTGTGAAAGCGACAACCCAGTATTAAAAGCTCCTTTGACCATTAACTACGGATAATTTTATATCATTTTGAACGCTTATCAAATTTTACTTTTATGCTATAGTTAATGAAATTTTTATGAAAATTTTTGGTTATTTATAGAAAAATAACAAAAAAAAAATCGGCTTGAAAAACATTGTGAATCTTTAAAACAAATCAACACGTGGTCACTTGTATGAGCCATCGTATGTTGTTTTATTTGATTTTATCAGCTTCCAAAAGTATGGTGTAATTAGGAATTGAAGGTCTATTCATTTAAGTTGTTGTACTTAACGGGAAGCTTAAAATATCAAAATTAGAATTAATTTTGATTTTAGAGAAGACTAAGTATACTTAACCACTGCAACAAATTTTAATTTTAATATTTTCACATATTGTATGTTCAAACAATTCAAAGCTTTCCAAAAGAATTTTGCTCAGTGGGATTAATATTGTACATATATACACATGTAGATATATTTCAGTTGCTACACAAACACACACCCAAACGAATTATCAGCTAAGAGTACTTCGAACTCAATAGCTGCTACTGTAAGAATTTTTATGTTAGTACATTATTAATGATATTTTATTTTACAGCCTGGCACACTCTTTATCACTTAAAGCGCACCAGCAGCAGCCACCACCGGCCGCATCAGGCAACCAAGTATGGAAAAAAAAAAAAAACAAATATTAAATAAAGTTGATACGAAGGAAAAAAATAAAATCAAACAATAAATACAACGTTGCATTGCAGACGCAATGTCAGGCAGCAGTCAGCCATCGAAGTTGCAACAGACACAACAACGAGCAGCCTAGCATCCCATCCACATAGTTTCCCTTTACGCTTTTATTTTGACTTCTGCGCTTTGAACGGTGCGCTATTAAGAGCGCTGATTGTGTCCGCATAATCTCTGCACTGGCGTCTGTTGCAACGCCCGCTGTCGCCGTGTCGGCATGACAGAACCGCATTGCCATGATGGAGGCGGCGCTAAAGTTTGCAGGCATGTCATATGTGACAGTGGAGTTATTGATAAAAAAAAATCACACTTTGCTTGGCGATAAGAAAATCAGAAGATTGTAAATTAATTGTAATAATAAAACAAGTAATTTTTAGCAAAAAAAAAACCGACTTCAACTCTCATATAAAAAAAATATATATATATATATCTCATGATCCAATGATCGGATCTAAACCAAATTAGTATGGAACCACCTCTGAGACACTACCATTCCGTTGCAAAAAGAATTATTGAAATCGGTTGACGTGGTCCAAAGTTATGCGGTAACATACATAAAAAAAAAAAAATAAAATATTCCGACGAACTGATAACCTCCTCCTTTTTTGGAAGTCGGTTAATAATACATATGTATGTACATTCATAAGTTTGCAGAATTTAAAAATCGGTTTACACTAAGAGCTCTTAGAAACATGGCGTCAAAAAGAATGGGATAAGAAAATGAGGAGTCTGAATCTCAGCTGAGTCAAAACTCGTGAAGAACATTTCATCCCTCTTAATTAAATACTTCAAATAAGGGTTAAAAAAACAAACGAACGGAAATGTACATACATATGTAGGTATGTATAGTGGGAGAAGCTTAAGTTTGAAAATCTTTTGCGAACAAATTGCTCGCTTGATTTAACTAGAAGCGACTTAATGAAGACTAAAGTTCGATTTATAAATTATTTCTTTATTTACTCCAACATATGTATGTATGTGCGCATAGTTTTGAAAGTGGTCTAAGAGATTTAAGGTCTTTTAAATAAAATGTATACATGTTTTACAATTGAATTTGTGAAGAAAAGGTAGATACTTTCATCCAATGCTTAAAATATATTTGTGTTGGAATTTTATTTCCACGTAAGTATACTACTTTTTGGCCATTATTCGGTTAAGTTTTAGGGCCTAACATATGTAGTTGTTTCACACTGTTATTTCAGGTGCCAATACATTTCGCAATGCAAATGTTTCTGTTTGTTCTATAAAAACATAAATTTTTTTATCTCATAATACGTAATGCCAATTAGTCAAACATTTGTCTACGTTACACAAATATCCATGCATATTTGCATGCATATGTACATATTTACTCAGGCATTTTTAAATTTTATTTACACTGCGAAACACAATATTTCAATTAAAGCAATTCAATCAAAAAAACAAAAAAGAACAATGAGCATTGAGCGCATGAACGATAGTTGCAAACATCAGCAAGTTCAACGCCCTCGATTTGGTTTTCAAATAAACTGATTGGAACGCTTTTAATGAGCGTCTTTTGGTAATTTAATATTTTAAAAATTTCCGAGACAAACAAAACACACCATTTACTTGAACACTTTATGCACACTTACTTTGCCAAGTAATAGAACTAACAAATATTATGAATTTATTATCTAAATGTATATTTTACGTCAATAACTTTCGTCTAACGAAATGGAATTTTACTATTTGTATAAGTTGAACTGACTTATTTTATTACAAAACTGCTATTCTCTTTTGACACTCTGCATGTGTTTCGTAACAAAGCGTTTTGTTTATTTTAGCGTGAAAAGTTTAAATTTTTTATCAGTTTCATCAATGTTTGTGTAGCGCCATAAAACGCATAGATAGCTGAATTACAAGAACAAAACCACTTATCTAACGAGCCGTTTAATACAATCGATTTATTTATACTTAGATACTTTTAAATATTTTTCATAAAAAAAAAATAGAATTATTAGCAAAACCCAACAAAACTTGATTGTGTTGGCTTAACAAATGAAAAAGTGGGGAAAAAAGCAAAAATAATTTACAAGGCGAACTTAGCACAGGGCGTAAGCAACTGGCTGAGTCAGCGGGATCGTCGGTTCGAATCATACTGAAAGAAGTCTGATGAGGATGTGGTGTTTTCCGAAATAGCTATCACTTCTACAATTTTTTCAAATTATTGTTGCTTTTCCACAATAAGTTTTTCATTAAAAACGGCCTCAAGCTCAATAAAAATTGTTGAATATTTTTCATAGTTTTTTAAAATAAGGGTTGCTGCTAAAATTTTTTCTTCGCTTTATTCATAGCTATCCAAATTCATACAAAAATTCATAAAATTCCAAAAAAAATGCACCCTGCAAGAAAAAGTTATCAATTATAAAAAAATAACCTATTTGTAGTTAATAAAAAAATAACTTTTGGTTAACTACAAAAAGCTACCTTGAAACTTGTTGAAAAGTAATGCAGGAGCCATGCAGACGTAATCGGAATTTATTCTCTTTAAACAAGTTTTTACTTAAATATCCCCATTCAAATTTTACTCTGAATATACTTTTTCTGCACCTTACGAATTCAGGACAAATAAAATAAATATCAAAATTTGATATTATCATTTTGAAGTTATGTCTGATGGATTTCCAATATGGGACCACCTATAGAACACAACAATATATGTAATGTTAAATAAATATGTAATGTTAAATAAAATAAGAGTAAAAAAAAATTTAAAGTATATTGTTTCTCTTATTGATATTCTACTTATGTCCAAAGGCAATTAGTTAAGAGTTGATTGACATCTTATGCAACTTGACTATTTCTGGGCCATCACCATAGAAATTTAGTTAGCTATCCTCAAAAAAAATATGCAAGTAATAGTGACCTTAAGTTCCTTCATAATCAACTTCAAGTTAACTTATAGTAAGATACATTTCCTGCAGGGTACGTATTGTACACATACACACGAGCACACACTTACACACATGTATCGATTGCATCATCGCTACTCGTATCCACCATCAATAACAACTTTAGCTGCCAGCCAGCAGCAACTTGTGATGACGAACAACATCATCCAACTCCGACAGCCAACAGACGGCGTCATCATGGCAACGTCATTACTCTGTACTTCGCTCTGAATGGGCGCTGTTGTCAACGCACAATGCTGTAGCTGTGTATTTAGGGGCTTTATTATTATTGCAAACTGTTGACAAGGCTGAGGTTGAAGCACTATTTGGCCAGCCGAATGCGCAAAAAAGAAACAGGCAAACATTTAAATGATGAAAACAAGCCTATGAAATATGAATGGTGATGTGATTTGATATTTATCGATTCAACTCCCTCGTACATATACATACTACATATGTACATGCATACATATGTCCAAAGGAGAGAGTATGTAAGGTACACCCTACTGAGAAAACCTGCGAACAAACTTCTGAGTCAGAACTACTACGATTTTGCCAATCTGCGGAGTGTCGCTCGATTTGGTTTCCTGTCTGAAGATTCATATCAGGAACACCTGAATCTAGTGTTGCCACAAAAAAATTACCAAATTCCTCAAAAACAAATGAAAAATCCTCAAAATCCGAACAAATTACTCAATATTACAGATATGAGTATTGTGTACTATAATACTATTTACAGGGGCATAGTATTAAAAGTATCGCCGTTATTTTGTATGCCTTGCTGCAACTCTACCAGTGCTCAATCTGGTCCTCAAGCCAGTCCTACACATTTTTAAACTACTAAATAAACGTTCTACTGTTTACGGGTTATATTAGTAAAGCAGATATATGATTTTTTTAATTTGGAAGCTTATATGAACCTGACGAATCTCTTACTTCAAAAACTTTTTTCCTATCATCAATATGAATATTTTTATGATCAACAATGCGTTTTCTTTCCATTCGTTATCGAGATTATGCAAGTTCAAAATAAGTTGAAAATATAACGGCGGAATGAAACAAATTTTCGATAACATTTTCGAAGAAAGCCAAACACCGGAACCGGAATAAAACTAAAACTCTTTGCTTGAACGAGTCATGTTTGCGTGGTGTATGGCGAAATGGGAAAAGTAGGTTTGAAGAATGTTTGACAAGCCGCTTGTGTGGTGTATTTCGCTCTTTATAAAATTTCGGGAAGCTTTTTGTTCAAAAATTTGCAGAGAGATTTAACAACTCTGTTGTGTAAAATATGGTTGCATTTATTATCTGCAAATATATCGAGAGAAAATTCTTAAAAAAATTCCTCAAAAAATACTCAAGCGCACCCGAAATTCCTCACGTTTTGAGGAATTACTCACAAAGTGGTCACACTGCTTGAATTGTACGCCAATGTTAGACTTTATTAGCCGGCAAGGTGTGTGAGTTGGTTGGTGAACGAGTATGCAGCTCGTACCGTACTAGACTTCGTCTGTCGATTTTTGTACTCTAGTTGATAACTATAGCTGTATTAAATTTAAAATTGCTTGCATGAAAGATGGATTTAACGAAAACGAATCCAGCTTCTTGTTGCACTGAAGACGAACCAGTGTGGTGGTAATGCATTTGCCTACAGCGACATGTATGTATACAAAATATTTGCAGATGCAAGAATATTTCGCTTCATAAATACATACGTAAATATATGCATACAAATGTATGTATGTATGTACGTGCCCTTATTCAGACCACTTGAACATGTCGTTTTTCATGCTCACAAGCTTGTTTCCTGCACTTCGTTCGAGTTCACTATACAAAAAGCATAAAATGTGCTTGCATATAGAGTTGTCAGTTTAAGATGTAAATGTAAATAGAAATGATTTAAAGCTGAACTGCATCTAGAAAATCGTTATCCAGTTAAATACTTCCCTACAATGCGCCAGTACATGTTTGTCAGCTTAAACTCGTCTACAAATCAACTATGGTATAACCATGTATACATATGTACATTAGACTGCATCACAAAAAAAAGTTGCAGTTTTTCCGGCGTGATTACAAAACCTAGTATATATTTATGACTTCTACCAAAATATTTCGGAAAAATATTAAGATTTAAGCGAGCTGGACCAGTTTGAAAATACCTCTAAAAATGCGAGGTTTTTTGTGAATAAAAATAATTTCTTAAAGGATTTTTTGGAAAAAATCTCCTCAGATAACAAAACGGGTTTGGCGTAGTTTTCCAAGATATTATTAAGCCATTCTTTGAAAAAATTTCAAAAACAGTATCAAAAATCTCATTATCATGATTCCGTAGAAATTTTTTTTTTAATATATTTTGTGCAAACTTTTTTAAGCTTAAACTGTTTAAGGTTTTTTTTTCAAAAAAAATTACAAAAAAGACTGTTTTTATTAATAAAAAAAACTAAATTTTTTGAGGTATTTTCAAATCGGTCCAGCTCACGTAAATCTTAATATTTTTGTGGAATATTTTGGTGGAAGTCTTAAAATATATTATATATTATAATTCCAGTGGAAAAACAGTACAGAGTTTTTTTTGTTTGGGGAGTGATGTACATATATGTAGTGCCAATAGATATTCCACTGCTGCTGGCCTCAACACCATATTTACTGGTCCCGAAATAGCAGCTATAATTTCTACCGCTTTTTCGGAAACACGGTTAGTGGCATAAAGCTCCATAATGCCAGTATTAATGATATTCATTTTTAATTGAACTAGATAATCAGTACAATACAAGTAAATTAATATGTATGTACGTTAGGGTGTCCCAAAAAGGCATGTGAAAAAGTAAGGTCGAAATTTGTATACTCTCACCCCCTAGGATTGTTCTATAGCTAAAAAAATATACTCCTCAAAGTTTTCTATCTATTTTATATGGGGAAAAAAACAACTTTTCTTAGAAATGGTATAGAATTCTTGAAAATCACTATTTTTCGATCGGAAAACTCTGCTTCTCTTCAGGAGACTCCCAATAAAAATACCTAATTGTTGATTTAACAATTTTTTTTATAATATGTAACTATATTTTAAAGGTCCCCCAAAAACCCCTAAAATGCAATGGGGGCCCAATAAAAAATCGTTAGTATTAAAAGGTAGTTAAATAAACCACTGGGTGTTTGTATTGGAAGTCTCCTGAAGAAAACCAGAGTTTTCCGATCGAAAAATATTGATTTTCAAGAATTCTATACCATTTCTAAAAAAAAGTTGTTTTTCCCCATATAAAATACATGGAAAACTTTAAGCGCTCTGAGCGACCGCTAACTATTTTTTCTTTTTTTCAAAGTACTTGTTTTGATTAAGAACAATCCTAAGGGGTGAGAGCATTGAATTTCCAGCTTTATGTTTTTTGACCTCACTAATGTATGTATTATATGCATGTATTTATGTACCTCATGGCTATTGTAATCAATCTCGCCGTATTACAATGAGATTCAACTTTGTCATTAATGTTACAAAGATTGACCAGCAGGCCCGCATTGTCTATAGATCTGTTAGTTCCGGCGCATAATTCAAATCACAATTAAGCCGCTCAAAACAGTAATTTAGTATGGCAATAACGATAGAAATTTCAGTATCAGTACAAGCATAGGAGACATTTATTACATTCGTGCATAGCGTGTGCTTATTTTATTTATATGCAGCTGATGACTTTGTCACCTCCGACACAAACAATTGTGTGGTCATAAAATGTCAGAAACGAGCACACAATGAATTATCAGAGTGTTTTATGGATTTTTGGTTGTGATGGTTTGTGAATAGGGAAGAATAAAAATGCATAAAAAATTAGACAAACCTAAACAGATTAAAAAAAAAATATATACTGTTACTACCAAAATTGAGCGTACGGCTCGGTAAGGTTAATATTCACAAACTCCATTTAAATCCAAGATGAATGATACTGTGTACAAAAATTAAAATTAAGAAAAGTCTGCAAAGTTTCAGAAAAATCGCGAACTTTTTAATACGAATTTCTAAAAAGAATTCAGGTAGAAGCATGGACATTGGTAACATCCGATGAGGCGGCTCTTGGAGTATTCAAGAGAAAGATTTTGCGGAGGGTTAACGGGCCTTTACTACGGGCATTGGAGACGGCGAGTACTGCAGGATGTATGAGATTTACAACGCTGGCTTGGCCATGTCGTTCGAATGATATATAAATAATAAATACGATATTTTACTGAAAAGTTCATTGCTGCACTTACGTGATGTTGCCTATTATAGTAGTAAATAAAAACTAAAAGGGCGTGCATCGAGCTATTACCGTTTCTAATTCTAATAAGTACTGCATTTTAAACTTTACCTAAATTTTTTTTTTAATGCCAGTTGGGCTACTCTGACTGAGAGCCTCCTATAGTACATAAGTATTACATAAAACTCAGTTGTATAAAAGTCTAACATTTCAATAAATAAATGAACAAATTTTCAGTATTAAAGTTATGCCAGCCTAAAATAATTTTTACTTACATATTTCTTAATTTTTCGCTTAAATTCACATCTCCCCCTTAGTCGACAACCTTATTATTTGGAATAAATATGCAAATGTTTTCTAGTTAAACTCAATTTGTATTTTATGAACTGCTCGCTAACCAGCTCGTATATATTTATGTATGTATGTTAATATTTATGCACATACCGACGTAGTATGCAGATGCATGCATAAATACTATTTACTTGTCTCCATTGCCACTTATGTATGCACTTATGCTACACATATGCTTGGAATGTATGTATGTGAGCATTGTTTCCGATAGGGCTATCGCTTTACACTAAGTAGCAGCTCGCCGAAGACAGCAAGGGGGTCCACATTAATGCACGACAAGGCACCACAATATAAACCAATGAAACGCTCAAAACAAAAAAAAACGCGAAAAAGGGGGAAGCAAGCAAACGATGAAGAAGCTGATAAAAAAATAATCATTCATTGTTGAAGAAAACCAAATGAAACCACAAAATTGTGGCGCTGTGCGTGTGTGTGAAGCAAAGTGCATTTAGGGTGAGAAAATCAGTAAACAAAAACAAAAATTAAACACAGCAAAAATTTAAAATTTTACGTAAAACGAAACTTTAAATGATAATGTTTTTCGATATGCAAATCAATTTTGATGTGCTAAGGCAGCGCTGTAAATTAAATTAGAAAAGGAACAACGCTCGTAAGAAATTATTTCATTGCTGGATGGATAGAGAAAATTTTCATTACAAATGTTTTAATTTACTTCGGCTTAATAATACATATATTTTTTCAAAAATATTTAACGTTAGACGTTTTTCATTTTTTTCTGACGATTTGAGTGACCTTTTCAATGACAAAATCATAGAAAAAAAGGTTTTAAGAGCATAAAAAAAAGGAAAAAAGGAAAGTTCGTTAAACTTTTGTTAACGTTTGTTTTTATTGTGCTTACATTTGTATGCATATATTTATGTATATGTATGTACGTAATGGTACGTATAGATGGATGCGCCGATACGGCTAAAACTTGAGGGATAAATCAGGCAAAAAATAAATGAAGAAAAGTTCACGACGCTTTTTATTAGGGATATAAAACAAAATGTGTAGAGAGCAGCACAACACAGTGGGGCAAGCGCGATTAGATAGTCTGACTGGTTGTTAGAGAGGCAAATAATTGAAAAAATAAAATTAAATTAAAAAAAGTAAAAAATTATTCCAATGCACAGTTTGTAGGATATCAGACGAATAGAAAAAACCTCAAAAGCATTCTATAGAATTTATATGGGCGCGCACAGGGTTAAAAACCACTCTGATCGTCGCTGATTTCATTGTGGTAAACAGGCCGATTCTACCATAAAAACAAGTTTTAAATGCAAATGAACTGTAGAAGAATATTCGTTATGAAAACTGTAGTAGTTATATTCGGGGTATTCATATAACGCGATAAACTGATAGTAAACATGATAAAATTATAGATTCCAAGAAATCTATAATTTTAACGCGTTTATCGACAATAAATTTGTATGCAATTTATAATTTTATCACGCTTATCGGCAGTTTATCGCGTTATATGAATGCCCTTAATTAATTTTAAAATTACACATTTCTCTCCACTCTAACTCCACCGTGGTCAATACACAAATAAATTCAAATTTTATTGCGCTTTGAATTGTTTTTGTGAACTCCACAGCGTCAACAAGGATAACCAAGGATCGCTCAAGACCAGCACACAAAGCGAAAAAGCGTAAGTAAGAGTGGCTGGCTGGAGGAACGTGCTCGCTTCAACTTCATCGATTCTTTTGCCACCGAACGACTCACAAAACATGGCTGATGTTAATGTTATTGACTTTTGAAGAACGAAACGGTAAATGGCCGCACATGTACAACAATATCATTGCCAAAGCAGAGCAGACAAGCAAGCAACCCTCTGCTTGGGACAAAGCCATGAAATCGAGTTGAGTCAGCAACGGGTTGCCGTAACCCCCCAAAAACGACACTCATTTCCTCTTCCGCTGTCGACACCAGCGCACAAAAGAGGAAGCGCACTTCGAATAGCTGCGAATTTTTGGAATACATTGTTGTTACTGTTTTTGTTTTGGTTGTTATTGGCAATGGATTGCAAGGCTGGTCGGTTAGTTGCGTAGTTGTTGTGTCGCCGCTGCCAGAGTCGGTGGCAGGGTTTACCAAAAACGCTCCCTTAGGCGTTGTGTACTGTTTAAGTTCTATGCAAAGTACTAAGTTGAAATGGAGAGTTTATTATGTATGTATGTATGTGGTAGCAGTACTTTTGGATGCCTTTTGCCGAAAACAGCTGAATTGGCGCAGGATGTTTGTACATTTGTTTGTTTGTGTTTTCAAATGAAACTCCGGCTCTTACGCAAAAAAAAAAAGAAAACAATAACAAGCAAGAAAATGTAATTTAGTTAATGCCAATTTAATGACAGCGGCATTATGCCAGTAAATAACAAGTAAGAAAGTCTAAGTTCGGGCGGAGCATTAGAAAATATAGTTTTTCGCATTTCTGAAAACTACCGTTACATGGTAAGCAGGGTGGTTTTACCCCTATTTCAAACATCTTCGATAGAACGTTCAGTTAGACATAATGAGATAAACTTATATAGTTACATATATGTGGGAGGTATCACGCTCTTCTTCGAAAATTCTATAATAATGTTACTTATTTTCAAGGGATTGTTTTTAGTATCAATTTTGAGTAAATTAGCGTTCTTAAATTTCGTAATATCGAAGCAGTAAGTATTTCCGAAATTTACCGTTATATGAAAAGTAGGCGTAATTTTAGTCCGATTGCAATAATTTTCGACGTTTTGCTTTTATGTGGCGTGCACCATAATCATACCGATACAAATTGATCCAACAGTTACCGGGATACACATATGTATGTGGTCATAAGTGGGCGGTGCCACGCCCATTTTCCAAAATTTTAACATACACGTATTTTTTGCAAAAGAATTATTGCAAACATCAATTTCGAATAAACTGATTTTGAATTTACTGATTTATCGATAATTTCTCTAAATTATCGTTATATGGAATGTGGGCGTGGTTATTTTCCGATTTTAAAAATTTTCAGCCGTTTGGTCCTGCGCCGAGTTTTGGAGAAATTTATGGACATGTAAACATAAGTCCAAAAATTTTTTATATTCTTACTAGCAGACCCGGCGATCTTCGTCCCGCCCAAAATTAATTTTTTTATTGGAACTTTTGGTCCAACATTTTCGCCAGCAATTCACGTTCACGTTTGGTTTTGGGGTCGACAGAAGGCATATCCTCCATTGCCGTATTAAATAACCTTGACGATTAGTTAGGATTAGACATGGGTTAGCCAAGGATCAGAGACATGAGCCTCTCAAGTTTGAGTTTGAGTTGTGTCATTATTACGGAGGACCATGGATATGTGAATTCATATATTTCGATAATGAAATAAATTCGAGTATAAATACGATTTTTAGTTACATATACATATGTAACTCAATTTCAGCGCCACCAGGCGGCAAATATTTTTTGAAAGAATTCTTTTTCCTGTTATCGATACATATTTTGAATCTGAGGATAATCGGACCATAAACACGATTTTTGGTAATAACTCGACTCCAACGCCACCTGGCGGCTCTTTTTTTTGCAATGGTATTGTTTTTCCTATTGTCAATACATATCTCAAATATGAGGCGAATCGGACCATAAATATCGGTTTTACTAATAACTCGACTCCAGCGCCACCTAGCGGTTGTTTAAATAGTTATTCTGCTATTCGGAAGATAGACAATTTCAAAAAACAAATATCATAAAAATCGGTCCAGCCGTTCTTGAGTTATAAATGGTGTAACTAACACGACTTGTGTTTTCGTCTAAAAATCATTGTACGTATCAATTTTGAGTGAATAAGCTTCATTAGTTACTAAAATATCATAGTTTTCGTATTTCTGAAAACTACCGTTATATGAAAGGTAGATATAGTTTTGCCTGTTACAAACAACCGCTATGTGAACAAAGTTATAATACCCTTGTGCACAAGTGTGCTCTGGTATAAAAAAAGGCTGTAACTATAATTGGTAATGGCAGTTTAACGCTGCAATGTGAATTGGCCTTTGTTGATTTGGCCTTCAAACATTCATTAACTCCTGTTTCTATTATGAAGTATATTTGTATTGACTGTTTCTTAAATGTGATTGTTGACGATTAAATCTAGTTCTAAATCTGCTACATGTACATATATAAGTTCATTAATAATCACGCTCGTTTTTGCTTTATACAAACATTTTTATTTTTCTATGTTAGTTTGTGTGGCATTTGCAAGAAGAGTAAACGAGTTGTTATGAAGTAATTACGTACTAACTTGGACGGGAAGTGAGTCATTTTTTATCACAATACCATGACAACGTTACATAAAGTGAGGCACTATCGCCAAGTTAGGGTTCTAGCTGAGTGAACAAAGCATTTTCGCATGAACATAAAAGCAAAGCAGCAACGTGCTGGGGCTAGATAATTGTTGGAATATCGCGAAGGACTGCAACTACATTGTTTTGGAAATTACTGTTGCATGATTATTCTTCCTAAACAGTGTTGCCCCGTCTGTGCACTTTTCCTACAAAAATTGGTATAATTTTTTTTCTTTACCCGGAAAATGTTTGTTGTGTCTCGAGATATTAAGTCAATACACTTTTGGAGATCGTGTGCGACCTGTGCCTTAGAATGAACATAAACAGTTATACTTTTTTGATTCTTAAAACAAAGTGAAGATGGTGAATTCGGAACGAACATCCGCCAAACCCTGCCTAAGTTAATTTCGTAGAAAAAAAGACATTAAATATGGCAAAAAGATACGAAACTTTACTTTTGGTGGGTTTTGAAGTCTTTGGTTGAGATTTTGGCAGGGAAAATACATTCACAAGAGGCAACACTGTTCCTAAAATTAAATTCAATGACATTGATAATTTCACCTCTCTTCAGTTATTAACATTTCTATCAGCGCTGCGTTTACCATGGCGCTAGTAGCGCAAAGCGTGCCCGTAGTTAAATGGTTAGCCAAATTGTTCATTAAGCAATGAAAAGCAACTTGCGTTACCACGTTGACATTTTTAAAATCATTTGTGGTCAAATATGACGTTTTCAACTATGGAAAGCTTCCGCAAAAGAAAATTTAAGTGAGAACTATCGATTCTCTCAAGATTCGTTCTACAAATGATGAGTTTCGGCGAATGTTGAACGAATTTCATCAAACCAATAAGAAACGAATTTGAAATATTGTCTGTCAAAAAGATGTTTAGTACTTTTACATATAATACTAGCAAATTACCAAAAAGTTATATTGGAATCATTTTTTATTTGCTAATGATGCAAAGTTTCCGTTTATCTGTGGAAGTATAGGGCGGCTGCTTAAGCCCGAGCACAGTAGTGTTTCAGTAGCTGATTTCTTCTTAAAAAACGAGTGTCAATATTTTTATTATGATCCAAATTTCTTAAAAAGTTTTATAACTGATGAAGGGACGTGAATATACGAGATTGAAAGGCAAATAAGCCAGCAAGAATCAGAGTGGAGAACAAAAGATAAGCCTAAGGATAAGCTGACTGTTTTTTTTTCGATATTCACGGCGCTTTTTTTTTTGTTATGAATTCCTCCTAAATAGACAGGAGTTAAATAAGGTATAAAAACGCTTATGAAAGGAAAATTCTTGTATTTCGACATCCGTCATTCTAGCTGACCCGCTTTTCTAAATATTGATAATAATTTCTTAGAGAGTAGGTGCTATTTAGGGCCACAAAAATTAATTTAGGTGCTCATTTAGTTTCCAAGAAACGCTCAAAAATGTATGGTTCAGCCAGCGTGACTCTAATTGACCCAACCACTAAATTTTAGTCGAAAACTGGTAAATATTTATTATTTACGTGCTATTTAGGTGCTTTTTAGGGCCACCAAAATTAATCTAGTTGCTCACTCTGTATCCGAGAAATTCAAAAAAAACTATGTCACTACTGCTACGGACGTTTTTTTTTCAAAAACAAACAAAAATTCACCAAGTAGTTCTCGTTTTGCTCTTCGAAGAAGTTTAAAGCTACAGGTGATACTTTGTAAGCGACAACATAAATTTTAACTTTTAAATGAAAAATTAACAACTCTCGTTGGTTTTCAGACAGAATCTATGTACTTAATTCGAAAAATGGCAGATTTTGGGAGTAAAGGGCGTTTTTCCAGACCTAGTGGAACGTTTTCGCATACCAAACTGCTGGCATTACTGAAAGCAACTCACAGCTGACGTATGAAATACATACAAATATAACTTGTTTAAAACGCAACTTCAGAGCCAAAATACCAAGCACGCAATGTCACCTACTCCATTTAATTACTCGAATGTGTATGCCTAAAAATATGTATAATAGCTATAGCCATTTATAATATTAGTTATTATGGTACATATTTTTAGGCTCATTTTTAGCATAAAAATTCGAGCTCTATTACTTACTAACACCCCGAAAAATATAGATAGCTGCTGGCATAACATTTCTAACATTTCTGATTTGGTCAGTTCTGTAAGCAATTGTTACACAATTTATTCTGCGGCAAATCAGTACTTATAGACATTTTTTACATTATCGATTTAGAAAACTTTTAAAATAAAAGCAAAATGCGCCACCAATAAAAGAAATGATTAGATTTACTTATGCTGCGCTTTACCCATTTAGATACGCAGCAAAGTGCTTACCAGCGATTTCAATGAAATAAATGGGATTGCGAGCTATCTGTTCTAAAATTTTATTGCTACTCGAATGCTTGAAAACCCAATGCAATTGTCTGGCAACGAAGACGAGAGGTCGGCATTTTGTGCGTGCCATTCAAACCTTCGACACACCCTCGACAGGGTAAACAGAACCAGTTATGTAACTCGCCGGCTGATAAATTCACCAAAGACTAGGCGATCTCACAAACAGTAGGCCATTGCTTTGAATGTGGAGGGTTGCATGTGCATGAGTGCGATAAAAATTAATAAATATATATGTATGTATGTATATTAGGGTGATCCTTAAATGTAGGAAACAAATTTTGTGATCAGATTTTCTAATCCTCAACCCCTACTTCGATGCTACTATAGCCGAAGATATCACATATAAATTTTGGTCCCGATTGGAGACGCTCCAGGCGTGTCCCACAGGGGTCAAAATTCAGATTACCCTATGAAAACGTCTTAACCAACTACCTAGTATCGATTTTGGATATTAAATGAAAAAAATAATTAATTTTAATTTTTTGTGTCCATAGTGGAATCTGAACTTTGCCCCCTGCGCGACACGCCTTAACCGTCTCCAACCGAGGCAAAAGTTTATATGTGATATCCGTGACCCTAGTATTACCGATTGAGGGGGTGAGACCGAAAAAAATCGTTCATTTGATTTTTTTAAGGACCACCCTAATGTATATAATACAAGTTTATATGTTATTTGCTTGAAATTCATTCAGTTAGTTGTGTTGTTATAGTTAATACTCTCATTTGTAGTTGTTGAAAAGACAAGCGTGAAAAATACGACACACAAAAAAACAACAACAAAGCCAAATTCAAAAGCAAAGCGCTTAGGACCGGTTGCTCAATGTGTGATTAACACAACTCGGAGGTAGAAGCTCCGGTTAAATACGACTGCTTAATCGAGCACATGTTATATGATAACCAGACATTGAAGAACAAGTCCTTAAAGTTAGTGGCGGTTAGCAGCTGAGTAAGATGTGGGGACAATATGACAGCTTATTGATTTTCATGTCATGTGAAAATTTCTGTTTATAGTCGGATCAATTATAGAAATAAAATATGAGTATATGCAGGTATGTATGTATGTATATTTGAAGGGGTTGCTAAACATACGTACAAATGCGTGAGTTTGTAATTAGAAGGGTTTAAAAAAGGTATTAATCCAACTATTTTAAATCAGAAACACATGAAGAAACTACATAAATATTTCCGAGCTTCAGAGTAATCGGAGTATAAAATATTTACTTCACTGAAAGAGATAAATTTAAGTGGAACATCTTACGCCTACAACACAAATTAATTTACCAGTTTAGAAAGCTTTGATTTTCAAAAATATAATAATAATAATAAATCAGACACAATGATACATTCTTTATACAATTTAGAACCAAGAAGCCTCAATGCAAATAAAGTTTTCATCGGGTAAATCAACACAGACACTTCCGTACATAGTGCATACATGTGTGCAGGTGGTGAAGGCGTGGGGCATCGGAGCTTGAGTGCAAGTGAACTTTTAGCCGCATTTCGCTCCTCTGCTGTTTAGCAAACAGACGTTAAGAAAAACAAAAAAACATTGGCTTTCGGGGTTGGTGGCGCTGCTGCAATGAGCTCACGGGGAGATTGAAGGCAGCAAGCAAGCGAACTATTAAAATGTAGCATCTGGAAGCATATATAAATAAATTCAAAGCACAGCAGGCGCATTGGCAATCCAGCCATGCAACTATTGCTGGAGATCTGTCTAGTCGCCCCACTTCTGCTTTGTTTGTCAATTTGTCTGTGTCGACTAATCACAGCGCAATAGCGAGAATCACTCACTGGCAGACAGATATCATACACAGCCGATTTGCATTGGCGAGGGATAGGACTCGTTCACGCCTCACCCAGGCGGCAAGTGAGAAGATTGACGCAAAATCGCTTTTGTAGGCAGAAGACAAGTGAAAAATCTAATTTAACGCGTTCTTTTGTGTGTCTAATTGAATTCAAAACTCTCTAGTGGAAATGGAAGACAGCGCAGGCTGCTGCAGCAACCTCGAGACAGTAAATTAGGCACCTCAGGGAGCAAATGGCTGGAGTTAATGCAAATAGCGATGAACGGACTAGTAAGTGCAGCAGCTCAAAAGAGGATCATTGAATAAAATAATTACATTCTTTCAAACTCAGAAAAGCTGAGGTATTTTACGCTTCTTCCTGAGAGAACCTTCTGCCTACTACTTTATATAGAATTAGAAGAATTTGCAATTTATTCGATAGCATTTACAGCGATGCTAGCTTTCGATCGGAGCCTCTGCTTTAAGGCCGCTGGGTCTTCGAAAAATCGCCGCCAATAACAAAAAACCATCAAATTCGAACAAAATTAAGTTGTCTAAGTTTGTATACACAAATTATTATAAATTTCACAAGTATTACTGCACAATTGCGTGGATTCTACAACAATAATCCGTATAAGATATTATTTATCTATTAGCACAAACATTGCGAGTAAAAGTAAATAAAGAAATCAGCAGACTAAGCGCAGTGAAGAAGGAATTATGAACAAAGCAAAATCAAAGCACAGCAAAAAGAAACAAGAAAAGCCAGTAGTAGTAGAACGAAAAAAAAAAAATTAAAAAAAAAATGGCTAAAACGACAGGTGGCGAATAAACAAAGAGCGTCGTCGGTGCTTTCCCTCGCCCCAACCCTTTGAAAAGCCACCACAAAGCGCACAAGCTATGGATTTTATTGAGCTTTGACTTGTGTACTAAGTATATGCTTCGCAAGAAGGTTTTTGGTGCCGCTATGTGGATAGCATGACATCAGCTGCGTAGCTGGAAATGTTATGGGAAGAAAATAAAATAAAATACGTAAAATTTAATTTTGCATGGCTCGTCGAATAAATACATTTAATATGAATGGCTTAAGGGGAAAGAATCTTTAAATGTGGCATAAAAAATGCAATTAAAAGTGAATTAACGAAAGTAAAAAGCAAAAACAAGAAGAAGAAAAAACATCAAAACGTTTATGAAATAATTCATTGGTGCATGCAGCGATCAATGAGAAATATATTGTACACAAATTGGGTGCAACGAGGGTGTTATTCGATTTATTATTTTCTCTGCTTGTTCGCTTGCAGTCTCGTTTCGCTATTTTTAATAAGCAAACTTTTGCCTGACTTTGTTGGTGTTGCAAGCGCTCGTGTGCCTGTTTACAGTTTTCAATGTCGCACACAACAAACAAATTTGCCATTTAAGTACATAGAAAAGCAATTAAATTTGCAATAATATCAAGTTATGAACAAAAAGCAAGCCGAAAAAAATAAAATTAAAAAAATAAAATTTAATTACGTATTTTCAATGTTTATCCGCCGAATTTTCTGCGAAAACCTAATATTAGAACGTTGTTATTGTTGCTTTCTTTGACATTGAAAATGCAGCCAAGAATAGAATATTTCTAAAATTGCACAAACAAAACAATTCTCGGACTGTTGCTACATATTTTCGCTGCAAGAGGATTTTAATATTTTTTTATTCCGAATTCCACCTAAATTTATCGAAACCCAGTGGGAAAATGTAATGTATAGTAATCGAACAAATAATCAGTAAAAAACCCCTCTTGTTCATACCTCAACTTAGCAAAAGAAATATCAATTTAAACACAAAAGAGCGTAAATTTTTCTCAAATTCTAAATCGGAACACGTTTGCCTCAACCAATTCAAAGCCAAATTCAGAAACAGCTACATATGTACGCGGAAAAATTGTCTATAGAAGAACACCTTACAAGACCACTGGTGCGTTATTTGCTACAACAGGAACAACAATTCTTCAATTTTACATATACATATAATAGTACAATAAATCACAAATAGTGCGGAAATTTTATGATTAGCGAAATACATATACATACACGTACGAGGGAAATTTGAAAAGTCAGTGACTTTTTGAATAAAATGTGGTCGTTTTTGCTTAAAATCTCTGAATAATATTCGCCAGCGATCGTTTTGCCCGTTTGAAGATAGTCATGATCTTATTGACCGACAGACTCACTTTGGCTTTCTTTGATGCACTTCTTGATTGTTCTTTGATCTGTGGTGTGTTGTGTGGTGGATCCATGTTTCGTCAGTGGTTACAAAAAGACGCAAGAAACTCGTTCGGATTGCGGCTGAATATCGCCGGTGATACGGTTGCATTTGTGGTCGAGGTTGTGCAAGCGCAGCACACATGGCACAGATAGCTTTTTCATATCCAAATATTGTGATGTACCCACTCAGTTGAGATGCTTGCAGCCTCAGCCACCTCACACACTTTCATTCTTCAATCGTCCAATATCACTCCATAAATTTTTTCAAAAGATTTCTGGCCTGACGACCTCTTGGGCGATCTAAACGTTCGGAGTCACTTGTGCTGGCTGGTACGACCACAACGGAGCTCAGTAAACCACTTTTTAATCATTGAAATTGATGGTGCAGAATCCGCATAGTATTTATTAAGCCTTCCCTTGGGTTCGGTAATGGAATTTTTACGCAAAAAATAATGCTTATTCAGCACACGAAATTCACTTTTTTTATTTTGGTTAAAATTCAAGGGGTTGTCTGTTTTCAATGGCTGTCCAACACAAACTATTATTAACAATTTTATAGTAGTCTACTCATCGATGGCAGTTGACGCGAGCAGCATTACATTTAAAGTTACTGCGCGGGAAATTCAAGAATTCACTGACTTTTCAAATTGCCCTCGTCTGTACATATATATGTACACAGAGTTGCGGGTAAAATGGCATTCACCATTGAGACAGATCAGTCAACAACATACATATGTACGCATTTGTGTGTTATAAGCCTACACGTATGTATGTAGTAATTCAGCCAACAAAACAAATTGAAAAAATTCGCACCAAAAAAAAGTGACGTTTGTGTTGTTGTTTACAGTGGCAGCAAATCGTTGTGCGAAAAAACATAACCACTAAATCGCCTAGATATCTACTTTAAGCGCATAATGAGACATGCACACACACAAACACAGATTCACATGATTTTGTTTAGATCGAGTTGCGCTACCCTTTTGAAGTGCGGCTTAAAACCAAAGGTAAACCCGACTCGCAGCCAGCCGGAGCGAACTGAATTGCAATGAATGGCAGAAACGGCAAATTATTGTACATACAGTGACTCAAACAAGTGAACACATATTTTTTTTATTCGCAATTTTTTTTAGGTAAAATTTGTTAAACCAAAACCATACCATATCAAAGTTTCAAACTTTACTTATACAAAATTTAGGAAAATTCAACAAATTTTTATCAAAATTTAAAACTTTTTGATCTAGATCTTTAGAACATTCATGGGTAAGTGGCAGTTTTATAGCCCATGCTATTTTAGTCTGAATTATACTTTTATATTAATAGAAAAATAACAAAAAAAAAATTAAATATTTATAAAACAATGAACAGGTGGTCACTTGTTTGAGACACTGTTTGTATGTTTGTATGGCGAAGTAAAACTAACTTTATAGAACATATAACAGTTGGAAAGGCGGTAGGTGAGGCATGGCAGAAATTGTGAAAAACTAAAACAAATAGAAAAAGAATGGATTTACAAATCATTTGGAACGGTGCGCTGACATTAATACATACCATATAAACTACGTTGGCTATGTATGTACATATGTACAAACGCATAAACATATGCGAATTTGAACAGTTCCACGCACACACTCATATGTATGTATGTATATGCACAATTGCATGAGCTCATAATGGGGCCGCCAGCATACAGCTACACAATCTAACGTCTGCCCGACAATTGACCGCGACGCATAGCTAATGTAGAGCGATTACACAGTAGAAAATACAAGTTATAAATTACTGCTGCAAACTTGCATAGAAAATGTATAAAAGCAAATTTGAAAAATACTGTTTTTACATTTCTATAGATCTTGCTTTTAGCTCAAATAATGGTAAAACGACTAAATACATAGTACTTCGTACATACCTACATACACAAATTCATAACTCAAAACTTCACATCCGATATCTGTTTTGCTACTATGCGCAGATTTGCGTCTCAGTTATGCGGCTTTGGATTTTTTCAGGATCACTTCGATCAAGGAGAATTCAAAATGGCGGCTAAGAGTTTCAAACAAATCCAATTTTTTTTTTTTAAGTTGGTCGCCCTTTCGGATCCGCTATTTTGAATTTTGAAAATCTGACATGAGATTCGTAATCAGTAGCCCCGGAAACTCACTGGGAACGAGTTTCAACCCTTGACAATGCTTAAAACGTTCAGTACCAACGTTTTCATTTTAGTATTTTATTTTTTCAAATTTGATTGCCATATTGGATCCGCCATTGTGAATTTAAACAAATTTACTTAAGATTAGTAAAAAAAACTCCCGAGTGCTGGGTTTCGAACAAATATAAAAAACAGACCAATGCGACCTCTAAAAAAAACTTTTTTTTTAATAAAAAAAATAAATAACAATAATTTAATGTAGCGTTTGTGAATTTCCAAAAAGAGTGTTTTTATGAACCACTCTAATACATACATTTCTATAAGTAACTCCAAGTCCTTTTCTTTACACTTTTTTTATGCTGTAAGTAGTTAGATGTGTTTTTGGTTAGTGCATTGGTGTCTGCAATTTAGTGTACTGGTGTGCATGCAAGCCGAATGAAAATTAAAAAATTCGTCATAGACTTGAGCAAATGTCAAAAATGAAGTTATCCCAGCTGTAGGGATTTTTTTTTGGCAATCAGCTGAGACTGCTTTTACTTAGCAGGTTGTATGTATGTATAATGATACAAACCTTTCTAATGAAATACGGATTTTTTTTGGAGCACAAAATTTTCTTAGTGCAACTGTTTTTGAATGGCAAAAAATTTATGCTAATTTTCATAATGTTTTATTTGCTTTAATAAGCGTTCAAAAAATTTACATACTCAAGCGCTTCCGCTCTTTTCACCTATTAGAAAGCAAATGGAAAATATGTGTGTACTAAATATGCAAGTCAGTCTGTACATTCGCACTGCTCGTCAATCAAAGTGGCTCGGATTTTATGGAAATGCGTACATACTTGAAGTACATGCAGGTATATATATCGCGACACCATTTATTTTAAAACACTGCGGATACATAAATAAATGAGCTACTCAAATTTTGTATGCGGTCTGTGGTGAGAATATTCATTAAGTATTTGAACAATAAGGTACCTACCCAAGCATGTACATATTATGCAAATACATAACTAAAAAAAATGACAAATTTATATGCGTGCGCAAGTTTGCCTATAAAAATATTGCAAGTATCTAGCTACATATGTACGTATATATCCACATGCATATGACACCCTCAAAAATGGAATATTTGACATAAATTAAATTGGGTGAGGAATTTGTTTTTGTGGTGTGTTTAAGGCAAAAATGTATTAACATTTTAAGAAAAGGAAAGCCGAGGGGTACTTTAGAATTTTTTATTGAGTTAAGCTCAGCTAAAAATAGGCAAGTTCAGTAATGTCGAAAAATCATAAATTAGAAGAGGACAACCAAGGCGAATTCATACAAGGTGGTGTGACCGGAGCAGCTGATTTCCAGGCGAATTGTGCCGATTGTCAAAATTACTTGTTTGTTGTACATTTTTTGTGTTCTGATTGCCATCGTGCGTATAATTCGTTAGTGTAGTTTTTTTTTTGCCGCTACCAACCTGTATGAATCCACCTTGAGGACAACTATGTACATAGAATTTACATTCACAATATTTTCTAAGTTAAAGTTTTTTGTTGATTTTTTTTTAGAAAAATACAAAAAATGTTCATCAAAATTTCAGACTTTTAACTGCCGCTTCAAACTTACACTTTAATGTACTAAAATTAAATGTTCTATAAACCTTCATAACTAAAATTTAGTGCAATTATTTTGAATTGTTTCTAATTTATCTGGTGGTTAATAACGAGTTCGACTCTCATAAAAAAAAAAATATTAAATAAATAAACAAAGGAAAATTAGCCACTTACTTAATTAGTTGACAAATTTAAAATGGAAACATTAAATAAATGTATATTATAAAAAATAGCTGGCCGTTGGAGCCACAAATTAGAGGAAAATGCTGATACGCATTCAAAATTAAAAACTTAAGGTCGGAGTGAATAAATAAGTAAGCCGGAAATTCAGTTCTGATAAAAAAGCAATTATTTGAAGAATAAATGAACAAAATAAAAAATAAAAAATTATATACATGCACTGCCGGAACAAAGTATTGGCACAGCAAAATTTTCACAATATTTGCAACAATTTTCATTCTAATATTTTTCCGCTTTGTGCAAAACTCGTGAAAATTCAGCAAATTTTTATGAAAATTTTCCACATTTTAATCAGATTTTTTAGAATTTTTTTGAGTATGCAGATTTGTAGCCCAATCAATTTTATTATAATAAAGTGCACTTACTAATTTTTTTTAATATTGCACAAAGTTTGAATGAACTATAGTTTAATGAAAAAAATATATACATAATAATATTAAATATATTGAAAAATATACATATGTATGGTATCTTACAAATATTAAGTCAACTCACCATTTGGCGGTGGTCTCCAATCGCAGTTCATGATACGATGAGGTAAATTGAAATTTCGCCGCACGTTTATTGACGCGCTGCAAACGCTTCCAAACGCTGCCCATGACGCTGGCAGCTGCCGCGGAGGTGGTCTGCAAGTGCTGCAGGGCACTAGCTGTTCTTCGTTCGCGTGCAACAAAAGTAAACCGAAATCAGCGGCAAAACAAAGGCGCTGATTGATTTTAGTTCGGGTGCTTGTAGAAAATGACACCTGGCCGGCTGGAGGTGTTTTCCGATATCTCAGCGGCCTGTTTTTTGTGTTTTTGTTTTTTTTGTTTGTTTTGTTCACTACTTTGTACAAACGTATGTACGTATGTGTTAGTTGATATATAGCAAATATAGGCAATGTCGCTTTGTTTGTTCGTTGGGTTTTCACAAGTTATTTATGTATTTTGTTTTTCTTTTCGAACACTTGATGTGGCTTTGAGCTCTTTTTTCCGTTTCACTCATTTAAATGCGTTGGTTGTTCGTGATTCTATGCCTCTTTGACGCAAAACTATGAAAATTAATCAATTACTTTTATATTTGTTTTATGCTTTTTTACCTTGTTTCACTATTTTAACTAAGTCTTAACAAAAGGGGTTAGGATAGGATACGCATAGCTTTGACCAAGTTGCGAGTTAATTAACTGCACCAACAACAACGCACACAGCCGCGTAATTCTTGATATGCTCGGGTGCGCTTAGGTAAACACGTCCACAGCGCTTGAAGAAGTTAGGACCGCGCGCTACGCCACACGTTCTCTGCGCAACAAATAAATAAAATAAATTTTTTTATAAAACGTAGAAGTCTAATGTACGTTCGCATCTACTTCGAAGCATAGCGCAGGTCTTCGCCTTCTTTTTTTGTCTTATCTTTTCGCCTTTTACGTCATGTTGTGTTTTGGCAATTGTAGTCCGTCGCGCACTTATTTATGTACATATACATGCATTAGGGTGGTCCAAAAATACATGGGAAAATCTACTTTTTTTAATTTCCTTGCTACCAGCCGCCCGAATTATAAGAAATGGTAAAGAAGTAGGCCCGTATTTTTTTTTTTTTTTGAATCCAGTGAATATGTTACCGGGCCGTCGGGACGTTTAAGGATTTACATACATATACACTGGTGGTCAGCTTATTAGGTTAAGTGACATTTTGTTGTTGTTTATTTCAGTTAAGTTTTTTATACAAATCTAGCACATTACATAACCATCACCACATAAATCCACATTTCAATCTTCGTACAAAAATTATAAAAATTCAATAATCTTTAAGTATTATACACAAACATTTTAAACTTTTCATTCAGAATTTTTAGAAAAATTTTGGGTATGAGTTGTATAGCCCATTAAATTAGTAGTAAGTGCAAATATCCAGACGCTAGAAGAAAATGCACATCGTCAGAAAAAAAAATTTAAACTCAACGCGATTTTCTAGCCTCTGGACTTTAACCTACTAAAATGACTTATGGAAAAACTTCAAAGCCGGCTAATGTTAACCGATTTCAAGATACAAAAAAAAAATACGGGTCTCCTTATTTTCGATATTCTTCAGTTGTACGAGTAGTTACCTACCCTAATGTAGTACATTGTGCTACGTGTATAGAAGATGCATGAGTTGTTGTCGGCGTTTCTTCTTGTCCGTAAAGATTTTAATTGTTTTTTTTTCGCTAATACCCTTCTTTTCGGACTAAGTATGTTGTTTCTCTACAAGTTAACAGCTGATACATATTCTTGTGAAACTGTCTAAGGTGTGTGTGTGTTTGCGTGTGGATTTTTATAATCCCAAGAAATGAGTTAGCATACGAGGATTAACACTTCGTGCCACGTTTAACACACTTTCGCAATTTAACTAGGGTAGCGATATTGACACAAGAAACATCAATATTTACGATTTCGATATTTCTCATAAACAAAAAATGGATGTCAAAAAATCGGCTACAAAGAAATATTAGCTAGCATATATATGCAAGTTTATATAAATCATTCCGATATAGCGCCAGATGCTGTTTGGTAATATCTTTTAGCGTCTCATTTGTTTTCCTTCCTTCTTAATTTCGCTGTTTGTGAGCAGAATTCTTCTTCTAGGAAGGGAGCAAGACCGCATATTCACAAAACATGGGACATTTAAATAAACTTTTAAAATTGTGTCTGACAAATAATTTTTAAAATAATCATTGCTCATCTGAAAATTTTGAATGTTGCAAACTGATTCCTTAAAACATCGATGTTTTTTTGTCCCTTATATCGAGATTTTCGATACATCGATGTATCGTTAGCATCCCTGAAAACTCGACGACTAGCTGAAACTCTGAAAAATGCGGAGGCAAGGAAATTGCATGCGCACATATCTACAAACATTTGTAAAGTTGTACAGATATGAATACGATTGTTTGTATGTACGTATGTACATATGTATGTTTGCAACCCATCCGTTGAGATTAATCATTATTGACTTATTTATAGACGGTCCAATGCGATTGTCAGTCAGTAATGTATGCATTTGTGTAATCTAAAATTTTTTGCATTGCATGCAGCCATTTCCTTAAGTTGTTTTTGTTTTGATTGCGAAAAAGGCAATTTACACTCTACTTACGAATACTACACAACGTGGAATATACATATGCATGTGCTATTTTGTAAACAATTTCCACTGGAATCAGTACGAAATTATTTACACTCCACTGTTCATATAAATACAAATGTATGTACATACAGTGGTCGAATAAATTAAAGCCGCACCACATTTTGACAAGTTTAAACGTATTATTTTTTATTTAAATTTGGTTATTTTTTTTATAAAAATAAACATAGGTCATTCTTCACCAAATTTAAAAAAAAAACTCAACAAACGTTCGTAAAAATTTCGGGAGTTTTTAATTAGATTTTCAACAAAGATTCTGAGTATGAAGTTTTGCAGCCCATTGAATTCTAGTAGAATAAAGTACACGTTTCGAATGGTTAAAAATTACCGTTGATTTTTTGAAATTTTTTAGTCCCATTTGCTTCCGTATAGAAAATTTATTTTTATATAGAAGAAAATAGTCATGTGTTCAACAAAAAAAAAACAAATCTAAAAAAACAACGGTAATTTTTAGATGTTTGAAACTTATACTTTTTCAACCAGATTTGAATGGGCTACAAAACTGCACACCAGGATCTTTGTAGGAAATCAAATTAAAAAAGGTCGAAATTTTTACGAAAGTTCGTCGAGTTTCTTTTAAATATTGCATAAAGTTTGAAACTTTGATTACACTGGTTCTGTTAAAGAATAAACCATATTTTTATAAAAAAATAACTAAAATTATAAATTAAAAAAAATTATGTTAAAACTTATCAAAATATGGTGTGGCTTTAACTGGTTCGACTGCTCAATAATGTTCAATATATATACATATGTATAACCACTATGAAAAAAAAAATAAAAAACGTGACATTTTCATAAATTTTTTATAAAAGTCCAGCTCAAACACCAATAAAATACACGTTTCAAACGTTACACGAAAATTAGAAAAACTCATCAAATTATCACCACAATTTCAAACGTTTTATTCTGAATTTTCAGAAATTTTTTCAGTATTATAGAATGTTTGAAATAGCTAGAAAATCGTTAGGTTTTAAATTTTTTTGCTTACGCTGTTGTGCATTTTCTTCCATATAAAGTATGTTTGAAATTTCATTTTTCTAAAACGTTTTTTTTTTGATAAAAAATTCTGAATGAATATTTTGAGATCTTGGAAAAAATTCGTTGGGCTTTTCTAATTTTTGTACAAAGTTTTTAATGTGAATTTTTTATATAAGGAGATAGCCTTTTATTAAAAATTTATACAGATTAAAGAAAAAGAAACCAAATCTGGTCAAAATGCCGCGTTTCTATTTTTTTCCAATAGGTATGTGCACTCCCAGTTAGAAAATAGGTCACCTATAAGAATGTCATCAATGAAGTCATTGATACATTTTTAAGGAGAATCCAGATATTGTATAATTGTCTGGAACTTACTATGTCTCGGTCTCAAAGGGGTCCGAGTCGAAGACAAGGCATTAACTTTGACAGATATTAGAGAAACCCAGTCTGTATGGCTTAGTACTTGAGCACCAAGCCTGACGAGGAGATCTGACATTCCCACGACAGTCGGGTTTACGTAACCTGAACGACCCAGACTTATATCTAGCCAAGGACTTTCACTTCAGCAACACTCCCCAAAAACTCTTTGGGGAATTTGTATGCTGTTACAACAACAGCAGGAGATCTAACAAAATTTTCGCTTGTCAGGAAGCGATGAGGTATACGTTTCCAACTGGGTATGTATATGCACATATATACAATACATACATACATATGTAAGTGTTTCTATGCATATATGTACATACAAGCAAAATTTTTTTAGCACTGATAACCTAAATACACACAGGTCTAATTTCAATGGCATGCGCTATTTTTTAGAACGACTTTGATTTGCTTTATACGCATTTGAATTACATGGAAATCATTAAAAGGTTAACTAAGCAAGCAATCCGATAAGTTAAATATTGATATGTAGATGTTTTCTTAATAATCAGAATATGGCTCAGCATGTGCAATTGTTATAATAAACGTTTTTTGGTCATCAATCATGAAGGTGGCCCAGCATTGATTTAAAGGTTAGTTCACTATATGTCAACGGTCCTGCTATCCAATATTGAACAAGGGTTCATAGTCTGGCCACCAAATGCGGTAGTGCCCTGAATACACAAGAATGAGGTTTTATTGCCCACAGCTATCTCTACAAAACTTATAGTTATCATCAGGGAACGGATTTTTAGGACCTAAAACCCATAAAAAAGGCCAAAATAAAATTATCAGGAAGAAGGGCTTTTTCCTTGCCCTTTACAATTAAATTTAGGAAACTCAAAAGAAGGCAACATCAAATGTGTATGTACATATGGAATCAGGAAAAGCTAAATCTTGGACATTCTTAAGCAAATTAATTCTCTCTTTAGCAGAAAAAATACATTATCCATAAAATCCGTCCCCGGGTTACCATACATCTACCTAAGTATGTACATATTTACAACATGCGGTACGCAATAGTAAAATATGTTCAGATGTCCTTATTTGTTTGCCTTTCGCGTGACTATATAGTCCAATAAGTATTCGCTTGAGTCGCATCGAACAGGTAGTCACACACTAGCAGATAATGACAGTGGAATTGACAAGCTACCCATTGGCATTGCGCAAGCTGTGGGTAGTTATTTTAATGGTACAGCTGACCAAAAATGCAGAGGTGGACAGGCAAAGCACTAGGAAGTGAAAAAAAAGGAAGTAGCTGACTAGTGCGACTGAAATGAATGAGCCATATGCTATACTAATTTATGAACGTATGTCTGTCCATATGTACTATGTACACAAGTAGGTACATATGCGCATTTATATGATTGGAACACGTAGAACGCTTCACGTTGTTAACTGCTTACTACTTAGTAAGATATTTTAACAATAAGTTCGGCAAGATGCAGCGAATGGTTCAC
>NW_023458562.1:20872199-20882226 GCF_013731165.1 Rhagoletis pomonella
AAAATATATTAAAATGTAGCCAACCTATTTATTTTTTCCACACTGTATGCATATTAGATTCTTACTTATATAATACACACTTACATAGTTATCAATCAATCGTTTTTAATAAATTTTTTAATTTGTTGTTCGAATGGGAGTGTAGGAGGTTAGAAGTGGAGTTTCTTTGTTCGTTTGGTATAATTGCTATTTCAAGATTGTGCGATTATTAATTAGAGCTTTCACGAAGCATTCCTTGAAAATAGAAACAAAAAAAAGGCTTTTAAAAATATGTGTTATTGGCTTCGTACCCATGGCCATACATAAAAAATACGCAATAAATATTTGAAGAACTTGAATGATATTAGAAAAATATAAAACCTTAAACTTTCAAGCAGTTGCAATCATTAGCATATGCTGAGGTGACTAGCATTTGATCGCGACGCAACCTGTTGCAATCGATCACTTCCGCAGCGGCTAAAATTCCTTTCTGCTGATCTAATCGCACAATCCTTCAACTACCGTGTGTTTTAATACGTCATTTGTGGATTCACAATGTAGTGTGCACGTCTTACGTAGATATATTAAAAATATATTTTCTTATGTTTAACATTCACATTTATAAATCTATTTAATCTAAAATCCAATAAACTACTTTATCCAACAAACAGCTAGGGTATAATTTAAATTTTTTTTTTTTTTGCAATTTCGTGTATTGAATGGAATTTTGCAAATTATTCTAGTCATGTGCTCAGAAAACTGGGGTGTTGCTCATAATTTTCGTAATCGATTTAGAAACTATTGATTCGCAGTGTGAATAATAAATGTATTATGAATTTAAAATGTTTCGGATGACGACTGGTCGCACAGCTCTAGCTAAAATACCATTTAATAATATTTTCTGGTTGCGTTTGTGTGTTTATTTTATATTTCTAGGTGCTTGTGTTCATAAAAATAGCGATCAATACTTGATATTCTAATTTTGTATTTTTTTCTTTGTTTTATTGCTAAAATTTGCAAACAATGTGTTTTCGAGTTTTTAACTTTAAAACCTAATTTTTCGCGTTGACTATTATTATTATTATTATTTTGTATTTATGTTTAAGAATATACAGACATATCTCATAAAATTTCAATCACTTTGCTGCTGTTTATTTAATGCTGTGCCTTTCTCATTTTAATACGTACTTTGTATTCAAATACCGTGAAAATTTTCAAAATACTCTCTTAAATTAAGTATATAATTATCTATGTGTATGTATGTATGCAATAACATAGTATTGACTGAGCAGAGAATACATTCGTAGCAGCTAAGAAATGCCGTACAACTAAAACTTATTCTCAAAATTTTAAAGTTACTAAGCGATCGCAGCATAACATTTACAATTTTCCTTAGTTAAGAAAGTTTTTTGTTTTTGTATTTTTATCTTTTAACGGCATTCACTTGATTTGGTGACGCACACACTATACTGTACAATAAGAAATGCATGCCAACAAAATTCATTGCTGTCCTGCTTGCATTTAATCTCAAAATGCTTTGGCTTTAGTGCAGCGTAGGATCTTACAATTTCTAAAAAAAAATTTCAAAATCGCCAGCTTGCGCTCGCCTTAAAAGTTGTATGCAGTTTACAACGAAAATGACGCTAGAAAATGCTTATAAATCGTTTGATGTTATACAAAAAATTTAGAAAGTTATCCTTTATAATTTAAATGCTATCGTACAATTACATACATACTTTAATTTTCAATAATATATACACATGCATGTGTATACCTACATTCATTTTACTTAATTTCGCATGCCAATTGGCTTTTTATGCATTGTGTATAAGCCTTTTTTTTCATTTTGTATGCAGTAAGCAGAATGATTAGTTTTTACTTTCTTTACATTTGTAGTTAATTGCATTTCCCACAACTACAACTATAATTATTTATCTATTTAGTTAATTAATAACTGGCTTCATGGCCGGCTAGAATGTAAAGATCATGCCCCTCCTCGCTGCCCAGTGAGCCGGTGCGCAGCAATTGACTCTCCAAAGCGACGACTCTGCATACAAAAAAAGGAGATAGAAAAGACAAGGTGAGTTTCGATAGAAAATTGTGCAATGCCATTACAAAGAGTAATTACTTATCACAGCCGAGCAGTCGATATGTGCGACTCATATCCTTGATTTCCTGCGTTATTTCGCCATTGCGCAACGACTTGCCCTGCATGCCGTGCTTATGGAATGCTAGTACGCTGTCCGGTAGACAAACTGGTAGGAAGAAAACAAAGCGTTAGCAATTATATGAAAATTGATGATGTATACATCAGGGTGGTCGACGCTCGATGAGTAGGAGTTTAACATGCTAAAATATCTAGAAAAGCGTCTCTCCTCTGCTGTGCACTTTCGGAAGGCATGTTGGCGCGTAGAGGGTACGTTCTCCACCGAAACATGCAGAGTGAATTGTCGGGCTGGACATAAGTAGCAGTTCGACTTACCTATGCTATCCACACTGAAATCGAAATTGAGTTGCGAGACCATTTTCTTGTGCTGCTTCGGATTGCCCTGCAGCGTGACGACTTGTATGATGTTGCCATAGCAGACAAGTATCGCATCCTTTTCTACCTGATGTACTTTCACCACTTTCAACAGATCACGCCGCGGCACCATTGTTGCCATAGCATCGAAATCCAAATCGTCCGAATGGAACCAACTAGCGCCTGGCGAGAAATAATCAAAATTAGCGGAGAACCCTTTTGTTAGCAAAAAAAAAAAACGTTTTCCTACTATTCATATTGATCAGTTCTAGCTTGAGACAGCCATTGAGTGCTTTTCGCACGCCCGTGCACACGATCGGATACTCCAGTTCCGGCGTGATGATCATCTCGAAGACGGGTGTGTGGCCATTCAGCACGCAGCCATGCCCGCCGCCCAGTATGCTCGTTGCCGGCCATTCGCATTGCTTGAGCAGCATGAATTTGTTCAGCGGATCGTACCACTGCATAAGGAAGATGCCGCTGGGCGTGGCGCCGCACAAGTATTTGTAGCCGTTGTAGGGATTGCGCGTGACGCAGCACTGGGTGCAGCCTTTGGTGTCGGGAACTTTGGTGGTGAGCGCGAACTTGCGCGGTACTAGTCTTTCGGGAATTTTGTTCATGTGCAGCGAGAAACGATGGGTCTGCTTGGAATGTAGCGCGATCAGATCGTGCCTATACAACTGACAGGATTTGCCTACAGAACGACAGAGGAATGGTTGAAAACATGTTATAACATTCGAGAATATGCTCACCTGATAGACTCATTAGCACGTCCTTGATCACATACAGCCAGGTGGTGCGACGCGGAAAGAGCTGATCTATTACCGCATCGTGCAGCTCGTTCATATTCAGATTGAATATGCCTTCATCGGCGCCGATGAGCAGGTGTTGGTCGCGCGTTTCGGGGTGGATCCACGAGGCGGTGCAGTGTATGCGCAGCGGGCAGCCGTTGAAGATCTTTGAGAAACAGGCGCCCATATGCACCTTGGGCGTGGGGGGCAGACCGTTGGAGATGGGGCGTGGCGGGGTGTGGCGGCGACGATGTGAACGTTTGGGAGGCACGGGGGGCGTATTGTTGAGCAGATCCGGTTGGGCTTCTTTCTCCACTGCAAATAAAAATGAACGTAAATCATCGAGTTAAATTTGTATGACAAAGAAAATGTGGTCATTCTTCATACTTTCGTCCTCTTGCGTGCCTCCATCGCTGAGGCTGCGTGTTCTCGACGATTTGCCCATGTCATTTAGCAAGCCAATCAGCTGGTCCATTGAGCTATGGCGACGTGGCGAGTCCTCTAAACCGTTCTGTACAAATAAGGGAAAAATTAATTACGGAAATGAGTAAACCCAGCAGACGCTTGCCAGGGCTACGCGCCATAATGCATGGCACTTCATACACACCTGAATACTTTCATGCCTATAATCACAATTGTTGTCAATGCCTCCGCCAGTCGCCTGCGCCGATGTAGGCGTGCATTCGCCAGAGGCCGAGGCCGAGGTCGAGCCCGCCGAAGCAGCCGAAGCCGATGCGGATGCGGACGCTGACGTCGCCGTTGCTGCAGCTGCGCCAATAGTCGTTGTCGAATCGGTCGCTGAAGTGTTGCTATTAAAATAATTGGCGCCATTATTACGCAGCAAATTTGTGAACAAATGCGATGTAGAAGCAGAGGAATGCATGAGCACATCACGAGCAAACGCGGACGTGGATGACGAGGGCGATGGGGAAGCGACAAGGCCGCCGACACTACTACCAACACCAACAAAACCAACAGCACCACCAACACCACTACCGCCGTTCCTATCAACACCTAACACACCACAAACTAAACCACCTTCGCCAACGCCACCGCCACCATTAGTACTACTAACACTACCAACTAAGTCACCGCCGCCAGCACCAGCACCACCATCGCTATCGCAACTGAAACTATCTAACGGATTGTACGACGACGAGGACAACGATGTGTGCGGCAATTGCCCGTTGAGAGTTGTTGTCGTCGCCATTGTGGCATCGTAGGAAAAGCTGGAGGGGGTTGCCGCAAGGCCGGTGGCGCTGGATGAGCGCGAATGCATATTGCTGCCGCCATGTCCGCCTTTGTTGTTCCTGTTACTATTGTTGTTGCTGCTATTGTTACTGTTGTTGGTGTAGTGCATGTAATGATGATGATGATGTTGGTGATAACGTGGCTGCTGTTGTTGCTGCTGCTGCTGCTGCTGTTGGTGTACGTGTGTATGCTGTTGCTGATAGCGAGTGCCGCTGTCGTGGTTGGCATTATTGGTCACAGCATCAACCGAAGTCGTGCGCAAATTGGAAAAGCCAATACCCAGTCCCAAGTAGGCGGACATCGAATGACCCAAACCGCCAGCACCACTGCCGCCATTGACGCTTGTGGTTGCTGCTGTTGCTGCTGATGTGGCCGTCGCAGAGGTTGTGGAGGAGCTGCTGACATCGTCGGGGGCTGATGGCGCAGGGGCGTCGTTGGCGCCGATGCTGCTGCCACCTCCATTGCCATTGCCATTTCCGCTATTGCGCGCGCAGTGGCACTCGGTGCTAAGCAAATCTTTGGTATCGGTTAATGGCAGAGTGGCTCTGTAAGGATGTGGTCAGTGATCAACGATGAGCGAACAACGTGCGCGCGATATAAAAATAATTGAGTGACGAACGAATGTGTGAGGGTGAAGAGCGTTGTGAGAGTGAGAGAGCGGCGGGAGAGAAAGAAAGGAAGAAAGAAAAGCGACATATGAGAGACTGCGAGCATCGATTTCTTTATAAACGATTGTGAGTATGATTCCAAAGGTGCCTAAATGTAGGCAGCATTTGTTTGAAAATTTTGAAATTTTAATATTTTTATGGTGTAGGGCACGTTTGTTTATACCAAAGTTGAGTTTGAAATCAGATTTTAGCGAAAATAGGAAGGAACATAGGAGGAAGTCTTTAAATGAATTAATTTTGGATTAACATTTATAAAAATACATAGAACACCAGAAAGTATGCAATGAATACGTAAAAAAAAAAACAAAAATATGATTTTACATTCTTAAAGAAAATATATCCAATTTTTAGTTCAAACCAGCTTTAAAAGGGTAAAACGTGCTTTTCAATTTTTAATAACTACGGTCCAAAAGGCATATAATAAGGCTATGGTGGAATGTAGGGAGGCAAGTTGATGCGTTGTGTGATGATTTATGTATGTAGGTATGTACATATAAGTTAATATCATATATTATTTGAGTGTCCGTTTTTAGTTGTGTTAGTTGGTGAATTAAGACAACAATGCAAATAATTATGCCACAACAAACATTTCTCTATTAATTTAATTAATTTCATTAGTCGAGTAATGAGCATAAGAGATTAGTGTGCTACCGCTGTTGTTGTTATTATTGTTGATGAAAATTGGTTTATTAAATGAGATTACAAAACGATTAGTACGTAATGAAATCATATACATATGTACATATATATTTATGTATCTATGTATTCGACAAAACGCAACGAACCGTTAGGTTAAATTATTTGCACACACTAATCGGAAAAAGATTAATTACTTACGGAAACAAACACACACACACACACCTAGATACATACGCATACAGTTATGCCCAACTAATTAAACCGGCGGCATATCGACTAGTTTTGTTTAAGTATTTTCCTTTTGTTTATTATTATTAGGCGACTTAAAAAAATAAGCAGGTTATCAATTTGTCACAATGTTTTTGTTTTGTGTATGTTACCGCATAACTTTAGACCACGGTCACCGATTTCACTAATTTTTAAAGGAAAGGTGGTACCTCAGAGGCGGTCCCATACTAATTTGGTGGATGAAGAATTTAACGGTACTCTTAAATTTTTTTCTCGGTTTTGTTTTGTTTTTTTTCTTAAAAATTACTTGTTTTTTATAAAAGTCTAATGTCCTTATTCATAAAAAATAAAGTAGGTTTAAAGAGCTTTATAAATTGAGGTTTTCATACATTTTTCAGTTTATAAACCTTTTATAAAGCTACTTTATTTTTTATGAATAAGGCCATAAAGTTATAAAAATTCAAGGAATTTTCAGCAAAATTACAAACTTTTCATTCAGAATTTTTAGCAAATGTACAATTTTCAGGAGGCAAGGATTCGCGTTGATTTTTAATATATATATGTATATATTTTTTTTGCTGAAGGTGTCACGCATTTTCTCCCACATAAAGTTTGAAATGTGGATTCATGTGGTGTTTGCTATATAACGAACTAGACTTTTATAAAAAAAAGTATAAACATTTAGTTTTTCTCCCTGACGTCAGTTTTTTTAAATTTTGTTTAAAAAATTCAGTGCAATGTAGAACAACAATGTTGCTATCAAATAAAAGAGAAAATTCTGTAGAATTAAAAAAGTTCAAATTTTATGGTGCATTAGGACGAATAGGTACTGAAAAGTTATTTGAATATTTTGTCCTTGAAAATTTTCAATATGTATTTTTGAGAAAATTGTATTTTAAGGACTAATATACAGACGACTACATACTCGAATTTCGTCCTTTTCACTTTATTGGCTTAAACAAATAAAATTGAATAAAAGTAAACCTTTCAATACCTATTCGTCCTTGTGAAAAGGCTTACATTTTTTGTTTTTTATTGTACAGAATTGTCTTTTTCATTTGGTGCTCATATTATTTTACTATATTGCACTGAATTTTTCAAAATAATTTTTGGAATTAATCATATTTTTATGACATTTGAAAGTCCTTATAAAAAAATCTGACGTCAGAAGAAAAACTGAAACGCAGTTTCACTACATCTGCCCCATAGTTTCATATGTGTATTGATTGTTTCGTGAGTTTTGAAATTTTTTGGTTTTGGTCAAAATGTTGCTGGCTTAATTAGTTGAGCACAAGTGCACATACATACATATTTATAGACACTTAAGACATGCGAAGCCTATCTACATACATAACATTCGAGCGATGAATTTGGTTGGTTGCTGTGTGGAGTTTTTGGTGATGTTGGCTGTGTCCTTTGGTTTTTACTGTTTGTTGGATTTCATAGATTTGAGTATGTATGCACTCCCGTTGCAGTCAGATAAAAAAATGTGGCGATTTTTTCTTCGAAAAACTTTAACTTTAATTGAGAAAAACTAGAAAAAATTTCCGTACATATCGTTTGTGTTTAAAAGAAATTTTTTGAAAAACAAAACGTTTAAACTCACTGTAAACGACTGAACAGCTAATCGTATGTATAGTAGATTTGTATATGTATAACTTTTTCTGCTTTAAAAAAGTTTTAAGTAAATTTTACTTTCATTTTATCGGCTTAGAATACATACATACATATGTATACGCTTTTGTTATTTTAAATTCGCCTGAAGATTTTAGCAAATAATCCCTGATTTATGAACTACATAGAAAATTTCATGAGCGCTTAGATGCACTTTTATTCGCCACTTAATATTCTGGTGGCACATTTTTTTAATATACATTTTCAGATTCCGCTTGTGGATTAAAGTGCAATGAATATAAAAAAGAAAAAAAAATAATGAAAGAAAAAAATCCCAAAATAACATTGATAAAGAGGGAAGCGGTTGACATGCAAATTTTAAGTCAGACTAAAACAAAACTTACACCATCACACACTTAATAAACATATACATATATATCTGGGCATGAGAAATTGGGGATATGCAATACATATGTGCATATTTACACGTGTATACTAGGGCGGGTCGAAAATTTAATTTTCCTATTTATATCTAAATACTTGTTGCATGTTCCCTACTTTCATACAACGTTAAATTTATAAACAGCGAAAAATGTGCTTCTTCGGTGACTAATGAAAAAATTTAATTTTCAAGAATGCATCAATGGACTTAAAATGAGCGTTGCTCACCTAATTTTATTTAGTCTTATTGAAAATTGATATATGAACGTGGGATACTAAATTTAATAAACTTTAATTTGGAATATCGTCTTGTTTGTAACAATTAACGCATTCCCTAGATAATGCCGGCCAAAGTTTCATTTAAAAAATGCATACGTTTTGAATCAATTACGCGTGCTAAAAATATGTTTTATATAATTATTTCGTCGCCAATTATAATTGGCTTAGACCTAAGACAACATAATATTACTATACTACAATACCATCAAATGCCATTTCTTTTCCCCCAAACAAAATCGGCCCAGCCTAAATAGTGTATACGTACATATGCATAGAGCGTAGAAAAAACTAAAAAAAATTAAAACAATGACGACCCAAACATGCAAATAAACATTATAATGCATGAGCTGAGACGCTGGTACAAACAGATAAACAAACAAACAAGCAAACAAATGAATCAGTGATATATAAAAATAAATCGTGAAAATAATGTCAAACATCGCAGTCACTTGTGTATGTATAACTAGTAATGTATGTATGCGTATGAATAAACAAAAGATGAGTATGTATGTACATCTGTATTATTATGCACATACTTATAGTGCAAATATGAATAAATGTACATATACAGCAAGGATACTGGCAAAAGACCAAGTGCATTGAAGTTAAAACAAATGCAATATGCGTATGCGCACACCCACACCAGCACACAATTAAATATGTGCATATGTATGGAACATATGCAAATTAAGCGGCGGTTGAAAATCTTAGCGAACCTTTAGGGGTATTCTCGAAGTCTTGCAAAGCTCTTGCACGGTGCACGGATTGCACGGTTTGCAAAGCTACGCCATACGAAAACCGGCTTTTACCAGGCAATCTGTGCAATCCGTGCGCCGTGCAAGGGCTATGCATCACTTCGAGAATACCCCTAATCTGTTTTAAAACCTTCAGAGCGAGTTTTGCAAAGATGAACTGAGCGGTTAACGAACCATTCAACACCTAAGGCTGACTCAATCAGCGAAGTTTGGAAGGTGCTAGATTTAGTATAACTTATCTTTAGTCAGTCAAACAGTTATTATGTATATTTAATATACTAAATTGTATATGTACATAGTCGGTACATATATTTGCATCATCTGAAACTCTTTAAGTTTGTTAGCGATTTGTTTAAAGGGAAGTCCTATTTTTGTGGCACGTTTGCCTGGGACCTGTTCGACGTAGTGGTTTCTAATATCATGAAAACTTCTGCCATTAATTTACATAAGCATTAAGTAGATCCCAGTTTTTCTTTCTGATATAATCAGGATTATTTCAAGAGAGCATCCTACTGCCACTTTTTCAGATTCATCTTCATCTCTCTTTGCCCCTATGTCCTTTGACTTAGGTACCAGAGACGATCATTAGCCCAGATACTGCATTTCTTGAATAGCTTATAATGAAGGTTGCCAAAATATAATTTTGCTTTATTTTGGTTATAGACTCCATTACTTAATTTTTACTGGCTTGGATGATGCTTCTGTACTTTTGAAACGTAGAGAAAAAAGCGCCTCAGAGTTCTTCAGAGTAGACTTCCACTCTTGCATCGCAGTCCACCTGGGATCAGTCGTGCTGCTCTATTCTCTGCTGCAATTAAGGGAGCAGTAGACATACTGGTCAATACATCAATAACGGATGTA
>NW_023458562.1:20882236-20947050 GCF_013731165.1 Rhagoletis pomonella
AAAAAAATAGTGGTTCCGCTTAATCACGTATATTTTACAAACCAATTGAACAATCGTAATACGAAAAACAGCAAATGAAAGCCAATGAAACCGTGTACAATTCCCTTTTCGATAGGCATGATCCCAGTGGGAATTAGGAGCACGTAATAATACCTTATTAGCAACTTACTCTTCACCTGGCAGTCATTACCATTTCCCTGCCGAACGTCCCTTACTTTTACAAAGGCATGGCCGCCTTATGTAAGTAGGAATTTAGAATGTACATTTGCTATCAAACATACTTCTGAGTCGCTGTACAAAGTAAGTTACGTGTAATGCAGAGCAGTCGCTCGGAGTAGTTCGGTGCTTGGAAATAACTTCGGATGCGCGTTATTTTGCAACTGACAACGTAATGTGTCGCCGGAGGTGTTCATTTTGTGCTTTACTAGTAGATTACGCTGGTCATGATGACAATTTTGGTACTAAAAACTGAAAGAAAACATGACTTACCTCGTAAGGTGCTTACCTATTTTCCCAGTGGGATAGTTTCTGAGAAATTAATTAATATAGAGTGGCTGCATGGTTAAATTAGGAATTCGCTTATATTATCGATATTTATGTGTTTTAATCTATTTAGAAAATCATTTACAGTCTTATAGGAAATTGCCTTATTTTACGGCTTTTACTGTTTTAAAGTTACAATATATGTCCAAGCTGTGTGGAGCTGCCGATACAAACATATATTCAGGCTTATAAGCCTGTAATTATACATTTTTCTACATTAAATATAAATAGTATGCACCAACGGATTAAAGGTAGTAAATAATTAGTACCTTTTCTAGTACTTTAAAATGCGTGACCGGAATAGACCTGCCGAAAAAGTGAGGTTAAGTTACTGACAACACCTTGTTATTATTACACCATGATCAATTAGTTTCTCAAAAACTATCAGGCCTATCGAAAAATTATGCATATACGGTTCTACATAGGGATTGGAGTTGCATCCATAGAAGATTTTTGCTGTAAACCTTGGTTATTTGTTGATTCTTGTTATAAGTGGTCACCACCATAAGTGTAACCACCGAAAGTATAATAGCTATATTTTTAATAGAATGAGTTAGGGGATTCGCGTGGAAAATAGACCTTTTCTTCGTCTAGAAATTGAGAGAAGCAATTGAAGGGTGTTTGCATTGAAGGGTCTTTTGCACAAGTGTTCAAATCCCTCTGCTAGGCAACCGAATAACCGATGCTATTTAGTGCACATCGTCAATGGAAATGCGTCTACTACGCACACACATTTTATGACACGCAGAGGGCATGTTGTGGGAATTCGAGTTTGCTACAATTCCTACATTTAATTTGCAACATATTTGAAAGTAGCATAGAATTTGTGAAATTTGCAAGAGGAATATTTAACTCAATTACATAGTTGGTCGGAAACCCCAAGGTACTAATATGACTTTATTTGCGTGAAATAAATTAAATAAATGGTAAATGGAAAAAATCAGTTATCATTTATGAGAAGTTTAATTAGTCGGACTCATTTTAATTAGAAGAAAATTAGTCGTATCTACTGGTGACCTAGAGAAATAAATTTGCCTATTTGCTTAGTTAGCAAGTAGTGCGCCTGAAAGTATGCAACCTTAGATGCCCGAGAAACTTGTAATTTTGTTTTTTGCTAAAATTACTTTTACAATCATTTGGATGTGCTATTTTGGGGCATTAAGACTAACTGCCATATTCCCACGAAATGCTTTAACTCGCTGAAATTACTATTGACTTAAACTAAAGCTAACTTAAAAGGCTAAAACTCGATTGTATGTAAAAGCTAAGCTTAGAAGATTGAATAATGCCAACAAGGAGTACAATTTAAATTTTTTTTTTACCCAAGCCTTAAAGGTTTTTTTTTCACATTACTGCATGGAAAATATTTTTGAGTACCTCTTTATTCGTCGCTGCCTTCATTAATAACAGTGTTAAGTGTATGCACTTCTATTCCTATTTTATTCAATCTCATAGAGGGGCAGATACATACACAAAATACATTTGTATATGCTGACCAATAAACCGACATGAAACTATATTTGCCAATTCAAAGCTTCAAATTTAGCTGGCATATACTAAAGCCACAACAAAAAATACCCCCAAATCAAATCGCATTCATACAGGCTTGTTTCAAAGCATTGCATTGCACTCTAAAACCCCAGCGCAGATGGGCACCAATCGAAAAAAAAACCAACATCACTCATACGCAGTGTTGCCCGGCCACGTAATCCTAGATTGCAGGCAGTGAAGCGTTAGTGGTTTGACACATAAAGCAATATGAATGCGAGCGCACAGATGATGGAATGAATGCACGGAAGTAATATTGTCGGTTTATAATGCACTGCAGTGCTTACTCGCTGCCAGCAGCGTAAGAATGCAATCAATGGCGGGTGCGCGGTTACAGCCGAAAGGGTAAGTAAGGTTCATACTCTACATAGTAAAGCCGCCGCCAAAACTAACACTTGAAATAGCACTGAACTTTTAAGCCACCATAGAATACCGAAATCTAAATGTTGAATAGATACTGAATGCCGAGTGCACACAAAGCTGGCGTGCTAAGAGGCAGCGAATCGTAGAAAATAATGCAAAGACGAAGCGAATATAAAAGCTGAGATCCGACGGGTTCTTTGAACTAAGATGACATGTCAATAAAGGCACTTACATAAATACAGGCAGGCAACGCTCACTCAGCCAGTCGGTCGCTCGCTTGTGCAGCGTTTTGACAAAAGCGGCCGCAGCAGCATCGCGCAAAATGGCACAGAAAACCACAGAAAAGTAGTGAATGAAAGAATTCAAAACTGAATACTATTGCAGTACAGCAAAAGAATGAATTCGAAAGAAAATGAATGGCATGAATGCCTAAGGAAAGATTGAATGAAAATACCCTTAAGTGAAGGCGGGTAGCGAATGCGGCTTAAGCTCCACACACACACACACACACAGGCTTGCGTATGTGATTTAAGCTGTTAGGTGGCACACTAGCCTAAAGTCAAAAATGGTGTAACGAAAATTTGCGAAAAAAATCCGCTTAGAAGCGCTTAGGCAACAACTTAGCGCCACTTATTCGCGGGAGTAGCAAATTTATACATATGTACTCATAGTTGAATACCTCTTTCATTAAACAGCAAAGCTAAATGCTAAACATTACGGTTAAAAGTTCAGCAAATGCGCTGCAGGAGCATGTGCATTGAAGCGTTTCAATGCGAGCTGCTTAACATTCGCATATTAAAGTAGAGCAGCAACAGCACAGAGGTTAAGTAAATAAAATTGTAGCCTTAAGCTTAGAAGCGGCGGAGTTGTGCGATTTAGAGTTGGCGTTGATGTGGATGAGAACGTGAATGTGGGTGAAGTTAAAGCGATGTTTGCTCACATATTTGCTTATATTTATGTATGTTTATGTACATACTTAGCTGAAAAGTAAACTGTTACATTTAATGCTGGACGAGTTGGAAAGATGTCAACGACGAAAATTAATTTTAAATTCTGTGATTTACATGAAACTTCCAATACGCCACTTAAATTTGAATTTTCGGCAGTAGAAAATACATGCTTGCTTCAAAACAAAAATGGAAAAATATTAATCCTAGGTAAATATATGAGCAGCGCCAAAAACTACTATTTGAACTACTATGTATATTTGCTCATTACCGATTCGCACAGCACTATTATCCAGTCCAGATTGCTTATATAGGAGCAAGAACTGAGTGCATACAAGGAAAAAAAAACTATGATAAAACTGAGCTCTACAATACGATAGGAATGCTGATGAGCTTTCTATAAGCGTGCGAAAAATGTGGCAGCAGGGATCGTTCCACTTGCATGCGGCGCACATATTTACGCAACACCATGAAAATCAATTTAAAATAGGCGCTTGCTCGCCCATACACTTTTGCAACAAAGGCAAGTGACAGCAAAGCAAATGTTATTGTGCTTACGACAGGTTACGTATACGCAACGCTGTACCGGTGAAGAAGCAATTGGTTGTTGACTAGTGTTGCCAGATTTTATTTTCCAGCCATACGGGACCAATACGGGATTTACAAAAAGTTAACGGGACAATTGATAAATTAAGGATTTGCTTTAAAAGTTAAACTACGAACCATTATTAACAAAGATGATCCATTTCAACGAAGTAATGCTCAGATTAGTTATAAACATGTGATAAATTTCGTTTATTTCATTGCAACACTTTTTAATTAATACAAAAATATGTATGTACGTAAGCATATAATTGATAAAACCATAAAAACAAATTAAGAGATACAGTTGCGGTCAAAATAATAGCAGCAAAATTCAGTTGCCGTTGGCAACTTATCTTTATTTATTTATTATTAATAATTTTCATTTAATTATGGGTCGATCTATATCAGATACCACATAAATAAAAGTTTCAGAGCTTGCAAATAGTTCACAAAAAAATAATTAAATTAAAAAAAATCATAAAAATTTCGATATTTTCAATTAGATTTCCTACAAAGATTTGGAGTATGCGGTTTTATAGCCAATTCGATTTCAGTACAATAAAGTGAAAGTTTCAAGGCGCTTAAAATTACAATTGAGTTTTTTTTTTGTGGAGTGTTGCGCATTTTCTTCCATATAAAAGTCAGCTTTGTTCATGCATTATATGGAAGAAAATTTCCAACTCCCTCCACAAAATTCAAAAAAATCAACGGAAATTTTTTAGCTAAATTTCTCTTGCAGAGTTGCATGCAATAATGCTTGCTAACGACCTACTCACAATAGCCGCATTAAACCATGATCATGTTGAGTAGAAGTTTGCAGGTTGAAAACAATAATGAAATTTGTCGAAAATACGGTAAAAATCTTGTCCCGCCTAAAAATTTCAAATTTAATGCAAAATACGGTACCATCCCGGCAAATACGGGACATATGGCAACACTATTGTTGACTCTACTCAGTCACGTATCAAAGAGTTGCACATTTTTTCACTGTGACAAAGCAAAGTTGAAAGGTTACTCTTCCACTAATACAACCTTCTTCCTGCTGTCCTTGCTGTAGTGCCTTGTTAGCACGTAACAAGCATGCGGGTGTGTGTGTGTGAGTGTGTGAATATGTGGGCATGTTTGTAAATGTGTAATAGCGTTTAGTATCATTAACAAGTCAGCAACAAAGACAACATGAAAATCAAAGTCATCAACTTTGCGAGCAACAGACAGCAGCAATAAGAGGATGTGTGGGACAGGAAAATGCGAAAAAGGTATGGTTGCGGCCCACATTATTAACATCCAACAAACGTTCGTTAAAAAGGTGTAAAACGAATGGCACAGCGTTATGCCAAAATGGAAAATATCCAAGTGAGAAATGATCGAGTTTTAGAGCAAATAATGCGGACATTCTTTTAGTTCTTTTCGAGGGTGAGGCGCAATCATCGCTATTATCAGAATCTGAGTCGCACAAGATGTCCGCATGTGAAAACCTCTAGTGAAATTTCCCGGCGAATGATTTTCGGGAGCATTTTAACCCTCTAGCGACCCCCCAAACGCCATTATATTCAGACTATCCAAACAAAGGGGTCAACATGAATCTTTCGCGAACACCTTTTATGAATACGCAGGTATCGTAAGTGTCATAATTTAAGGGATGTCGGCAGGCAGTTCTCAAGAAAAATCTCAAAAAATGATTTTTATTATTTCTGTTGCTTGAAAAGGTACTTTGCTTTTGCTGTAAATTTTTGTGAAAAATATGCAAAAATATGAGCGTTATTTTCTTCGAGAGAGGCGGATTCATCGTTTCAGTTCAGAACTTTTACTCCATGTAATTGTTGTTGCGTTTCTCTTCCAAAAAATAACGATGAAATTCGAACCGAAAAAAAATAAAAATTCAACTTTAACGATAATTATTGATTGGAAAAATAAAAGTCACAAATAACGATTTTGCAATGTTCTAAAAATAAAAACCTTTACCGGTTATTTTCGGTCCCTGTGAACAAATGATAAAACGCATAAAAAGTTGCTGCATATTTCAAGTGTAAATATTTCTTTCTTTTTTTTATTTCCTGTGGACTTTTACATTCTTTCTATAACGACTTTGTCTGAGAATACTCGTTGTGAAATTTTCCGACGAATTATTTTCTAAAACATTTTAACCCTCTAGCGACCTAATAAATGCCATTTTATTCACACTTTCCAAAAAAGAGGCCGAAACGACGCTTTCGTGAGAGCTAATGGGTTAAAATCTTCTACAAAATTTTTCTTCGTGAAATTTTTCTATATGACCCAAACTACAAATTTCGCTCCGATATGAATTTTAACCCTTTTCTCAGTCTTTCTGACACTTAATATAGCCATACAAAAATTTATCGGAGAATACAAAAATATTTGGAGGTTTTACTTACTTTATGGGTCTTTTTATAGATCTTTCATCCTGAGTTGGCATCATACCATCCCCAAAAATGCTGTTTAGGAAGGAATGAACCGCTCAAGACAACAAAATTAACTATGCTCCAAATGTGAACTGCTCTGGTCTTGTGTTCATTTTTCTGCGCCAATGCGTATGTACTACGTACGTATGCCTGTACTATGTAAACTTTAGATTTGACTCCTGCAGATACCTCTAAAATGTTTGAACTCAGCAGCGGAAAGCAAATTTTTCCTACTGGGCCATGTCATTTACCACTTTGTGGATATCTGATTGCAACATTGAGTTCACTCCTACGCAAAAGTAGTTACAAAAGCAGATATTTGCTACAGGCACGTTTGCAAGCCGAGCAAGTCTTTCAAGGAAGTCAGCCTAACCGTAGCGTAATAGTATTTTCACCTGTAACATTTTCTCTTCGGTTTAGTTTTCTAAACGTCAGTATACAGCGTTACAAGTAGCCTACTTACAAACATACAGCTAGTCAGGGTATCAAAGCAACCAAACGGGGAAATCTGTGCTCACGCGACTCTACGCTGCAGCCAGCCAATGCATTTATGTATCTCAAAAGAAAAAATTCATCTGAAGCCAATATTACCGCATTGTAGCGCTTTGTGCCAATGTATGTTTGAATACCGTTATATATGTATGTTTAGTAGTTTTTTTTTATGGTTTTTATGCGCTCTTTTGCCTACTGTCGAATTAGCTTAATGACTCTCCAAAACGTTCAAGTGATTTAATGACAAGGCACAGTAAAATGCGTTTATTTGCTGCCAACGCCCATTCAACATCCTTCATACATAGTATAAATAGTAGGTATGTTTATGTGTTACTCTACTTATTTCATATGCTCATTCATAACGCACGCAGCGACACACGGCCACACGGCCACACAGCCACACATTCACAGACTTGTATGCATAGAAATCCCTTCTACCACCTTGCGACAGACAGACAGACAGACAGACAGATTCCACCCACTAATCTTTTTGAGAGCTGCTGACGGCGGGCTGTGACTGTACTGTGGCTGATGGCGAATGGCGGATGGCGGCAGTCAACCGGAATTGATGTGTTCGTGGTTACATTAAACGGATATTTCGTGGTGTTGTTGTATACGAGTACATATGTTTGTCGGTTTAGAATGTTACAAAATGTTAGAATTTCGTAATAGGCTGACAGTTTAGCTGTGAAATTTAGCTACAGACATTTTAGAATTTCGACATTTGCTGCCACAAATTTCGCAACAAATATGACAAATCTGCGTTTTGTGGCACAACTTGTCACATGTGACGACACCCCAGAATTCATTTGACATTTTGGTTGGTGGTCGGATAGAGCGATCAGGGAGCGGTGGGCCTGAAGCCAATTACATACGGGCAGTTCGAATTAAATATATCTTCGAACGAAAAGCAGGCCTGCCACGCACCTGTCACGCAAAGCCCACTAGGGCAGCGTCTGCCGAGCAACGAGTGAGCTACCATCGCATTTTTTTTTTCATAAAAAAAAATAAAAGTTATAGGCATGCAAAGTGATGAGTCTCTCAGTAACTTGGCAACTGTTTTTTTTTACGCAAGGATGTTGGCTGATGGTTTAACCAAGAGTTCAGTCCAACTATTTTCAAACTTTCACACAGGAATTTTAAAAGCTAAAGCTTCGTGTTTAAGAATTAATTTCAAATTTGCAGGCCACATTTTGATAACCGACGTGAATTATTCTAAGAAAATTCAAATGAAACCAATTTCCGCTGAGCAAAAATCTGCTGCTGGCTTAATTTCCAAACAAACCAACCAAACGGGAATTAATCTTTTGAAAATTGCACATTAACAGAGATAACCGCAATAACCGCTCAATTGGTGTTAGTTTATTTTCTCATTGATTTATTTATTTGGATTGTAGTGCATGCCGTCTTCCGATATACGTACAAACGTACACCGCAACCGCTGCGGCCACCGGTGCCACCGCCACTAGCGACTAACTATGCTAATTTTTATTGACCCAAATCGAATGTTTTTTTTTTGCGTGCCACACAAACACACAAGCAAGACATACATATGCCTACATGCATACATATGTATATAATTGGGCGCCGCGTACATAATAAATTGATATGCACGTGCAGACTGTTTACAATTTAAACAAGAAATTTAGTTTTTTTTAAATTTTTATGTTTTTATTTTTTACAGTTAACCATGCATGCTGAGTACCATCATTACTCATGTGAGCACAAGGCACCTGTGCTTGTATTTTATAAATAATACAGAGCAAGCCTACAAATACCAGCGAATTCGTGCTCGGTTTCCATTTCCATTTTTTATTTTTATTATTATTTTTTTTTTTCAAAACAAAAAAAAAAAACAAAAAGGACGTGCTCAACTCAATGAAACAAAAACAAATTGCTATGCGACGTGCTCACATCGGATTTGCGCACATGTGCTTGCTTGCTGTAAATTTTCGCCCATAGAAAAACATGTGAATTCTCTAACGGTAAATGCAGAACTGCTGTTTTCCAATATTTAATATTTTTCTTCTTTGCATTAGCATATTTACACACACACTCACATACACCTACGCTGTAGTGTAAGTGTTTTGTCTTCCATACTTCATTTCTTTGCCTTTCTTTGTCCGTTTCGATGTGCGCCGAAATTTTGCAAAACATTCCACTATATCTCGATTTTTCTTCTTTTTTTTGCTCTTGAAGATTCGCAGATCTTAAGCTGATTTCTTGTTTATTTTGTTTACTACAATACTTCATCCCTTCGCGCGCAAAATCGAATCAATTCGCCTGTTCGACGGCCAAATTCGCAATTTTGATTTCATTGGCTTCTAGTTCGCCGCCTTCGCATCTTTTTGTTTATTTGTTTTTGAAATGTGTAACTGTTTGTTGTGCTACGCATTAGTCTGTGTTTATAAATCGCTTATTTGCACATTTCACTTGAGGTTTTCTTCTTTTTTTGATTCGTGAACCAGGCGCAGACTTGCAGACAATGCCAGATAAGTTTTTTCAATTGAAATTGCAAGTATCACTTTGGGTTGCTTTCATTGCAAATATTATTAAATGTATAGCTTTTGCGACTTAATTTCAAATTGTATGATGTAGAAATTTTAATGGAAATTCATACAAATATACATGTGTATGTATCATTCAAATGCCAATAAAAAGATGTACACCGTGGCGTATGAGCAACATTTGGTTTTCTATTCATCTCCGTTTGGTGGCCGTCATAGCTGCGTAGGCGTTTGCTAACTCAATTACGAGCTTGTAAACAAACGCCGTCTAACTATTTTTAGCATAAACAAGTAAGAGCAGCGCTGTCTTCGGCTATGCCGAAGGCTTCATACCTTTCATGAACATCTGCAAATTTTACTTTGACAGATTACTGCTTTTGAGTACATCTGCATACATCGATAGATGAGTTACATACCTATATAAAAAATCGCATCTGAACAAACAGAGGTATGGAAGATATACCTTATATTAGCACCAATCTAAGTGATTTTCACTGCTATGTGATCGGTATGTAAACCGACACAATTTATTGGGTTTAGTTTCCTACATAAAGGAGATATATCGCAAAAACTGGTATCTGAACAATCAGTGCTATAGGAGATAAAGCTTATACAGCATAGATTTTGACGATTTTCTCAGTAGACTTTGTATTATTATTTATAAAATATCTTACGAAATTTATCGGTTTTAGCTGTTCAAATAAAGGAGTTTTACAGTAAAATCCCATATCTGAACAATCAGATGTATGGAAGATATATGTTGTAGTCACCCGATCCTTGTTATTTTCACTGTAAGTATTCTGTTAATAATGAGTGAAAATGGTGCGAAATTTCATGTTCCTAGCTGCATAAATGCATGAATTATAACGAAAAATCTCATATCTGAACAATCAGTTGTATGGGAGCTATAGGTTATAGTTATCCGATCTTTTTAATTTTCACTGTAAGTTTTCTGTTGATAATTATTGAAAACAGTGCGGAATTTCCTGCTCCCAGCTATATAAATGGAGGAGTTATAACGAAAAATTTTATATCTGAACAATCAGTTGTATGGGAGCTATAGGTTATAGTGAACCGATCTTTGTAATTTTCACTGTAAGCATTCTGTTAATAATGGGTGCAAGTGCTGCAAAATTTCATGTTCGTAGCTGCATAAATGTAGAAGTTATAACGAAAAATCTCATATCTGAACAATCAGTTGTATGGGAGTTATAGGTTATAGTGACCCGATCTTTGTAATTTCCACTGTAAGTATTCTGTTGATAATAGGTGCAAGTACTGCAAAATTTCATGTTCCTAGCTGCATAAATGGAGAAGTTATAACGAAAAATCTCATATCTGAACAATCAGTTGTATGGGAGCTATATGTTATAGTGGTCCGATTCTTCCGGTTCCGACAAATGATTAATACATTATAAAAATACACCCACTTACCAAATTTGATCCGGATATCTCGAAAACTGAGAGACTAGATTGCATACAAACAGACAGACAGACGGACAGACGGACAGACGGACAGACGGACATGGATAAATCAACTCAGCTCGACGTTCCGATCAAATAAGTACACATTTTAATGGGTCTATCTCTTTTTGTTCTGGTACTTACAAACATCGGACCAAAGTTATAATACCATTTCATGCTCATGAAAGGTATAAAAAGTGGGCACTAAACACATTTATCAAGCTGCCAGCGAAAGAGGGATCGCTAATCAATTTTCCTACAGAATTCGGGGTATGTCGGCTGAAGCCTTAATTTTTCATTTTTCATTTTCTTTTCTTACGGTTTCACTTTCTCACCGGAGCGTTTGCAATCACGCCACACTTTTTTCGCCTTTCACATGCCTTTTGGCGTTGATGCGACCCTCTTCACGCGCTTGATGCGTGGGCCATTAAATAAAATCATGTCAAAATCTTTACCAACACAGAGCAATTGAAACACTAACAGCTTTGGCCAGCCATCAGCGCCAGTAGAAATGTGCGCATGCACAAAATACAAAAAAAAACAACAATAACCTCAACAAACAAATAATCAAAATGGTAGCGACAATTTGGCTAAACTGCGGTGAACAATTTCCAATTGTAGCACATTTTACAGCTTTATAATTTCTCCCTTAGCCCGCTCACTTTTAAAAGCCACTGCAGCATTGCGCTATGAATAATGCTTTTGTTTGCTGGTTTAAGTCAACAATTTCGAATTTATTTCATGACCGGCATTCGAAAATAATGTAATTCAGCGTAAAATCCAGACTTCGGTGACAACGAAAGGATGACAGTGATAATTAAATGAAAAACGCTGCCCGTTGACTGGTCGGCGCATGAGAGGCTCCAGCGCTGCAGCTGTCGCGGCCATTATTATTTATTTGTTAGTTTATAATTATATTTCAGTTGTCGCTGGACACTTGCGCTGATTGACATTTTAATGGAGCGTATAAAATTGAATGGCAATGGCGACAGCTAGGATAGCGTAGAGCGCGCTACAGCCTAGCGCGATAACAGACAATGAAAGGAGAGCAATAAAGATTGGGGAGGTACTAAGGCGCACTCAAGCGTCTACTCGAGGGTATAGAGCTGACAGAAACGTTAAAGGCGCGCGCTGCAAATTTCCTTTGAAGGCCAAGCGAGCGCTGGGTCAGGGGCTGATCCGACAATTGTTGAGTTGAAAATGTGGACGTGCTTAGCGTACGATAGATGGCGCTCAACGCCACTTGTGTTCAAAAACTGAATAAGAAAAACAAGGTGAGATAGAAGTGTGTATGTCCTTGTAGCAGCAAAGTACGAGTGTGTACGTGCGCTCGCCCCTGACGCATCTGCGCTGCGGTATAAAATAAAACCTATTCGTTTTAAAACTAATTAATTTAATCAACAGCATCCGACTTCACAATCGTCGACGATATTTTGCCTTCACCGCAGTGGGGCAAGCAGTCTCACCAGTGGTAGTTGTTGTTGTGCGAATTAATTTATCTCTGACTGCTGCTTTGTTTGTTTGCTTGTTTGGCTCTCCGTCTGTGGATGGTAGAAAATTTCCTGCACAAATAAAAAATGATCGTGCTTTCCATTTAAGATTCGATTTAAAAGCGGAATATATTCAAGGTGGGCGTGCAAAGCCGACTGATATTGGAGCGGGTCCTGGAAACCGATTTATGTACGAAAATATTGATTTAAACTTAAGCTGATAGTAGCGGTTAATCAAGTTATTTAACAATTTAACCATATGTAGCTTAATGTGGTGAAGCAAAAACAAATGATGAAATTTAAGCATTTCCCGGACAAAAAAAGTGTTTTTACTTCCTATTTATTGAGTCAACGTTCTTCATAGCATTCCGACTTGCGACTTTCTGAACTTTATACGATTTAAGGTCCGCTTTCCATTTCACCTAACGGATAAATGATTCTGAGCAACCGCATTTTTGTTAATCAATTTGCCCGCAATAAACTTGGTAAGAAAATACTTGGCCACCGCTTTGGCGTTCAGACCAAAAAGTATGGTGCTATGGAAGAGTGGGCGGTTCAGCCAAGGAAATCAACTACTGCGCCCCTAAACCAACCTTCAGTAAGCTCTTTAAGACGAGCATCCTGTAAAGAAGAGAGGGGCAAAGACCAAAACCCCGGAGAAGGGGGAATTGGATTTTTTCACGGATGGATCCAAGCTAGACAATAGGGTTCCCAACGTACTTTTCTTTAAGGATCTAGGACTGGAATTATCTCAGGCTATGTACCTTAGTACGCATGCCGTAACGAAGACTACGATTAACATCTTTTAATCAAATCAATGAACGCGGTAATGCTAAGATCGAAGATTGCACAGGAATGCCTCGCAGCTCCAAATGATATTAGCGCCGTATTCAAGGTCGGGCTCATGTGGGTCCCGAGACATAGAGACATTGAGGGAATTTCAGGGCCGATGAGCTAGCCAGGAAAGATACCAATTTCCCCCTTTGTGAAGCAAAAGGTATATCCATGGATAACCTGTAGATTAGGACTTAGAAAAAACATGATTCAAGAGGCCAACAGGTCATGCCTGGAGGTGGTCACAGTAGAACAACCAGGCTACTATGGCCACAAAAAGATAAGAAAAGGACGAACGAGTTGCTCAGCCTCTCAAGAGAGGATATTGCGATGGTCACGGCTTGTGTAACCGTTCATGGACTATTTGGCCCATCAAGATATGGAATATTCTCACACGAATATTGCAGTAGTTGCAAAGATGAGTAAGAGGAAGAAACCGTAGAGCACTTCTTCTGCAAATGCCCAGCTTTGGCCAAGAGCAGGGCAGTTTTTAGGTAGGCACTTCTTGAGCTCTCTTACGGAAGTATCACATGTAGGGATAAAGTCATACGCTTTATAAGAGCTTCAAGATGGTTCTATGAAGAATAGTCACTGATGTTCCCGTGTTTCAAGGTCTAAGTGACTGCCACACCAACCTAACCTAACCGCATTTTTGAGCGATTTTTCTTCCCGAAATATGTATTTGGAATGACCTGGTATCGTTAGGTCCATTTGAAACACACCACACATGTGTACAGTTACTCAAAGCCAAAGGCTGTAAGTAAGAAATGAATGTGCGATGAAAGAGTTATGATAAAGTCGTTTTGGAAACTCGATACCACCAACGTGAAAAAATATCGAGATCAGTAAAGGTTTTTGTGTTATTTTTTTTTGAAGTTGACTCGTTTTTTTTTTTAACTTCATCTTAACATTTTCACAAGAAACAATTAAACGAAAGGATTCGGAACATACTATACATATGTACATATCGTTAGTATAGTATGGGAATGACATAACTCACATCGTCGCTGAAATACAAAAAGCCGAAACTAACTAAAAATCCCAAAAATTCACTTTTTGATTGAATAAAAAAATCGAACTATAAGTCCCCAGATAGTTTTATGCAACAAAGATTTTAGTTAGTTATGGCTTTTATTGCATTTAAGCAACGATGTTAGATACGTCCTTTCCATACTATACTAACGATATGTATGTATGTATGTACATACATACTCGCACCTCATTCAGTAACTCATTAACTATTTATTTTTGAAACGTTCGTTCCCCACACATTTCTGCAAGTTGTGGTGACGTGCAATGAAATGTTTGAGAAAATGAGAAGGAGTGTGAAATTGCAAAGCTTACAAGGACATTCAGGATCCACAGGTTTAGTTAGAAATGGAATATGAACGAAGAGAGAATTTTGATTAAATGTACTTAATTAGTTTTCACGTTAATAGAGGTAATGGAAAACGAAACTCACCACTGTTTTTGCGGTTGAAAACAGCTAGCAACAAAATCATTCACTGGCTGCTTTTAAATTTGGTTACATGCACAGCTGTTACCTACCAAATTTGCCAAGGCATACAAAACTTCGTTTAGGGTTTGCAAAGTATTCTTGGAATTTGTAAAACTGCTAAAAAAAAGTTGGCGAATACAAAGGAAAACGTTGCATAACCCTAGGCGGAAGAAGACTTCGGCAAATTACAAGAAATGCTATAGAAACGAGAAAGTAAACCATGCACTGCCGCCCTATTTTCAATTTAGTAGCGAGTATACGACAAAATGAAATATACATACATACAATAATATCAGAAAACAATGCCGGTAAACACAAAAGCAGGAGAAACTAATAGGGAACATAGTTGAACTGCAAACAAGCCTTGAAAACAGGCTGAGCCCATTTAAGTCGATGCAGCAGCAGCCTCCGCACGTCGTTTTTTTTTTTTTTAATACTACAGAGAAGACTGCAAGCTCTAAGAAGTGCGCACAGACACACACACACACACACAATTACATGTATGCTAACAGGGAAGCTAATATATGTACAAGTAAACAGTAACGAAGCGAACGAAATCGACAACAATAGCAGCGGTGCAGCGGCGGCGGCCACGGCAGCGGCAGCAGCAGCAAGGCATGAAAAGAATGTAGAACAAATCCTGCGCAGCAGCAGCAGCAGCAAGAAAAAACATTGAAAAATGAAAACAAGAAAGTTTAAGGAAAACCACAATAGACGTTGACCAATTGCGGAAGCAGAATGTGCAGCGGCACACCGAAGCAAGGCATGGCAGAGCGCGTGCGAGGGAGAGGGTACGCGGACAACAATGTGGCTGTGACGCGTGTGAGTGTGACTTGGCATTTCGCTGGATTTTTTCTTTTTATTTCTTTAGATTTCTATTTTTTCGCTTCTCCTTTTGCTACTCGTACATGATCCAGTCAAGCGAAGAAAAAATACTAAACAATACTCACTTTTCTCACCAAGAATTCTACGTTGTTTCCCTCTCTTTCGTTTCAAGTTTCCCACTCGGTGACTTCTTTTGCGACATAGCTTTAATTTCCTTTTCAAATGTCGTTAAGACACACGTTGCTACACTTTTGCCAGCAAGCATTTTTTTTAGTAATTTTTCTGGCCGCTGCTCGTTGCTGCCGCCTGCTATGTTACCAAGACTTGAAATGCTATATCCTAAAGTAAGCTTTTTCTAATAAGAAATTTCTTTGGCGGCAAATAGCTTTCTCTTTGCCATCAATTTCGTCTCTTTTTTAATACTTTTTTCAACTTAATTTTAAAAGTAAAGCATTTTTTTTGCTCAGAATTTCATTCGTTTTTACTTGTACGACACACAGCCGTCTTGAGTGAGTACTCGTGTCAATTTTACTCAATTAATGTTCGAACTAAGTTTCTGGTGTTTTGTTGGAAAAGTCCTTTGTAAAAGAAACTTGGCACGTCTTTTGTTTATGGGTTTTTAATTACAAAATAAGTATGTGCGCTGGTAAAAAAATCTTAGCTAATATTAGCTGATTTCACGTAAATAAATCGTAGTGCATATTTAGATTACCATAAAATTCAAATTCTTTATGTATCTTCTTCACATGCAATTTTGTATTTATTGCCGAAACCAAACTTTTGCGAGACATGAAAATTCCGTGGAATAAAAAATTGCATAGTTTTAGGCACGAATTGTGAATTCCTAAACACAATAAGAACGACGACAATATATTTCGTAAGACAAGTGTTAATTCTGGCACCTCTCTCGAAAGCTCTATTTTGTTTTTCGAAAGACTAATTGAAGGTCCTACTTAGCCTTATGCAGTCCGCCTTTTAGCAATAAGTTTTTTAAAATTAAATTAAATTTAAAAAAATATATATATATTTTTCATTTTAAAATAATAAGAATTAATAAATAAAATTAAATTTAATACTATACAAAATATATCTATTATTAAAATTTAATAAATATTTTTTTCTTTTTAAAAGAATAAAATGCAAAAAAAAACTAAACAAAAAAAACGAAAAACGAAACATTTAAAAAATTATGTATATATTTTTCAAAAAACTAAAAAGTAAAAGAAAATTTAAGTAAAAAGAAGAAATAAACAAAATAAGTTTACATTATATTAAAACAAATAGTTTTCTTTTTTAAAGGATAAAATCCAAGAATTAAAAGAAAATTTAACTAAAAAAAATAATTAATATATAAGATGAAAAGCAAGTAAGTTCCTAAAAATTAACAAAAGTCGTTCGAACTATCTTGCAATTTGTCGTTTATTTGTCTTACGAAAGACTTTTTCTATCTTAGCCAGAATTGCCCTATAAGTTGACATCCAATATAGGAATGTCGCAAAATATTCTAGAAAAGCGACTCAAATAGATATGTATCTTTTTTTTACAGAGCCACTGAAGCGGAGTTTTATGGGGTTCAGCGGCCCAGTGAATCATAAAGTTGAGTCTTACTAAAACTCACTTGTTTTACAAAACCAACTATAGGAAAAATAGCTGTTTAAAAGTAATATAAACTAGAAACATATGTGCTGGTAAACGAGCCACACTCACCGATAAAGCTTTTTCGCTTGTTGATCGTGGCGGTTATCTGCGCTGACACACCGAAATCCGCCAGCTTGACGTCGCCCTGTTCGGTCAGCAGGATGTTGGCGCCCTTGATATCACGATGCATCTTGCCCATCGTATGCAGGTACTCGAGTCCTTTCAAAGTTTCACGGCACATGTAGGCGATCTGTTGTTCGGCCAGCGGCCCCGTCACCTGGTAGATGTCCTGCAGACTGCCACCACCACAATACTCCATACATATCCACAATTTGTCGCGTCGCAGATACGAACCATAGTATGTGATGATGTTTTTATGCCGACAATCGCGCATCATAATAATCTCCTGCTGGATGATCTGTATGTCATCGGTGGGCTCGAGTTTGATGACTTTGATGGCGGCCAATTCATTGCTCTGTATGCGCTTCGCCTGTGACACGAGAAAGAGAACAAAAAGCGAGACAATAAATATTAGAGGTGTGTTATGAAGGTGGGTGATAAATGCCGAAGATAATGGATGCAAATTGCGCTTATTATTATTCAAATGATTTTTCAAACAAGACGAAGTGGCAATTGGCGCTGGCGCTAGGCAAACACTTTCGCTCGAAGAATAACACACACAGAGGCAAAGGCAAAAAGGTTGAGAAGATTGCCATTTACTCGATTGATTGCCAAAGAGTATTACAGCATTAGCGAATGGGAGTGAGTGCGAAGCAGGGAAGCGAGGGCGTGCCGAGTGGCTGATGGGTGTGCCAATAAATTTTCAATTCTTTTCGCTTTCACTTGACGCATAATAAGGCACTAAGCGAGCGCGGTTAGGTGCAGGCATAGAAAAAAATTGATTTCCATTTTATTATTACGGCAACGACACACACACACACACGCACACACATGCACAATCATGCATACAATGGCACTGCACTCACACAAACGCCTGCATACATTGAGAAAGCAAATTGACTGGCTTTTTTTTTTGCAATTCCTCACCCATGTTTTTTCTACTATCAATGCAATATCCACTTCCAAGCCATGTTGTAGCCTTCGTACTGCTGCACCCACACTTCTGCATACTTTGTGTGGCTGCTGCCATTTTATGTTGTATGCAAATATTTGAATTTTCAATAAATTTCACTGCTGCACTTGATGCTGCTGCTGCTGCTGCTGCTTCCTTTGTTGCAAATGGAAATGGCAAACTTGGCTAAAGAGCACACGCCGAGGAAGGGTTGCCGAGGACGGCAAGTGGTGCGAGTTGAATTCAATTTAGTTGGAGAAAGGAATTGCTAAGAGCGGTAAGCAGTTAGTTCTGTTGATTGCTCGTTGGTTGGAGATAGTTGAAGTTTAAGTAAATCCATTAAATGCCATTCTGTTGGCTATTCGATTGGCAGATCAAGAATACCTTGGAGGATGCGTGCAGCAGCAATGGACGGTCGGTGCAGTAAATTGGGGAAGTAAATGGGTTGGAAAATAAATCTGTTAGGGGAAAGCGATAGCAGTTAATGGAGGGAATTTAAACGAGAGATTTATAAATATTGGGAAATTATTATCGAGTAAAAATGTCAAACAAAAGAATCTTTCCAAGAACGCTTTAATTGTATGGAAGACAAAAAAAAGAGAGCCATTACTTTTTGCTTTTTGATGAAGTATCTAATATATACACTTTCGAAGGACTTGTGCCATAAGTAAAGCCATAGTTTTCAGTTTCATTCAGCACAAATATTTATTTTGCGATTTAAGATGCCTCAGCCAGCAGCAGACAGATACTCAAATATATGCTCGCAGAAAGGTAACTCAAATTACCACTCGATTTCTGCCGCCAACTCGAGATTTACCAAACACTGCTGAAATTTCCCACAACACAGAAAACTGGCCCATCACCGAAATTCCACAAACTCAGCGCTGCGTTTAATAACAGGAGAACAACTTGCGCCACTTCTTAACGTAAGTCGCTTCTCAACTTTCCGGGAAAAAACGCACAAAAAAGCAAATCAAAAACCAGTAAACAAGTGCAATGAGGCGTCACGAAAGGATACCTGCCTGTTATTCAACCACAGTATGCACCGAACGTGGAAAACACGCAGCAGATCGGATGTGAAAGGCAATGCAGCTGAGCAGGTGAAAGGATAAGGCGGATAGTGGAGTGTTGCGGTTGCGAGATGAAATTGAATTGTTGATGTAGTATGTATGTATGTCTGTATGTACATATGTAGCTCGGTAAGTATGTATTTCAATCGTATAGTCAGCCGTATTTGTCATGTTTACAGGTCAGTGCGTTTTTCAATTTGCATTTGGCTGCATATTTGGTTAGATTCACAATCGAATGCATTTATTTCGACCAAAATGTGGTTTTATCAAAATCAATCTTGTTGCTTCGTTCAAGGCGCGCCGCATGCGGAGTGTGGAGAACGCGCAGTTCAGCAGACGAGAAAACTCAAATTTCAGTGATATGCTATAAAACTCATTTATTTGCACTTAAATGAAATTCTTCAAATCAAATCGTTTTTTTTTTCTTTTTTTTTAATTTTTCTTTTTTTTTTTTGTTTGGCTGTTTACATTCCCAATTTTAAGAAATGATGGAGGTGCAGTCGGGGAATGGAGGTAGCGGAGTTTTCGATTTATTTTAAACGCGCTGCCATAAAATACGGTAGGGTGTACGCTATTTTAACTACTATTTTTATTTTTTTTTTTTAGAAATTGTAAACGTGGTAAAGAAATTGAACATTTTACTACCGATAATTTGCAATTCTTCACCTTGCTGGAAATAAAATCAGCTCTTTAACGCAGACTCAGGTATTTTTTGATGGCTTAAGCTGTACGAGTGTTCACTCCCTCGCTACGTGATATTAAAATGCTTCAGATAAGCTGATTTAGTTTGGAAACAAATTGCAAATTGTGAGTCGGTGTAAAAATATCTAAGCAATTTTGATATGATATTTCGATAAGCATAGTGACAACGGTATGCAAAACTAGCTTAGATAATGATATTGAGTAACATATCGATAATACTACAATGATATGGAATATAATAAATATTCAAGAATAATATTAATTATTTTACATCAAAGCCTCCCGAGTGAATGCTAAAGCCTCGACCCCGATAGGGCCTGGGCTATTTCTTGCAGAAAGTCCCAACACCATAAAGAAAATTTTTAGAAAGGAAAATACCAAACTGAGGGTACATTCTAAAGAGATATAGGCAACTCATGGATCTCCCCAAGGAGAAACTAAGAATCATTTCAGGTATTTTGAAGGCTAAGAGGTCAACTGCATTATTTAGGAATCTGGTCCAGTGACCTGTGCCACTTTTGCGACGCTGCCAAAGAGACTCCTTTACAAGTTCTTATAAAGTGTGAGGCCGCAGCACGTAGGAGGGAGAGGAGGTCATAGAACCCCTGTGGCCAAGTGCTAAGCGCATACACTCTATATCCCCGGGATCTATTATGAAATTTTATAAGTTTCATTTACAGAGCCTCTAGGGCTATTCGAGGTGTAGTGATGAGCTAAGGGCACAATAAACCTACCGGTAACAGTACTACAATTAACTACCTATCTATCTACATACATACAAATACAAATGAATTTATATATTCGCATGATTTCTGTGGTCGAAGGGGCAACGCTTAAAATCAAACTGTTTTGTGTGGTAACTACAAATTGGACTACATATTGTAATCCACAAAGAGCCATTTGCATACATACTTGCATAATAACGAACCTTGCCGGTTCGATGACGTTAAATTGTATTATTTGGCACAGGTAAGCAAAACTCTATAATGAGCAGCATAACGTAAAACCGATTACGTGCACACAAACACACACACGCATTTATATCACTGCATGTTCAGATACAAACAAAATAGGGTCGGCCATGGGTCAACTGGTCAACTGTACTGTGCGGTGAATTGTGTTTGACAACACCTCAGCATATTCACTTACAGTAAATAAGAGTATCTAATCTGCCGGGCAACAAGCAATACCCTCAGCGTGCTCTCTGCCACACGCCCGATATGCTGAACCGAAATGGCGCTGCTCCAGCCCGTGATTGCAGGATATATCTCGCGCACACACACACACACACATGCAGATCGGTGACAGACATTCGTTTACTAAACTCACACTCCTCCATGCAAGTAGCGAGCGGCAATCAGGTTGTTATGGGTGGGCGAGCGAATTTATGTGGAGATTGGTTGGTCCGGTCCGTCCTTCCTGGCCATCCAGCATTGGGTTATCGCCGGCCGACTGGTAGTAAAATCATACGGTCAATTGGTTCAACGTCGTTACCAATCGCTGGCACTGCTGCTGGCAATATGCTGGCTGCGTTGCAAGCGGCAGGAACGCAGCGTCAATATTCGCTTAAGGCATACTTGTTGTATTGGTCATGCCACTAACCAGGAAATGAGCACATGTATGCAAATGAAAGATAATATCGGGGGTGCAGTTGACCGCCCATGGCTAGGAAATGCATTTGACTACAGCACAAACCTTTTAGCAGCCACACAACAACGCTCCTTCGTAGAGGAATAATAATTGCATTTGAATCTTATTTATTATTGAAATTGAACTTTGACGAACTTTTGACAACAGTGAAATGCAATTTACACTCTGGTAATAGTAAAAGACGCTTTAAAGTTCGCGGAATCAATAGTTATAGTTGCCCTATTAAGTTTGATCAAATGCGGGCACACATGGCGTATGAGTAACCTAATTTCCTGCTCATATGTATTTCTTACAAAAAATAAACAAATCATTGAATTTAGCAGTATGTTTTTTTATCCGCTAGTGGGTTATCTCGACCTTACTTGTCAACGGAGAGTGTCGGGCAACATTGAAATGAAATGAATTTTTAACTATTTTTGACCATGAGTTTTTTTTTTGCTTTACTTTACACACAGTTTTTTAATATTAGCCTGCTCTTAGTGAATTTATAAAAAGCTTTAGTAATGTCGTAACCAAAAACTCGCGGGTTTGAATAATATTTTTTGTATGCATTTTCACATTTGATTTTTTCGTTTAATTTTTATTTTATTAAACAGTGTCGTGATGAGGTTTCAATTGAGTGTTTAGCGAATTAATGAATTAATGTTTGAGTTGCTACCTCATGCACCCTCTATTCGCCAGATTTAGCCCCCTCGGACTATTTTCTGTTCCCTAACTTCAAAAAATCGCTCCGTAGTCAAAGATTTTCTAACGATGAAGAATTTGTCGGCAGTTAATGGCTATTTTGAGGAGCAAGACAGTTCTTATTATAAAAAGGGGTATCGCTGGGAAAAGTGTATAGAGCTGAAAGGAGATTATGTTGAAAAATAAATATATTTTTTCCCCAAATTTTTGTGTTTTCTTTGTTAGGTCGGATACTTCCGCGACCACCCTCGTATGTATGTGTATACGCTTATTTTTCATAATAAACCTCGCCCATTTCGAGTGCTTTTGATTGTGTGGCATCTACCATTGCCTTGCAGTGCAACTCTTTCCTTAGCCTTTTAAAACATTTCCTGCAATCTTCTTCCGTCGTAATCGTGTGCTTCTGCAGATTTTTCCTTGGTTTTTGCGTTTCGATTGAAGAAATGTCAGTAGCAGCGTTTTATTTATTTTGTATTGAATATTTTCCTGCGTTCGCAGCATTATCCGCACCAATACATAAACGATTGTATGAGATAGTACGCAAGTGGCGATCGATCGTCCGTCGTTTTGTAAATAAACTGCGGAGCTTGTCTTCACCGATTACAGAAAATGACATAGTACTTGCAACACAAATCCCTGCCAATCACTCATTATTCTTTGTTATTTGTAGCCTCATTTCCTGGTTGTTGTTTTCTGTTAATATTTTACCTTGTTTATATGGGTGTATGTAGAGAAAGATGCGTGTACATATATATATAAAATATTTTTATTTTCTCGGCGTGCGGTTGCACTGCTTAAGCTGTGAGTGCAAGCGAATATAAGTTGTACATATATCCAATAACTAATGAATGGGGAATAAAAACATTGCCCCATTCATGTTTTTTCGATATATGTATGTATTTATTTTCAGTGCAGCTAGTAGCATATTTTTAATTTACTATAGGAGAATACCCGTAATGTGTATTCTTGAATGTATAATTCATTGGCGGATCATAGGCTTGGAGTCTGTTTGGAAATTATAGTTCTAGCTTAGTTTTAGCTCCAAGCTAGGAAAATATGGACGATTACTTTTATAAAAGACTCTCTGTGGCTATTTTCGCAATTTACTCGAAATTTTGAGCGTGTTCGAGTCAAATGGGCCTCGGATTCGGATTCAGCGGGCCGAAATACCTGTCGGTAGGTGGGTCTGGTTGAAAGCATACACCATTTTTTTTTTACACTGACAAAAAAAGTCTTCCAATTGTGTTTGCTAAATATTTTACTCGCACAGCTCCATAAGAATGGTTTTCTGCCCTTTAGTGCTCATCTTCCTTGACCTCCTTCCCCTTGACTTTCCAATGAATTCATGGTCTAACCAGTCTTTTTTTTTTTGTTGTGTGCTTAAGAAATCTTCAACTCCTTCGAATCCTTGCTTTATTATCACTGGCTTGTGCGGATAATGATGATAAACTGTTTTCTTTAATGGTCTTCCTTCAGCTATTTGGCTCGCCACTAGTCTACGCTTTTTTATTATTGTAAATATCCATGTACATATATACATATGTGTATGTGTCAGTGTCTGTGCATTTGTGTGTATTAAGCATGCTGCGTACCCTTTAAACTTCTGCTCCTGCCCCTGCCTTATTTTGTATTGTTGGCAGCTTGCAATTTTGCTGTTTATGCACTTTCCAGAGATAAATTGCCAAACTAGTTAGTGTAAATATTGCACAATTTTTCAAAATAAAAAGGAAGTGAAAGCAAATGATAAAAACACTATGTCCAATTGCCTTGTTTGGCCATTTCCTATTTCCCACCCCAGCCGTTGGTCAACCCAAACGTTTAGTCATACTCGCAAACACACACAGCCATACACACCCGGCGAATGTCTTTTCACACACACGCGTGAATTCTATTTAAAAAAATAATAAAATAGCAGTAAATAAACAAAAACAAGTGCAAGGCAAACAAGAGAAAACAAGTCGTTGCACAATGCCAAAAAATATTTTGCAATTTATCGTTTGGTTCACAATAAATTTGCCACCAGCAAAAATGACCTGTCACACCGACAACCGACAGCTATGCGTGCATGTTAGTTTGTATGAGTGAGCGGTAGCGTATGTGTGCATTTCCAGTACATTGCACACAAGACGTGTGACTTTTTTCCCCATTTTTTTATTTTAAGCTCCTTTTCTGTTTTTTTTTCTCCCTCATATAGCACATTCTGGCAAAAATGACAGTTGAAATTTTTACAACATTACGTATACTAGTCGAAAAATCAGTTAATAATTCTTATTGATGAATATTGGGAGGTACTGACGATGTTAATATGAAAAATATAAAAATTGACAAAACTAGGGGATGTTTTTACAGTGGAAAATTAACTCAAATTCGCCAGTTAATTTTTAGTTTTTCTACTGAAAATTTAGGAATAAATATCAAATGGGAGTTAACTCTTCACTTTAAAAACGGGCCTATGAATTATTTACAAATCTTTATGCATCTCTATATAAAACATATATAAAATTTCGGTGAGTGTGTTCGTAATTCTTCTTTAACTAAACGGTTTGACTGATTTAGGTGAAATGTTATTTGTAAAATTATGGAGTCAAAAAAAAAAAAATATATTTTTCTGATTTCCTGTCTGCATTCTCTGTGAACTTTGTGTGTTTTCGGAATTTTTCCTTTCGCAAGTTTTCCTTCCTTTCGAGACAGTCTTACCTTACGAAATGAATCATGCTACTACAAACATGAAGAATATTAAATTACATATTGTAGACTGTAGTCAATTGAGTCACTCTCAGTTCGCTTAAAATTGTCACCGAACTGCTTGGGTTCACTTTTATCAGCTGCTCTTCCTATTTTCTTGCTTTTTACATTTTTTTTTTCTTGCCAGTGACATAAAATTCAATTTGTATTCTAAATGAATTTGAATTGACATTGACCCAGACCGATGTTATCAGGCTGTCACAGCCGCTTCTTCTTCGTAATTTCTAGCAGAGCGCCGCTCGAAAATGCCACAATTTTATGCCACACAACAGCAGCCAAGAGCATGAAAGACAGTTGTAAAATTTTTACGTGAAGTTAGGTGACGTCGAACAAAGGTCGCTTCCCAGGGGCAACATAAATGTGGCAAAAACATGCAAAAGTTCAATGATTTTGCTCTTCAATTTCCACATAAAATATTCATTGAATAATTGACATACTTTTTATGTGTAACAATTTAGTGGATTTCAATGTAAACAACACAGATGCGCATCTCGCTTTGTGCCTGCAGACATGCTGACATCGGAGCGAAATAAATAATAGGCGAATACATATATTTTAAATTTTTACCAGCTGCAAATTAATTGAAATATTAAGTCGAAATATTGTGTAAAAAGCGAATAGAAATGTTATTAATTCGTACGCCTTCGAACACACAACGAAAGCACATCCTTTGGGCCATGGAAATGGAACTCTTTCATTGCCGTCATTTATTAAATGCCACTGCATTCAATTAATTTAATACGATCCATTAATTTCGTATTGCCAGCCAGAAATGAAAATCAAACTATTATTGCATTGTTTAATTAAACGGAGCATGTGTCCGTTAGCGTGTGTGTGCCAATGCAGGTAAGCAATAATCATTATTCAATTGGCAGTCAGCACAAATGAAATTACAATGAACCGCGTGCCCCGCTAACAACGCATACACCGGCATGCCCTTCTTTTCGCAATTAATTGCACTAAAAAGTCAGCATGCAATATCAAATTTTTCAATTATAAATTAATCAAATTAACGATGGCTCAGCATAAAGGCAACAAACGGAAAGTAAATACATACATACAGCCAAGTGGAGCTAGTACATATGAATACACATATGAAAGTACAAAAAATTTAGCAGGATTTCAATTAGTCAAGCGAAGTGGACGCCTGAGCAGCAACCAGCGGAAAACTGGCTGCCAACTCACTGCTGCTGCGGCTGCTACTTCTGCTGCGAGTAAAAAATCTATGTATGTACATAAGCATGTGTGTTCTCATGTGAGTGCTTTTTAAAACTTAAGTGCGAGTATGTCGCTCAAACTTGTACGAATAGTAGTTAAAGGATTTTCAAATTAAAATTCTGTGCTTGCTTCCTCGCTGCATTTGTTTTGGTGTGTATGTGCGCGTCTGCTTCAGCACTGTGCAAAGCACTTGCAACATTTCAAAGTGAATTTTGAAAAGTTTCTGTTTTTAAAATTGCGTTGAACGCCTCCGAGAGTGAGTGTGTGTGTGTGAGCGAGCGAATCCTGTTGCTTGCTGGTTGGCTCGTCGTCAAGTGACTCGAATAAATACTTAAGGTGCGGTTAAACGTGGCAATGCAAGCGCTTTTTCTACGCGTTTTGCTGTCAAAATGCGAAATCGAAAGTCTACTCTCTCGTGTAAAAAGCCAGAAAGTCCTTTTTGCAGATTTGCAGAAATCACTTTCAGTAATAAAAATTGCAAGGTTTAACTGCAACTGCAATTATGTAAATCGCTTTCGAGAAATAATTTCAACTTGCTCGTGCTGCACTAAATATGAAAAATATGTGTAATTTATTCTACTGATATGGAGTATTTAAGTATTAATGTATTATATATTTTGTGGCTGTTTTGTTTACATTTTAGCAAGTTTAGCAAATTTTTCAGATCATTAATTTTTTTATAAGCATAAAAATGTCTGGTAACGTAGTTGAAAGTGGGCTTGTCTGCATTCACCGCGTAAAAAGACAAAAAGTAGTATCGGAAAGTTTGATTTTCGGAAATCAAAAGTGCTTTCGAAAGTCACTTTACATGCGCAAGGTGTAACTGCTCCTGCAATTTCTTTTGGAAATTCTTGAGTTTGACAGACTTGTGGAAAGGACTTGCACTTGCCACGTCTAACAGCTACTTTACATTGGTACATATGAATGTGCAAAAATAAATGAAAAGAATTAGTTGCAGGAGAAGAGGTAGAATACTCTCAAGTCCACGAAAGAATTTCGCTAGTTTGCCATTGCAAATAAAAGAAAGAACTCTTATATTTGTTTACACTTTTACACGACTTTCGCCGATGAGTGCCTTTTTGCTGCTCTGCAAATATCAGTTATTAAATTTGTCGTAATCTGTGTTAGTGCACATGGACAGACATGCACAAACACAAATCCGAAGAAGCTTGAAAGTTGGATGAGGGCTGAGAGAAGTAAAGATAGGGATCTGTTATTTGTTAAAAAACAACAAAAAAAAAACAAAGACTACTCCTGGCATCTATTTTTTCTTTTGCTTATTAATGTTTATATTTTTTTATAAAGGCTTAACAAATTACAAAATCAGCACCAGACAAATCCACAATTTCAAACTTCGTACAAAAATTATAAAAATTCAGCAAACTTTAACAAATGCACCCAAAACTTTTAAATTACTTACTCAGAATTTTTAGAAAAATGTCCTTTACATTTTAGTAGGTTAAAGGGCAATTTCAAGATCTGTTGCCTCAAGGACGCCTTAAAGAGAAACGAGCACAGACTACTACGTTGCAGTATTGTGGCCTGTCGTTCCTGCCTTTATGCGAAAGACAGACTGCATTTTAACGCTCGAGCCGTACAAATTGCCGACAAAACAAAAACTGCCCGCGCGACTAGAGAAGAATGCATAAAAAATAAAACAAATCTAAGCATTTAGTGCTTACTCATACATCCATGCATACATACATATGTAAGTACATATGCATCCATACATATACGAGTAGATACACGCGCGTATTGGCAGCCAGCCGGCCAACCCGGGGCATACAAAAGTGCATTCTTGACAATTAATCATTTACGGTTCCATCAAAGTGCTGGCAAAGTAATCTCTTGCTTTGTTTTTTATTTTTTTATGCCAAAAAATATGAAATCGATTAAATGACACGTTTCTTTGTTGTCGTTATTGTTCGTACACTTTTGTCGATGTAATGCTTTGTGTGATACAATTCATAACAGTTGTAAAGTACTTTTTACTATTACACTGTGCAACCGAATTATGTACATAGTTCGCATAAATATTTCATTGGATTCGCTTAGACACAAATCAATCAAATTTAAAAGAATCTTTACAAACAAAAAAGACGAAGTTTTTAATAAGGCGCATAAAAAAAAAATTTATAGAAATTAAATAAGTTTTTTTAAAGAAGCTTATAGCCTATTTCCACCAAAGGCTTAACGGCAGTTAAGAGGTCAGATAAGTGCGAAGAATTTTAATATGGGGTAATCGGCAAGGTTTATTTGTAAATTTTGGTTTTTATTTCCTTTCGTTTGCTTCTGCTTAATAGGTGGAATTACCACCTTCCAGTTGTAATGTGTTTTTTCCAGTAGGCATAAACTGCAATTAAGGCTTGGTGGAAATCAACTATTATGCCGGGTTTCACCAATCAATTTCGAAATATATCAATATTTGAATATATATATATATATATATATATATATATATTTGAATGAGCAAAATTTTCCAGCAAAATTGATAGAAATTATAAATAAGTTTTTTTAAAGAAGCTTATAACCTAATTCCACCAAAGACTTAATTGCAGTTAATAGCTCAGATAAGTACCAAGAATTTTAACATGGGGTAATCGGCAAGGTTTATTTGTAAATCTTTGTTTTTTCCTTTCGTTTGCTTCTACTTAATAGGTGGAATTACCACCTTCCAGTTGTAATGTGTTTTTTCCAGTAGGCATAAACTGCAGTTAAAGCTTGGTGGAAATCAACTATTATGCCGGGTTTCACCAATCAATTTCGAAATATATCAAACTGTTAAAATTTGAAAAAACAAAAGTTTCCAGCAAAATTATCTCATTTTAAATTTTAACAGTCTTATAAATTTAATATTGTTTGGTGAAACCGGACATTGGCATTTCTATTATAGCCGTCAAAGCCATTAAATACAATTTCAATTTTGAACACACGTACGAGTATTTCGTACATTAGTGAAAATTTAAAAGCGAAATGTGAACGAGTTCACACAGAATGAAAATTCATGATGTACATATATATATAGGTTATTTTTGTTTTATTTCATTTTTATTGTTTTTCAATTAAAACACAGTTCATTCTCTAACAAAAACCATGTAAACGAAAGTTTCAAATAAAAAAAAAATCCCAAAATTTTTGTAAAAATTTCTAACTTTTTTTCAGAATATAGAGAATTTTTTTTGTGTGTGCCTTCAATTTTGGTATAATAAAGGGCAAATTTGAAGTAGCTGCAAATTATCGTTGATTTTTAACAACTTTTAACTGACGCTTTTCCGAAATTTTTTCCATATAAAAAAACAAAGCGAGCATGTGTTATATAAAAAAATAAAATGGGGATCAGCATTAAAACGGATTGGGCTACTCAAAAAAACTCCAAAAATTCTGAGGAAAAAGTTTGAAATTTTGATGATTTTTTTTAACCGACTTCAAAAAAGGAGGAGGTTGTTGGAATATTTTTTTTTATGTATGTTACCGCATATCTTTGGACCACGTTAACCGATTTCTATAATTTTTTAAAGGAGAAGTCCCATACTAATTTGGTTTAGATCCGATCATTGGATCATGAAGAAATTAACGGTACTTTTAAATTTTTATATGAGAAATGAAGTCGGTTTTGTTTTTTCCTTAAAAATTACTTGTTAATTTTTTACAAAGTGTGAAACTTTTTTTATATGGTTTTTGTTAGAAAATTAACTGTATTTTAGTTGTAAAATAATGGAAATTAAGTTTAAAAAAAATAACTCAACTCAACACATTCACATGGATGGAAGTGTATTTATGATTCCCTTTCGCCGTACATCTCAGACAAATGCTTCTTAATTTCAAAATACAACAATAAACAACAATATAATCAAAACTGTAACAATGGCACTGCAGCATAAATTCACAATCCGATGCGAGAACTGGAAAATTCGCAACACATTTTCCTTATCTGTGCACGCTCTCCATTAACTCGCTGCTACTCAAGTTGTCTGCATTTATTGCACTTTGTTGTTGCGTAGAACATTCTCATCGACGGTGTGCAGATTTTTTATTTTTTTTTAATCTGAACATTACACAAATAAGCTGCGGAACAAAGTTTATAATTAGCAACCTTTGGCTGAACCGCACGGGCCATGGCGCACAGTTCCCAACCGATAGAAGAGCAAGAGGAAGAGCTAAATAATCGGAAATACGAGTACTCGTACATATTTCTAATCTATTTGCGCTACCCAAGCGTGTAATTCGAAGAAGTTTTCTGCATTCAGCAGCTGTACCCTCTCTACTCTTCTGCACTCCAACTCCAGCATCCACACTTCCTACTTCTTCAGTTTATGAATGCTTCTTGGCATATGGAAACAATAGCAAGTCGATGCCGGGAAGCGTAAAAAGCATAAATGAATTTGTTCATACCTGTAGATACATGCATACACGTGTGTGGATGATTTTTTGTGTTTATATGCGCTTGCAACAATAACTTTTTGACGATGCTCTGCGTAATTTGCAAGTCAAGCAGGCGTAGATGAAAATTGTGGTTTTATTGCCATCGCTGAGCGACGAACACAGCGACGAGTTTGGGAACATATACATACATACTTACATAGAAGCATACATACCCTGCGTTAAAAAAATATCAATTGGTAAAAATAACCAATTTGTAGTTAGCTTTTTGCGGGATTTCGGTGAAAACCTAGTTTAAGTGAGTTGTAAAGTCATGCAGACGTAATTAGGAGTACTTTGAATACACTTTTTGCACTTCACAGATGCTTTTTTCGAATTCAGGACGAATAAAATTAAGATCGAATAGTTCGGACTGATTTCTCAAGTAGGTTTTTAAATGCATGCTTTTTTATTGATATTTTATGTCCAAAAGTAGCTAGTTACAAGTTAGTTGACACTTATTGCCTGGCTATTTGCGGTCATTGCCTTAGTAAAGTAGTTAGTTACGGCCGAAGAAAATAACAAATTCAAAACTTATATTTAGCTGCTGGGGTAGTTATAAGTCACATTTCCTGCGGGGTATGTACGCGTGTGCATTATATGTGTATTGTACGGATTATTAAGGCGTTTAGGATATTTTTTGCAATTACAGTTAATGAGCGTATTAAGCGTAAGCTCTTTTATATATTTCGGTGTCTGGTTTCTCGTTTCTTTAGCACTTAGAAGACTGTGTTTTCATTTGCTGTTTTGTTGCGTTTGGTTAGGTAATTTTATTTTATTTTATTTTTTTTACACCGACAACTTCGCGGTCCAAGTGTGCAAATCATAATCTTCAAGTACATATTTTGAGACTTTTTGGTGAAACGCTGCGATAACTTTCGAATTTAATGATGCGGACAAGTGAAGCGCTGCGGGCGAACGAAAAGAGGGTGCAAAATAAGACGAAATTATATATGTACATACATTTTCCTTTCAAAATGTTAAGGATGTTGTACTTAAGAACACTTTCAGGAGAATTAACGACGTGTGATTAAGTCTTTTACGAGTTTTGTGGTCACATATTCTATGTGTGCATTAAAGAAAAAAAATTTTTTTTACGCAAAAATGCTCTAGTTGAATTACATTTTTTTCCCCGTTGAAATGAAAGAAAGAAGAAAAAGAAGCAAAAATACAAAATCACATAAAACAGCAGCTATGAATTTAATATGGCAACATTTTCAACATTTCACGCAAGTACAATGCAAAAAAAAAATACAACTATGGCACGCGATAACAAAAATTGCACGGATGCGCTTGTGTTAGTGCGTGTTCATGTGTTTTACGAGAAGTCGTTTGGCGGAATGTTTCCTTTATATTTAAAATTTGACATTTAACGAGCATGCAATATGAGAGCTAATATTCTAGATAGATGTGTACACGGTGGGAGGGGTTCTAGGAATAAGCGACTTTGTGGCAGAGGCAGTGTGACTGTTGCAGATTTACAGGTAAAATTAAAATTTGCATAAGGAAGTGAGCAATTAGGCAAATGGTTTAAGGAGATTGCTTAAACATCGAGTAGTGTTCTACAGTGGAGTGCAATGGGGTATAGTCATTGCGCTGGGTATGCAGTTACAGTTGCATGGCTATACTCAATCCCGACTCTTGCGTCCTCGTTCGCGCACTCTGGGCAACGTGAGCAACCCATGTGCGAGATGCGGTAACCAATCCGAGTGGAGCCTTGGGTCACGGCAGAAAGAGAGGGAGCTTCGGTGGGGCCACTCTGACTTATTCGGTTTAAGGGCTTACTGAAGTCTGCAGCGTCTGTTCACCAGTAGGTGCGGCTGCAAGCGGGTGTCTGCTTGGAGCAAGCGGCTCGCTATATAAACGTGTATTTGGTTGCGAAACCACCCCCGTCCCAGCAATGGGTTGTGCGCTGGGCTTGGGACCCGCCACGTAAAAACCACTTCCAGTGAAGAAGCAAGGCAAAGCCTCGGATGAGACCCCCCCACCCCTTATGATGACGACCACGGCAAACGTTTAAAGGACCACGATTTGAGGGCATGCACCTGGAATGTCCGGTCCCTTAATGGGGAAGGTGCCTCTGCCCGGCTGGTTGATGTCCTCGTAAGGACAAAAGCTGACATCACCGCCATCCAAGAAATGCGTTGGACGGGGCAAGGCAAACAATGTCAGAATTGGAAAAGACACTCCGAGGCCCAAACATCGACTCGGACCACTATCTTGTTGCAGCCAAGATACGCACCCGCCTCTGTGCAGCAAAAAATGTGCGCCCAAATATGCAAGGAAAGCTTAACGTCGAAAAGCTGCAATCACAACAGACAGCCAGCGCTACTCGACTCTCACACCTGCTCTCAGAGAGCACTCTTCAACAAACCGACATATGCGAGCAGTGGAACCACATTTCCCGCTCATTAAGTACCGCCGCCGAAGAAGTAGTCGGATTTCAGCGAGCCCGAAAGAACAACTTTTACGATGAGGAGTGTCAGGAAGCTGCAGAGAAAAAAGATGCCGCCTACAGGGCCACGCTGCGATCGGGCGCAACGCGCGCTATGTGAAGAGGGAAGCGAGACGTATTTGCCGCAACAAGAAGAGAGAGGCAGAAATACGTGAGTGCGAAGAGCTTGAAATGCTGGCCGACAGGAGGAATGCCCGAAAATTTTACCAGAGAGTTAGGCGACTTACGGAAGGTTTAAAGACAGGGGCGCACTCCTGTAAGAACAATAATGGCGACCTAGTAACTGATGTCCAGAGCGTACTCAAATTATGGAGGGAACACTTTTCCGCCCTACTAAATGGTAGCAGCACGGAAAGTTGTGGAGAAGAAGAACCCGAGCCCGCAATCGATGATGACGGAGTCGACGTTCCACCGCCTGACTATGACGAGGTACGTATAGCAATAACGCGGCTGAAAAACAACAAAGCCGCTGGAGCTGACAGCCTGCCAGCTGAGCTATTCAAGTACGGCGGCGAGGAGTTGATAAGGTGCATGCATCAACTCTTGTGCAGAATATGGTCAGATGAACGCATGCCCGCGACTGGAATTTAAGTGTGCTCTGCCCAATCCACAAGAAAGGTGACACCGCCATTCGCGCCAACTACCGCGGGATCAGCCTTCTAAGCATAGGTCACAAGGTCTTATCGAGCGTATTGTGTGAAAGACTGAAGCCCACCGTCAATGAACTGATTGGGCCTTATCAGTGTGGCTTTAGACCTGGCAAATCCACCATAGACCAGGTATTCACAATACGCCAAATCTTGGAAAATACCCGCGAGGAAAGGATCGACACTCACCACCTATTTGTCGACTTTAAAGCCGCTTTTGACAGCACTAAAAGGAGTTGCCTATACGCCGCTATGTCTGAATTTGGCATCCCCTCAAAACTCATACGGCTGTGTAAAATGACGTTGAGCAATACCACCAGCTCCGTCAGAATTGGAAAAGACCTATCCGAGCCGTTCGCCACAAAACGGGGTTTCAGACAGGGCGACTCCCTTTCATGTGACTTCTTTAATCTGATGTTGGAGAAGATAATAAGAGCTGCAGAACTGAACCGCTCAGGAAGAATTTACTATAAGAGCGTGCAATTGCTGGCTTATGCCGATGACATCGACATCATCGGTAACAAAAACCGCGAAGTCTGTTCTGCCTTTTCCAAGTTGGATAGGGAAGCAAAGCGCATGGGTCTGGTGGTAAACGAGGACAAGACGAAGTATCTCCTGTCATCAAACAAACAGTCAGCACATTCGCGCCTTGGCACCCACGTCACTGTTGACAGTTACAATTTCGAGAAAGTAGAGAATTTCGTTTACTTGGGAACCAGCATTAACACCGATAATAATGTCAGCATTGAAATCCAACGTAGAATCACTCTTGCCAACAAGTGCTACTTTGGACTGAGTAGGCAATTCAGGAGTAAAGTCCTCTCTCGACGTACGAAAACCACGCTCTATAAGTCACTCATCATGCCCGTGCTGGTATATGGCGCAGAAGCATGGACAATGACAACATCCGATGAGATGAGGCGGCTCTTGGGGTGTTTGAGAGAAAGATTTTGCGGAAGATTTACGGTCCTTTACGCGTTGGCGACGGCGAGTACCGCAGACGATGGAACGATGAGCTGTATGAGCTTTACAACGATATGGACATAGTGCAGCGAATTAAAATACAGCGGCTCGATGGCTTGGTCATGTCGTTCGAATGGACACCGACGCTCCAGCTCTGAAAGTATTCAACTCGGAACCCGCTGGTGGTAGCAGAGGAAGAGGGAGGCCCCCACTGCGATGGAAAGATCAGGTGGAGAAGGACTTGGCCAAAATCGCTTAGGCGGTTACAGCGCCAAAAAAGAAGAAGAAGTGTTCTACATAAATAGTATGGTATCTCCAATGCAAAAAAAAAATCTGCAAAACATTGATTCACACCTAAAACATTTCTGGTATGAATTACGCGTTGCTTAAAGTCCATTGGACAAACCGTAAGATACGCCTGCCTCTTCTGGTTGTCCCCATTTCCCTAAGCAGTGATCTTTCCGTTAGGCACGGTGCATATAAGAGCGATACGATATGAAAGGGACATCGACATGCTGTGTAGATACGAGGGAATTGATACGAAGTGATAAAAACTGTGCACACTTTCACGACAGCGACACTGCGACGACATAATATCGCTTGCGTATCGACCGAGCCACACGGTTTGCTATCACACCGCAAGTGGTATTGCGCGTGTCGCATCGCTCTAATGTGCACCGTGCCTTAAACTCGTGCTCAGCGTGTGCCATTACTTTCATTATGAGTACTTATAACACCTTTGTGCAATTATTATGCCAACTAACCAACTAAAGTACCGTACACTTGGCCAAAGTAAACAAATACATAAATCGTATGCAAGCGAGCGAAGAGCTGCGCCCCACAATGGCAAAGACGAATGCTAGAGCGTGATGAGAGCAAAGAAAACAATCAAGCGGAAGATTATTTCCACCTGCCAGCCAAGGCAGGTTCAAGACAAAGACACGTACAAGTGCAACAAAACAAAAAAACAAAAACGCAAACAACTATAACTGCCTCAAGGCTGAAGCACATACTATACATATGTGCATACAGTGGGGAGCAAATATGAGTATATTGTGAGTTTTGTTAAATATTTTCAAGGTTTTTAAAGCAAATTTTTTTCTTGTTATTTTAAAAAAATATATAAACCATATTTTTAACCCACATCGCAAAAGAGAGGAAGAAAAAAGATTTTTTCTTAACAGCGGTCGCTCCTCGGCAGGCAATGGCAAACCTCCGAGTGTATTTCTGCCATGAAAACCAGCTTCTCATAAAAATACAATCACCGTTCGGAGTCGGCGTAAAACTGTGGGTCCCTCCCCTTTGTGTGACAACATCAAGACGCACGCCACAAATCAGAGGAGAAGCTCGGCCAAACACTAACATATGTATGTGTAAGCGCCAATCGATTATTATTATTACTTATAGAAGTCAAACTTTCGAACTGTATACAGAGCTTAGAAAAATTATACAAGCTTTCATTAACATTTTGAACTTTTTATTCTGAATTTTAAGAAGATTTCTATAAGTAGTTTTGCTAAAAATATACATAAACCATATTTTTATAAAAAAATAATAAAACAATTAAACTTAAAGAACCCTGCAAATATTTTACAAAAATCACTATTACTCATTTTTGCTCCCCACTGTATGAACATTAATATATACATGAATACAGGAAAGAAAACCACTGCCAGCATGGTAGTTATGAGCTGAGGCCGAGGGAGAGCGTGACAAGAAGGAAAAGCCCTCAAGAAAAACAAATTAGTTAAGGAAATGCATAATAAAACACTGCCGCGGAAAATAAATGAACTTTTGCAAAGCGCCAACGAAGGTGACCGGGTTGATGGCACGGAGATCTCAGCGCAGGGTTGCCGCTGCTGCGAAAGGGGCCAACGTGGAAAGTGAAAAGTGAAAAGACTGATGAGGCATAAGAAATGTTAACGGCAACGAGAAGGAGACTGATTGGCTGGCAAAGCGTGCCTGGACAACGAACCGACAGCGCGGCAATGGGCAAAGAACTTGGCACAACTTTTTGCATTAAGCGTTCGAGAGTTGGCGGAGCGCAAGAAAAACTCGGAATTGCTTGTGTGTGCGCGTTTTGTGTATGCGCTGTATGTACCGTAAGCGCCACAAGGCATACAAGTCGCATACTTTTGAAAGACAAAGTAAATCAAGTGAAGCAGAAGTAGTGAAGAAAATTGTGTTCTTAGTTGAAGTAGAAAGGCTACAGTTTAATACGAAAATGACCATTGGAGCGGTGGCGGCACGGGTGATTGCACCCGTAAATTAACAACTTTAGTACGAATTTGTTGCAACTTCACCTTCTGCCTGCTGCTACTGCTTCGTCTTCGTCTTCCAACTCATTTGCTATGTTGTCAAGTATTGTGGGTGCTTTTTATACGCTCTCACCCCCCTGCTGTTGCCACATGCCAACCAAAGTCAATTCCTTGGTATAGATTTCTAAAAAAGGGACCCTGTTTTGCTCCAAGCCGGGCTGCCTGCTTTCCCGCAGAGCCACCAATGAAGTCAATTTTTTGACTTTCTTGCTGCTTTGAATCAGCCGCTGCTGGTATGGTGTTGGCTGGCGAATTTGCTCACAAAGTTATCACTCTCAGTTGCTTAGGTCATTCATTATATCTCCCCTTCGCTACTTTTTGTTCGAGGTTCAAGTCAGTCAGGCAGTAGGGCACTAAGTGACTTACTACTCCACCAGCTTGCTTGTCAGTCAATCACTCCAGTAGGTGGATAGCTGAGAACGAGTTATGTTTTTGTTGTTGTAAATTTTTCGTATATAAAGGTTTTTGTTGCAAATCATGGCATTTCGGGATTCAGTGGCCCGCCGCCCTTAATTAATTTATTATGTTTAGGATATTCGCTGTATTTTGGGGTAATTTTCTCGCCTTGCAACTGCTTGTAAGCATAATTTCTGCGAAGATAGAAACAAGCTGTATCCAATTGCAAGTTGAGGGAAATGTAGCGAAATATAAGCCAATAAATTAATTTGCACTTGAATTTTTTTTTTTCGTTTTGGGCACTCAATCTTTTGTTAGCTCACTTTAGCGGATTTTCGTGCAACCGAAACCGAAATTATTACAAAGAAAAAATCATTTATTAAAGCAAATAACGAAAGAGGCTTAAACGATGTAAAGTTCTGGTATGAAAGAGCATAATTGAAAACTCAAGAAAAAATTGTACGACCTTCCAAGGCCATCTTTACTTTAATGGCCCCTCCGAATTTCGTAGCAAAAAGCAAGAAAGAGTAGTTTCAGCGACCCAACAAAGCCCTCGAGGCTAAGCGCGTGACATGAGAGACGATAGTAAAATGCTTCGCACCGATTTCATGTCATGCCATTAATTAAGTACGAAATACAAAAGTAACAGCCACGCTGGAAGAGACAACGGCTACGACCATGAATTTGTCGGCGTCACATCTTGATGGAAAATGGAAACGATGATAATAAGAGTGATAAAAGTAAGGCAGATACAACGAGAAGCGCACGAGCGACGTACATTAGCATTTTCATCATTTCACTTAACGACAGAAGCAGCTTCTCATTATTTAACCACTACTACCACAACAGTAAAGCAGTCGCGGTAGTAGTTAGCGGCGAGCGTTGTATGAAGGCGGGGACGTGGCATATATGTATGTAGGTGGGCAGCAAGCACACCCTCGCCTTTGTGTCTGTGAAATTTGTTAACAACTTAACGCTAAGTTAAAAGTCAAGTACACCAAAGAAATTCACAAATGACCCCAGGGCGTAAAACGACAAACACACAGAGCGGCGACGACAATTGTGTCGAGAAAGCGCAATTGAAATTTTTGACGCGCCCACGCGATACAAATTTAAAAATTAGCGAACGGAAATTCAAGTAGAATAAAAAAGTTAAAAGAACAAGTTCACAGCTGATAAGTGCCTGTGAACTTACATAAATCGGTTGGACAGTTCAAGTGGCTAGCATTTACGTAAATAAAAGCGTGAGGGTAATGACAAGTGTGCTGCGGCATTATGCCCAGACAAGATGCATAGTTGTTTTTAGGAAATGCTGTACTCAATCCCGAATCTCGCGTTCAGTGGAGCCACATTACCCAGTCTTTATATACCGTCGCCGAATAAGTAATAGTTGGATTTCAGTGAGGTCGAAAGTACAACTTGTAGGACGAGGAATGTCACGAAGCAGCAGAGAGAAAAATATATCGCCTACACGGCATGACCTCTACATATAGGGGACTGAATAGGGAAGCGAGACGGATTTGCCGCAATACTTAGTTGGAACGCTGAGCCAGGGCAACTTAGATCGACGACCCGAAAGCTTTGAAGTAGGTTGGGTTATATTTATCCCTAAGGCAGGGAAACCTGATTACGCTGAGGAAAAGGATTTCACACCGCCGAATACGGTCACAACTCCGGTACCGGCTTCTACTTGAAGGATTTGCAGATCAGGAGAGGGGGGTTTTGCTACTCTGTAATGCGATACGAAAGGGCAATGCCTATCGCATCGCATTTTTCTTTCGCAACGAATTACAGAGTAGCCCCCCAGTCAGTTTACCATATGGCTGCAGAGTCTTCCAAGCTGTGATATGCTATAGACTAGGCAGTTAATCTTCGTCGATAGACAAGCGGCTATGAAATCAATAGGATCCAGGTAGTGAAATCGGGAATTGTACGGAAATGTCGTTCCGACGTGGCATATTTGGCAGCTGATGAGATGGCCAGAGATGGCCATGAGATGCCAATAAGTGAGGCAGACAAATCTATATAACCATGATTCCGAAGCCTCAGGGCCCTTATAGCCGCGGTTAAATAGTAAAAAGATGGGAGACCTTCCGAAACTGTATAGATCTGCATGGCAGCGATGCTCTAACGATGGCGAATACCAGCGACTTCTCGCTACAGAAACGGCGGCGATGAGAGCGAGAAAAAATCAATTGACCACTTTTTGTGTTTGCCTTTATTTTCATATTTAATCGTCATCTTTATGCCCGCACACATCTTCATTGTATGTGTATGTATTTAACCTTTCGAATGATGCACGACTTCTCAAATTTCAAATACATTTGTACATATGTGTGTATGTAGATATTAAGTGCATGCATCGCACACAAATGAAAACTTCATATTAAATTATAAAGTAAACAAAAGAACTAGCTACAGAAGAACAAAGAATGTGGAGTCCAACAAAGCCAATCATCAAATAAGCGGCCAGTTCGCATCGATTTGCATGTGTGTGTGTGTGTGTGTGTATTTGAGGGCAGACAACAAAGAAGGCAGAGAGCGAAAGTGCAATTTGCTAACTTTAATTTCAGTTTTGTTTATTTATGTGCTTGAATGCATGTGTGTGTGTGTTCACTATGCGCCAGCTGACGACCGCTTTAGTGCATGGTTTTAATTAAGCTACTTGCCAGCACAAACAAGGAAGACAGACACATACCTACAAACAAGCACACTGTATGCAAATCTACAAACAATACCACAAATAAATGAAAACAAATAGACAAACACAGCAACCAGAATATTAATTAATTTTGCATTAGAATTGAAATTGCAGTAAGAGTGCAAACATGATAGGCCCAAAGGCTGGGGAAAGGAGGCGGAGGCACCGAAATAGCGGTAGAGTGACGTAGCAGCGGGTCGCGTGCCGCTCTCCGACAAATGAAACAACAACAGTTTGCTGCAGCAGTGAAATTCATCTGGCGCTATTTTTAGCAAAGTAGCGATGCAGAAATTTTAATGCGAATAACAAAATGCCAGCCAGTGCAAGTAGAAGTGGAAAATGCGCGCAAAATATGCATAGAGAAAATAAAAAAAAATAAAAAATAAAAATAAAATGAATATTTGCAAAAAAAAACGCTTTGGGAAACTCTTCTAAAATTCAATGCAGCAACGGAAAGAGGTTTTCATTTTTTCTTGCTTTTTTTTCTTCTTTGGTTTGAGCTACAGAAGCATGGCAAAAGAAGAATGCAAAGACTTTCGGGAAATAAGAATTTTGATTTGAAATTTGCCTTTACTCTACGCTGAAAACAGCAAGATTTTATAAATAAACAACTCAACTACAGCCAGTGCGATATTTGTTTACAAATGTGCCACAGCGCGAGAAAGCAGCAGCGAACGGGAGTGGGAGCGATGAGAAAATGTAATTTTGCGAATTCATATGTTTATGCACAAACGTCTTTAAAGCAATTTCGGGAATTCGCAAAAGCAAAAACAACTACGTGCACGAAATTTCGCAAAAAAAAGAAAATTTCCATCGAAAAATTACATGCAAATTTATCATTTTGCGGAAAATTTGGCATTGCCGCTACTAAGCAATTTGTGAAAATTAACAGACATGTATTTGTAGTATTTTAAGCACAGGCGTGTGTATGTAGATATGTGTATGAGTAATTACCGCTACACTTTTAGGTGGCAAATTAACGGTGCATTCAACTTCAGTTTGGACTACGGACTAACGCGGAAAATGGTATTTTGAGCAAATTTTTTTTTATGAAAAAAAAATAAATAAACACCTAATAATAAGTTCAATTATGTTTTAATTTACACTATGCAATTTAGATACACTCGAATATAAAATAACACAAAAAAACAATACTCAACTACATAGAAAAGTGGTTTTGCAAGGCGATTTCGAAAAAAAAAATGTTTGCCGAAAATAGGGGTCGCACACATTTTTCGTCACATTTTTCGTCACATCTTCATCTTCGAGGAGAATTTTTTTTGTTCCAAAGTTCATTGACCCCAAAATCTGTGAAAAACGCACTTTCGAAAAAAGTGTTGGTTAGGGCCTTTGGGAATTAAGGTGACGATATGGTCTATGCAAAAAGAGTAAAAATGCTGTAAATTTATGAAATTTCATGTTGAGCGCTTAATGAATTATTTTCATGCATGTTTAACTTTTCTGCTTGTAAATTTTTAAATATTTGCGCGCAAGCAAAAACTTTGAAATATTTGAGTTGTAATTTAATTGCTGAATGCTATGATAAACAGGCATACATACACATGTACATTCATATCTACATATGTACATACACACATCTAAGAGCGAATGCGCGAATAAAAAAAAAAAAACAATAATATTGCTATTACTGTCCCTACATTTTTTTATCCACAGAACTTAATTTTTATTAAAAATACAAGCTGTAAGCTGAACTATTTATTTATGTGATACCTGCAACAACGCAAAAATGCAATTTGTGAGGAATTCGTCACGTATTTAATTGAAAAAATTATAGTTTTTATTCTACGAGTAGTGCACGAAAGCCTGAAATCCCACAACAAAAACCAAAACTTAAATAAACCTTGGAATGTGCGTTCTATTTGGTGGCTTATGCCTCAAAATGTGCCAGCTAGCCCAACCAATGGGACGCACTCTTGCTCGGTGTACCGGGAATACGTACATTTTAGTTTTTGTTAAGGTGCAGTCAGATGTGACAATGCAATATATTTCGAAAAGTCTGCCAAGTTGAGAAATTTCTAAAAGTGATTGCATGAGCAGTCACACTACGCATGTACAGAAAGTGTTTTTCGAAAGTTCTTTTTTTGTTTTTGAAAAGCGAATTTCAGAAAAATTTTCTCAAAAAACTTGTTGGCTGTTCACGCAGTGAATGGATTTTTGGCAATATTTCTCAACATTAAAATGCAACCGTGAGCCGCGTAATCGGTTATTTGTTATTCGTAAAAATTAGGCCGGGGACTATCTGTTATTATTTATTATTACTATTATTAAAAATATTATAAATTAATTACAAAAAAAAATTAAAACCAAAAAACATCACTGGCAGCAGAAATAAAAATTGCTAGTGCAGCACGAGCAATTTGAAATAAATTTTCGAAAGCGATTTTATTTCTGAAACTGATTTTCGAAAAGTGACAAAAACATCTTTCTGGATGTTCACACGAGAAAGTAAAATTCGACAGCTAATTGCATAGAAAAGTTTGAAATATTGCAACGTCTGGCAGCACTTTTATACCAGTACATATGTATCTAGTTGCGATTGCTTGCCGGCGAGCATTGTTCAACGAAGCGGCAGCAGACAAAACGCAACGGCAACAATGACACATAGATCAGCCGCAGCCAAATGTAGAAATTAACCGCCGCAAAGTCGTGGCAAACAATCGGACGAGAGCGGACGACCGGCTTAGCCGCCGAGCGGCGGGTGGACCATACAACGGTCAGTCAATTGATCCAAATGCCCGACAATCGCTCCATTTTAACGCAGTCAGCGCCAGCGACAACGCACGTATGCCGTTTTTAGCACTCAGCTCCCAGGCAGTGCAAATTACATATGTATGTATGTATGTATTGCTCTGGTGCAATGCTGTTGTGGTTATTGTTTTTGTTGTGTTCGCTATTATGTTAATGTTGCAAGCAGATAGATTGGTGAGCTCATTTCACTTTGGCGTTCGTATTTGCATTTACATTTGTACACTATTTGCGTTGTTTTTTTTTGTATACAACTCTGCGTCAGCCAATTCCGCTTCCCGCTTTGTTGCTGGATTTTAGCGCCTTCTGGTCTCTGCAGTGGAATTCGACTGCTGGCATGCAAGTTGTATGGCACAATTGTTTTCAGTTCGCATAATAGAAGCAGCAAAGTGGGAATAATGTTTTCCGATCTTTTCAAATGGAAATAAAATTGAAATTGAAACTTTTCTAACAAATTCTCTGCATTCCTCTTTTGACGCCTGAAGCCAGTCAAGTTGTGGTTGCAATTGGAGTTCTCTGACACTTTAGTTTTTTTATGACATGGAGGTCAGATAAGTTTGATTGGCAGTAAATTATGATTATGTAGTACACTATCAGCTGGGGGTTTTTCGGCCCCAGGAGTTCAAATACGAGAAAATGGTACAGAATCCTCCTAGTCCTAGGCGAAAGTAAATAAAGATTATTGCACCCGGGCTTGGGACTGCACATATCACCACAATTTGTAGGAGAAACCCCAAAAGGATATGAAAGAACAGATGGGCTTGGAAAATTATTACTCTTCTGCCAAATTTACCAAACTGTTGTATGCATCTTACTAGTTTGTCGAGAAAACTAGAATGTAGCTTTTCCATTCTCAATACATCCAACACAAAAATGGACCATTTTAGTTTAGCGTAGGCCAGACAGCTGCAGAGCAAATGCTCTAAACTATCTTCATTCTGCATCGTTCCCTTTAGGGGTCGCGGCTCTCTCATTCTCTGTCTAAGAAATAATTTCGCTACGACCCTGTCTAGCTATTTTATGAAAAACTTGGTTGTTTATCGGATGCCAGTATTCCACTAACGGTTCTCATAAGCCTTACAAAGGATTGCCTTGTTGTCTCATCGCTAGATATTTATTTTTTATCCTGCAAACTATTCGAAAACTTGGCTACAAAAATAATTTCGAAATTCTGTGTAGAACCCGCTATGAAATAATTTTTGAAATTCTGTAGCCAACCTGCGAGTGATGAATAACCCTTTGTGCATACGCATATTTGCACTACTACATAATCTACATTGAATAACGAATTTGCATTGGGTTACGTTTCAATAAACCCACGCAAATCGGCATCAACACAAAATGTTGCAGGATATGTTTGTGTTGGTGTTGGAGGATTAAGTTCGTTCTTAAATTCCCTTTGATTTATTGCACGACAACGTAGCATTGGGACATAACAAACTATAAGTATGTGCGTCTGCTTTGGACGTTAACGTTGTTCATTGTTGTTATCATTGCCGCTTACGAGGAATTTGTCCGAGATCAAAATCGCAAAAACGGGAAAAATGAAACCCTTCAACAAAGTAGCCAAAGTAGACCACCCACAAAGACACACACAAACACACACTTGGAGCATGGCTAATTAACAACGCTCGAAAGGAGCGTGCGGCCAAATCCTGCCTGAACACCAGCCTTCCTATCTTCCTTTTGCGTGAGCTAAACGCTCTTGCGGCACGTACGCCCCATTTCCCTAATTATGTAAAAGAGTTTCGGTGGTGCGTTGCCTACTTGTCTGTGCGCTAACTTCCATATGCTCCGCTTAACGTGACACTTTCGCTTTTCCTCTTGGTGCTTTTCTAAAGCTGCGGCTCACCACTTGAGTGCGATTTATCACAATCGAAAGGTATCCAAGACGAGTACTCGTTCATTCGCCTAATCGCTCGTACGGCTAGCCGTTTGCCCAATGGCGCTGCGTTGCTTTCCTTTTGGAATTTAAGTATGATGCAGGCAGTCAATTTTTTCGGGTTTCTCCAAAAAAAAAACGAGGAAATAAAAAAATTTAAGCAAAATCTCATTCAACCAACCTACATATGTTGGACGGCGAACACAGGTTTAGCGAGTGTGTCAGCGTGTTGCATGCTGCGTACGTGCATACTTAGCTTCTTGACGCTCCCGTATGTACATATGTACGTAAGGGAGTCGGAAATGCTGGATATGCACGTTCAAGGTTTTGATTTCCTTGCCGGATGTGACCTCAGGCAAACATTTCTACATTGCTAAAGCCACAGCTGCTTTGATTTCCACCAATATCTCCACATACATACATATGTTAGTTTTTTTAATACATTTTGTTATTATTTTACTCTTAGCTAATACTAATGCATATGTACATAAGTAGCAATGTCGCATACTTGATCCTTTATTTTACAAAATTTGTGAAGCTATCAAAAAATGATTGTATGTATGTATGTATTTGAGTCCTTGACGCAGCTTTAGCTTCATCCTTGAAGCTCATACCTTTCATATGCGCAGCAGCTCATATATATGCGTATGTATGTGTATGTGTTTGTATTTGAATTCGTGTATCTTTGTATGCATGTCGCGCTACTGTCTGGCTTAATGAGATTAAGTGGATTTGTGCGCATTGTTTTTGCAGCAGCAGCAGCTTTCTACTCTTACTTTTCCTTTCCATTTTTTTTTCTACTCTGACCTCTATCGCCAAATTCAACTACACCCGAACTTCACTGCACGAAACTGCAGCTATATGAAAGCCTTGGATGACAGTTGCTGTCGTTATTATTCATGGTTTGTGACGTTTGCTTTTTTGCTGTGGGGGGGGGGGGATTAACTGTTTTAGCAAAATTTACGAGAGAGCTACATTAAACATAAGCATAGCGAATTAGACGGTGTTATTTTTTTAGCATATTTAGTGCCTTTTTCTCCAGTAGGTTTTAAAATTCGACCCTTCGAACAAAAAGTTTTTTAGAACAAAATTTCTGTTTAAAGAGCAGATACATTTTTAAACCTACTTGAGAAATTATTTCAATCTCTGAACACAGTTTTTCCGCACCTTCTTATAAAATATCCACGCCTATAAAAGATTTCGAGAATTGTGCAGATAAAAAATTTCGAGAATTTAATTTAAAAGTGAAAAATCGTTAATTTTTAACTCTGCGTATTTCCAGACACAATTACCGCAAAACGATGTTCAGTCTATGCTTACTATAAACATATCGATATACGAATTATATGAAATACATATGTACAATAAAAAAACTTGCTGAAATACTGTTATCCGTATCTATAAACGAATGAAATTGTGTTTAGGTGAATATGCGCCCAAAAGTAAGTGTGTACCTGAAATACGATAAAAATGGACTTTGATTAGGATCAAAACTACACCCAGAAAATCGAACGTTAAAACACATTTCCAATGGCAGATAAGAGAAAGGAAATGAGGTAGTAGATATGAGAATTTTGTGCCCAATAAAATAACATATAAAATTGAAATACCAACAAAACAGCAAATATAAAAAAAATAACTGCTGCCAAATAAAAAAACTAATAAAAATAAATGTTTGGGGCATAACGACGAAGTGCCTGTACATAGTACATACATATGTATGTATGTATGTAATTTGAGATTGATAAAGAAAATACCGTGATATCTAAATAGGTATGTATGTATGTATACAAGTACATACATACATACATACATACGTACAAACATGCATCTAAGTATGGGTATGACTACTTACCAGTCAACTCCAGCGGCCATCCCCTATATTCGAAGAAAGCACTTGAACTTGGAGTGACACAGAAAACTGCTCTTCACATACCTAAATAGCGTAATAGGATATTGCAGGGCAGTTGGAGAGCGCCGATAAAGCCGTAAATTATTTCTTGCACATAATATCGAAAGAAAAAAATCGCTACCCTAGAGGCCAGGTGATGGATGGCAACAAGGTACTACAGGCAACTCAGTTTACTGATAACCCTGATATTTATTGCGAAGAAGTGAAATGGGGACAAAAATAACGAGACTGTGAAATATGAATTTAGTCTGGCATAGATAAAAAAATAATAAGAAAAATATGAGGAAAAAAAAAAAGAAAATTAAGAAAATTGAGCTTGTTGGAGCATAAGTATCTACAGTACATATGAAAACTCTGCGTACAAACTGACCTCAAATTTGGTGTGAGCAATTGGGACAGCAGGGAATGGAAGACAATTGTGAAATTTTAGCTAGAAACCGTCACTAGAATTTGTTTACGAAGGTAAACACCGTCATACGGAAAAATTAAATCAGCGTAATCATGGCGTATCTACGCTTAAACAAAATGTCTACCAAGGAGATACACCATGGAATGGAATGTGAAAATATTTTGCGACTCGGCTCCTCATTTTTTTTACAATCGAAAGGGGTTATTTTAAATCGTTAAATAAGTCACATTCTCTTACTACTTAAAGCTTTTAAGTGTGACTTCTTTAGCGACGGTAGTGCGGTAAACAATTGCCACGTTGCAACGGAAGTGCATATCCTAACTTTGGCACAGAATTTAAGCATTGCTTCGTGGTTGTCACATTAGGGCGGGTCAATTTGTATGGGAGGTTTTTCGACTATAAGCGTGTAATTCTAAGCAAATTTGCCGAAGGAACCATGGGTCTAAAATCATTTTAGAGTTTGCCAAATTGCGAAAATAGGTTTCGTAGCGTTTCACGGTAGTGTCGTAAATACGTGCTAAATTTTGTATAAAAAAAAAAAATGAATTGAAATGAATGTTCACTATATTTTCTTGCTGCTCGTGACTATTTATTCAGTTCTGCAGTTTTAGCTGAATAATTAAATCCGAATGCCATCATTTTGTATATTTGTAAATAAAGCTAGGCTAATGGTTTAGAAAATAAATATTAGGTACTTAAAAGTCAAACGCTTTTTAGGAAGCTTTGCATTTTACATAAGTAAATACTTCAATTGCTAATTAAATAATTTAAGAAGGCTGCAAATGAACAAAGAGACAATTTTAGTCGCAGTCATAACTAGCAAAAGATTATTGCAGTCATTTAAAACTTCAATCAAATGAATAATTTAGTGAAAACGATCGAATCCTTTAATACCTCCATCGATAGGAGGCTTAGAGAGAAGAGCTTAAACTGGGCGAACAGACACTTACGACAAATCGGACAAGAGACGCCCACGTGCTATACCCAGAAAGCTGCACAAAAATAAAAAAAAACTTACTAAGTAATACCAAATGAATACTAGGAACTAGGAAAAACCGAGATTTCATTTGGTAGCATTTCACATATTAACAAATTTCGCTCGGAAATGGTATACGCTCAAAGAGCATCGATCGAACGTGAACTATCGAGACAATAGGCCGTATGAATAAAAACCAAGCAACTGGTTTTTCTTAAAATTTCAAACCTTTTATTAAAATTTATTTGAATAAATCGAGTAAAAGATCTCAAATTTTAAGGAATAGCAGTTGTTTAGTTTTTATTCATAAGGCCCGATGCTTCCGTTTTAAAACCAAAATTGCCTTGAAGTATACTTCTCTTTCTCAATCTGGCCTCCTTTGGTTTACACCTCTTTCCAAGACTTAAGAGCAAAGGCGAAAGATGTCTGAAGAAGATAAAAAGTGATGACTGTGGTATAGGCATTTATTGAGGACAAAAGCCAAGTGCTTTCTTCTTTGAACGACACTAAGTTCGCATTCAGGCCAAGGAAAATTGATCAACTAAATATTTGACTGTGGGGACCTACCCTGGTCGTCTAAAGGCCATATTTGAAAAAAAAAACTAGATACACTTCATTATTTTATTATTTTCAGAGAATACCCAACAATATTTTCGTTATGTCGCGTATTTTTTTTACTGAGTGTGTATAGCATCTGCTGCTCGTTGACGCGAAAAATCTGTCATGTGTATACATGGCGTATGATAAATTTCCAAACATCCTTACTTAATTTATGTAAAGTACATATACTCGTATACTTGAGTACATATGTACATATATGTACATACATATGTATATATGTTTATGTGTAGGCATGTGAGCATATCTACTTGCTGCAGCAAAACTGTGAAAGCGACCAATAAACAAGAATTTAAATGGCATGGCCGGATGAAGGTATTTATTACGAGCACATCGGCATTAAATTAAGCAAATATAGCTGGCGCTCAAGAATGGCATGGCACACAGTGGCTTTGGTAGGAGTAAATATTACACGAATAAAAAAAGAAACGACACTTTTCATAAATTTCTAAAGCAAGTCTCTAAACATTTTACGATTCCGTCGACATAACTCCCGCGGCAGCAATATAACTGGGCTGAAGATTCGGAAGTAAAAGTTGTAGAAGCTTGGATAAGACGTTCATAAATTTGTACGAAGAGCGCAAGCCAAAGGAGCTGTGGACAATATTTTATGAATTACAAGCACTAGTGCCGACCTGTGCCACATGTAGGTATGTGCAAGTTTTTCGACCAATACGAGAATGACAAAAAACAAAACACACAAAAAACTCAAAGTACAAACATGGCAAAAGACTTTTGTTGATCATGGGGGGGGGGGGGGACTTCAAAGTTTTGCATATGCCAAAGCGAAAACTATGCAAAAGTAAAAATATACTTACACCGTTTGCACAAGAGTAAATAAATTTAAATGAATCATTTCCCCTCTTATTGCCACATAGCCGCGTTTTAGGCGCTTTGCCTAGCCACACGTCGCAGCAGACAAGGCTAAGCGTGTGAGGCATCAAATGCGCACATGTGTGAGCAGACTAAATAGAATAAGCCACCTACACACATACATATACATATATGTACTTGTTTGCTGCTGCTCAATTCGATTCGTTTGCCTGCCAATTTCAATATTTGCTTATGTAATAAAAATTCAATTTAACAAAAGTTTGAATAACTTTGACAAAATATGGGCAAAAAAAAAGTGATAAAGACACACACACACTCACAAAATGGAAAAGTGGTATATCGAAGAAGGAAATAAACAGTCAAAGCGTAAACTTTCTTGCAGACCAATATTACTAAGGGTTGCGGCTTTGAAATTTGCAACTGACAGAGAGCATCGCCTTCTGCCTGTTCAACAGCTACTTGCCAAGCGCTCAAGTGCGGCTGGCGAGCGGAGTGTGACGAGTGACAGCGAATGCGTCTTCAGTGCGGACCTGCCAAAGATTTTCACTGCAGCCGGGCCGAGCAACCGAAAAATATGCGCACTTAGCGAAAATGTCTGCAAAGTAGGGCTGGGATAAGCCGGATATTCGAATATCTGAATAAAAAAACCGAATACATTTACAGGTAACGGATATTAACCTGTTATCCGAATAACAAAATGAAGGAATATTAACCGGATATCTGGATAAAAAAGGAACGAATATTAACGGAATATCCGTATATTCGAATGTTATCCATATGCACGAATATCCAAATACACGTATTCCGGATAGTTCCATCCCTACTGCAAACAAATGTTTTCATGCAACTTCGCCTGCACAAGTGTGAGTGTGTGATTTTTCGATAGCGTGTGCGGGTGTGTGATGGGTACATAAATGTGTGCAATTGTGCAGCGCCGAAAAGCACAGCCAACAACGTTTTTGGTTAACGGAAATACTAAAAACGACCGAGGGGGGGAGTGGAGGTGCCTCAAGGGGAAAATCTGGCAGTGAGAAGTCGCTCGGATGTGTGTGGATGTGTTCTACGAGAAAATGCTGGCAATGTTGGTATCGTTAGGCAAATTACAAGGCTATTTCCCCGCGCGTGTGTGTGTGTGTGTGAAGAGCAGTATGTGCGCGCCTGTGTGCTTATGGGCGAGCGTTGACGCGTATCTCGATTGGCTCATAAAGATGTGTAAGCACAGACAGATTAGTGTAAACGGGGTAAACATATGGGTTTAGTAGATATGCTGGGGAATAGACGACGATTGAATGGATTCAGATTTGTATGGAATGAAAGCGGATTAGAGGTAAATACATATGGGTGAGAAGCGAGCTTTTGGAGAATAGAAAAAGAGAAAAATGATTTGAATAAAACACTAATAAATTGTTAAAAGGAGCAGAGGACTAGCACATATTCACATGCCGTTGTTCCTTTGCAGACAAATTTATGCAAATCATTTTAAAGCATAACAGAAAAAAATCTGAGACTGACCAAATCTGGATTTATTTCATATTCTGGCACTCTTCGCCTGCCTCACCTTCACTTAGCTGCGTCTACGAAATTTATTAATTCATGTAGTTGGAAGTGTATTTTCTTAACATTTTAATTTTCTTCTTATTTTTAAGCCCTCGTTTTTGATTAAAAGCCACCAATTTAATTATTATTAAAAACAAATTTTGGTTATCGCTTTTACGTGGCACGCTGACGAGCATGACACAGGAAATCAACAAACAAAACTAAGAAATTAATTTAACTAACGAAGAGCTCCTTCAGGCTGAATGTCTGCAAAGTCAGCTCGAGGACAAAAACCGGCAAATTGCTTAGCATAAAAATGAGATATGCGAGGAATAAAAGAAGAACGTTAGCGGAAAAGAAAAATTAAAAAAATATCATAAATGCAGCATGGGAAAAAATTAGAAAAAAAAATTAAGAATTTGCGCGAAGCCCTCTTAGGAATGCTCAATGAAGCAAAGCTCTAGATGATTTAATTCCGCATAGAAATTCCAAGTAGTGGAAGCACTCGCATTTGTATGAACCGCATTTAATTGGAGATGATAGTGACCCACGGGTACGTAAGGTACGGGGGAAGCAAGAAGCACAAATACCAAAGCAACGCCCTGAAAAGGAGCACGAAAATAAGAGCTAAACTAAACAATCTGACTGCAGCGGAAAAAAATATAAAGAAAAACCACAAATGCAAAATGGATACAACTGCATAAATATGAAAAATAAACAAACGCATATGAAAACCCGCAAATAAAATCATCAAAAAATAGTAAGCGCAGCAGCGTCAAAAGTGCTGTTTGTTACCGGAATTGTAGGCACATTTGAAAACCGGATTGTGCCGGAGACTCTTACAAGTGTATCGCTCGGATAATAAATGAAGATTTGCATGCGGAATTCAACAACAAAACAGGCAGTGGTAGGACCGCGGCGGATCTAAAGCACTTCGCATTGGGGCCCAACAACTAGTCGACCGTTGAGTTGTTGCACTCGTGTTGCAATTCAAACTGAGCCCAGAAGCCCGGAGACCAACTCACACCACTCACTACGCATCCTGCCGCCCCAACAAGAAAAAATGTTTTACGAATTTTTAGCAACAGATTCCGCATTCGCTTGCGTTTTTCCGATTTCCGCTCAAGCGATAAGCTACAAACTTAAGCTGCACTCAATTATTGTTCTCCAACAGCGCAGAGGTTCGCGTTGTGAGCTGAGTGGATCCACGACGGCGACGGTTTGCACCATTGCCAACCAGCAACATGCAACGCAATGCTCGAACAACGATGGCAGGCACCCTCCCGCAGGTGGCAAAGCATTTCGTTGGAATAGCTGACTGACTTTATAAATTTATGCATGCAAAGAATTGGCACAAATTCGCCACATTCTCCTGTCCGCAACTGCATATTGCATACTGTACCTACTCCCGGCGCTTGTTGAGCCTGACTGCCTAGCGGTGGTGAAGCTCTGCTTGTTTTTTTTCTTCTAATAATGCGACTGCGGACATGGAGCAAGTTAAATTAGTGGAAACAACAGGCAAGTGCATCGAACAAATCGGAAGTGATGGCAAATAGAAGACAAACAACACATAGATACGAGGAATGAGAGCAAAAGAAGTGGGGTTGCAAAAGTAGTAGTGTTCCCATTATTATAAATAGTTGGCAAATTAAGGTAACTTGGAAGGCATTGAGCAGAGAGAAAATAATGAGCAAATACACGTTAATACATAAATATGAAACACGACATTAGTCTGCTAGCTCTAGCACCACTTTCGATCCCATGCTATAAAATTGGGTTAATTAAGGGCATTATTTTTATATTTATTTGTAGCTGCTTTCTTCTCCCACATCCAAAATATATCGAGGGCTTATATTCAATACCCTCTATCTGCAATTTTCACAAAAACTACTTTATGATGTTAGAACCCATCTGGGACTTACCAGTAATCACTGGCGTTAATTCTGGCTTTGCAATTTAATATTAAAGTACCAGGTTGACCAAGCTTTGCCCAGAGTTCATATGTATACTTTTTAAAGTTTTCAAGATTTGGATAGGTTTAAAAAATATTTTGGAAATAAAAAAAGAATTGGATTTCGATACCTATTAGGTAAATTTCTTACTACAAAATTTAGATGGCAACCCTATTCCGAAATACGCTGGAATGAATGGTACATATCTTGAGCGCATATGTACTGTGTATACATAAAAAATAGTGATTGAAATTAACAAAATAAATATTTGTATTACATAGAAGCATGGCAACCATGATGTAAAATTTTTTCTGACCAAAGTTCTCAACAATACCTTTCATTTGATATCCATATTGCGATGTTTTAGAAATATTGTGTGCAATCGAAAATAAGTGGCAACCTTACACTATTTTCTCAAGGGATAACATTTGGTACTTATATAGGGAAACCAGTTTTTAAGAACCTCCTCTTGGTACACATGAATAATAGTATTTGATCTTTCATCTTTAAACAAAAAAATTAAATAAACATGCGATTCAAAATAGGTGGCAGCCCAATTAAAAATATTTTTGAATTAACGACCTTAAAAATACCTTCCATTTTGTACCCATATTAATTAATTTGTAACTAACTTCGAATAGGTGGCAACCTTATACGAGTCTTCTCGGAGATAGTGCCTATTCAGATAACCTTAAAATCCAAAATGTTATCTGTGTATAAAATTTCAACAAAATGGTTAGAGCCGTTTCCGAGAACGCTATGGATATATATATATATACAATAATTGCTCGTTTAATGTAATAAGATTCTTGTCAAGTTTTATACAAGGTCAGCATTAATATCACCCATGACAGTTAAGTCTTAGATGAATTTTTGTATCAGAATCTCATTTTTGTGAAAAGTGCAGATATAGGGTATTGAATATAAGCCCTCGATATGTAGTTTATCAAAGCATTGTAACTTTTTTTCACATGTACTTATATTAATTCTGAAGACTTACTCGTTCATTTAATTTTACTTTGAAGATTTTATGTGCACACGTAGCTTGAAGTGAAGTCAACGCGTTGAGTGTTTCTTACCTGCAAAAAAAAGAAGGAAAACTCTTCAATATTAACAATTTATTGAATAATATTAAACGAGTTTAATAAAAAAGATTGAAATAATATATATTATAGCGACCATATATGTATATATGTGCATATTCATAACTACTACCTCTTAAACTTTTTTGCTGTCTCTTAATATGGAAAAAAATTCTAATAAGCTTTAAATAACCGCGACACTATATAGATTTTTTATCAATTCCTATCGATAAATGTTATCAATATTTTTTCTATTACGCTCTATAAACACATATTTATCTATACAACTGGGTATTCTACATAGGCAGTGGGCTTTGAAATTCTCTCTTCAAATTGCGTTGGAGCAACAACTTTTGGTACATCATTTCCATGCTACATTGAAAGTTAAATGCCCCCCCTCCCCCCCCTTTTAGACATAAGAACAAAACTCAAATAAAATAAGTAGCGATATTCTATGTCGGATTCGACACCATCCATCCATCCGTCCATCGGATTCGACACCAGCAAGTAACAAAGTCAAAGCAAGAAGAAGCAAAAGTAAATTTAAACAAAGGCGCCAAAGACAAAACCACCAGACAAGTAAGTGTAAACAATAAACTCAATCACATACCTAAATGATATTTACACTTAACACTTTGGCTGATGCTTCAGGCCCAAAACCACCAAAGGCGAGGGAGGCATCAGCAAAAGCCAACTGCGGAGCGGAGAGGCGGCAAGCGCAAGCAGAATTAATGGTAATAAGCGCGTTGCCGGAACCAAAGGCAAGACTAAGTTGCGGGCATAACGCCTTTAATAAACAGTGACGAAAAACTCGCATGAGTATCACCGGCAAATAGACCGAATTTTCGTCATTTTTCGTGCACTCACACATTAGCAAATACGCGAATCTAGTGGCAAAATGCCAGCAATGGCAGCAGCTATTTGTCGTTAATGGCGACCAATGATGATGAAGTGAGCGTACGAAAAAAAATCGTAAAAAAAAAACCCGAATTCCATGCACCTACAAACAGGTCGTTGGAATTTATTACAACGCCAATATAAACACACACACAGCCAATGAAAAATACACACTCACACATCCATACATATTGATGTATAACATGCATGGCAACACTGCATGTGCAAGCGCCCGGTTGCGGAAACTGCCATTAAACGTTCGTCCGTTTCAATTGCCAGAAGGGACTTTCCTAGAAGAGGTATATCAACAACAAATTTTGTATGCTCGCAGTTGCTGGGAGTCCTTTCGGTCGGTCACTCCACTCATTGGCCGGCCACTGGCTGTTATTGATATTTTACGAGACGGTTATTTGAGCGACCTGTAAAAAAATGCTAAAACAAACACTGATCGGCTGAAGAGAAAATAAATTTTCAATCAAAATCGAGTTAAAACGGCCAACCCAAATAAAATTTATTGAAAAACCCTAAGAATATAAAAGTAGCGCAATAAAATATTGGCAACGGCAGCAAATGATTGTGAAAGCAAGGGGCTTTGGGGAAACGCAAACGTTTTGTTGATATCGCCTGGGGATAAGCGCAATGAAAAGCCTTTTAAAAACCTTTTAAAGCTACGGGCTTAACTGCGTTAACTATAAATTTCGATATGCATACATATTTGTACTACATATGTATGTATATGTGTGTGAGAGTCAGTGAGAGTGAATAAAGCAATAAATAAAATCAGCAGATTTTTGAGATTGTCATAGCTCCGCTTACGATATACATATGTACGAGTAGATATATAAGGGTATTTACATATACATATGTATGTATGTAGGCAGATAAAACAGACGTGATGCGATACGTATTTATGTACTTGCAATATGAAATAAGAGCCAATGTCCTTTAGTTTACTGAGCAAACCCAAATAAGACGTTGTATATCAGATAATATAATGTGCATAGTGGATTTTGTTTTTAAATAAAAATAATGTAAAAATAAAGAAGGATATATGCACCAGGGAAACTTGCAACGCAATGAATTTGTGCTTCTATGTTCTCCATGTGTTTTAAGTAGCTCCTTTTAAGAGATACTTAGGTTACCTTAGGCAATAGTTCAGGCATTATCGCCTAAGTGTCATTTGTGATACTGCACGGGGTTTATAGTTTCAAAAAATCTGGTCAACTGTCAAAGAAATATCTACCCAGGACTTCTTAGGCAATGCAACTTTTACTAAAGGGGGTGATTAGTCGATCGGCAGTTATGAATATCGTAGATGACCTTTCCCCTTTGTTGCTCACGAATGTGCGGAAACTTGAGAGTTTTCTCAACTACTTAGCAGTTCTGCTGTGTATGTATATTTTTGACGGACCAAAACGGACGGAGTAAAAAGTCGTTGTACAATAGACTTGGCCAGCGAAAGCCTTCATTTGTACTGAGAGCATTTGAAAGCTTTGGCACGCTGTGTTGTAAAAGCAGGGCTGGTATACAAGTAAGCGGCAGATACACAAAATTGTGGTGTGTGTATATTGATCAGCTGAATAAACGTGTAACATCTCTGAGTGTGGTTATTCAGATTTAATTTTTATTTAAGTAAAGAGCACATCAAGAGGTCACTTAAATCAAGATTAAAAACAAATTAAAATTGATTGGTGAAACCAAAAATTCGAAAATTAAAGTAAATTTCAACTAAATGAATCTGGTGAAACGCAGCCTTAATAAGTGATAATTTAGGTAGCATTTCGTCTATAGTACGAACCGTCCAAGTAGGCCATCTAAACCTCTATAATCACCTACTGTATACGTAGATTTTGTTAATTTTGTTTACATAAGTGTCTTCCATAAGAACCACGAGCACTGGTGGAGGATGGAGGTCATCCGATACAGAGTTCCAGTACGCCGGAAAGACTCTCTTAGACCAGATGAAGATATTAACTTAAGGCCAAGCAATCTGTATGATTGAGAATGGAACTTACGGCTCTTTTGTTGGTTTGTTATGCTTTTCATGAGCATAAAATGCTATAACTTTGGTCTGATGTTTGTGAGTATCGGAAGAAAGAGAGATAGACCCATTAAGAGTATACCTAAATGATAAGAACGTCGAGCTGAGACGATTCAGCCATGTCCGTCTGTCTCTCTGTTTGAACACAATATAGTTTGGTAAGCGGGTGTATTTTTATAATGTATTAATCATTTGCCGGAACCGGAAAAATCGGACCACTATAACATATGGCATCCATACAACTGATTTTTGTAGATATGAGATTTTTTGTCAGACTTAATTCCTCCATTTATGCAGCTAGGAGCACGAATAATCTTGAACCCATAGGTTGCATATACAGAAAACTTTTAAGGACAAAAACTGAGAGGAAGTATAAGAAGGGTTAAGGAGGATTTGTATTTTTCACGCCAATACTTTTATTTCTCCAAATCGCAAGCACAAATATATACATAGTAACAGAATATTTAGAAGAAAAATGTTGTCTATAGGCATGCACTCAGCATTTACCGAATGTACCAGGCATTTGTTCGCAATTAAAATTAAAAGCTAGTTTCGTTTGATACAACATGCTGCCTCTCTTCCCATGCGGGCTCAGGTTTTTTTCAGGTGCGAATGACCGAAAAATCAAATAAACCTGCATGGAGGGCAGTGACCATCGCCAAGAAAATGTTTTAATGCAATACAATATGTTTCCTTGATGACATTCTGTCAACACATTTTCCATATACACACACAGTGGTATTTGTTTGCAAGGAAAATAAGCAGACAAATATGCAATGAGTTTCATTTTATTACAACTGGGGAGCAGAGATGTCAGTTGGATGTGCAATGAAAGGTGTCCCTCTTAATTACATTTGCGCCACATCATAACACCACCGTTGGCAGCATGTGTGTGCGTGTGTGTTTGGCAAACGGAGCAAAGAGCGCATAACAAAAGCAATGAAACAATGAAATGCGGGAGGATTTCAGCGTGCAATGTTTGCCTGGTATCAAAGCTGCTAGACAACAAAGCAAGAAAGGAGGAAAGACACAAAGACACGGATAAGCAAACAGGCGGCGGACGGGCCAACGGGTGGACGGGCGGTCGTTCAGTCGGTAAGTTAACAGACGGACACCGGCATAGCATGCAAGCAACAACAATAGTGCTGACGGTTGAAAATTTTGTTTCTATTTTTATTTTACTTTGCGGAGTGTCGAGAGTTCATCATCCTGGCACTGGCACTAACGGCGCATAGATGCAATGATTCCTTTTCCTTTTCTTTCCCTTGCATGCTTTCCCTGTGCATCTTTTTTGCACTTATTTTTCATTTTATTTTGCAGTTTTAGCGAGTTTTCTACTTTGTAAAAGAAGCGAAAAAATCCGACCGCTAAGCATTGCGAAAAAACACCAAGCAGTCATAGAGTTGATCGACCGTTCGCCGCAAAACGAGAAACGGCTCAAAGCTCCTGGCCTTTTGCTGTGGCAAGGCCTGTCGGTCTGTCGGTCGGTGGCCCTGTTCATAATCTTGACTTCTGCGCATTTTAATTATAAACGGCAAGGCAGCGTCTTGTTCCGGTTGCTTTAGCACACAAATACTAACGTAAATACACATGCGCTAATAATCGGGATTGTTTGTCGCTAAAAATTGTTAGACAGGTGAAAAATTTTAACCCAACTGAAAGGTGGCATATTCGATAATCTCTTAAAAGTTGAAAATATCCTTGATTTGAAAGTTAGGAACATTTTTGGGAGCATTTCGTTTCTAAAAGGGTGTTTTTTTTACATTCCCTATTTGCACTTTCAACGATTTATTACACAAAAAAAAAAAACACTGATATTTGGCGGCTTCGGAATTATTGATGCAATGCATCCTCGTCTCGTTTACTATACAGGGTGGTAGGTGGGATAGACGACAAGCGGTTTTCGTTTGAAACTTCAAGCCAAGAAATTTCAATTAACAAAGTGAATAAATCAAATTAGCGTCGCTAGGCGATGGTCTCGCAAATATTTTAAGAAAGTAGGCGTTTGTTATGGCGTAATTTAATCAATAGAAAGCGGCAAGATTTTTGGCAGAGCATCGAAAAGAGTCAATGCAAGTGAAGACAAAGTGGCCGAATTAAAAATTTAGATAAAAAAGATTTACAAATTCAACTTAAGTTTTAAGCTCTGCCTCAGTTTACGTGTCATTTGCGCCGAAGAGAACCCCCAAATGATTTATTGAAAATGAAACTGCTACGCGGCTGTTTCTCAACGGAAGTACAAAGAAATAATGTTCATGATAAAGAAGGAAATGACGCACAATAAGTGAATAATAAAAAAATTCGCTACTTTTCATGCGATACCAAAGCGCCGGCAGCCATTTCGAAAAGTCTTTAAGATATTAATCGAGAATCAATGTCCAGCGCTGGAAAAAAACAATAAATCACCGCTAAATTAGCAAGTATATCAGTACGGGTGGGGGGTGTACGAAGAACATTGAGGAAATTGAACCATCAATTTCCATGCGTAAACATGAAATAAAAGCAAAGCAGCGAAATAAGAGGCAGAGCAAAACAGAATGACTATTTATTTACATATTACAAAATCAGTGAGAATGGGACGTGCAAAGGGGAATTACAGGGCAATGGCAGCTGTCTTAGGCGAGCGGGCGATATACTTAAAATCATTAACGGTCGTAAAATACAACAGAACAAATAAAATGATGAAATAATCGATGATGGACGAAAGTACTTACAAGGTCTGCGATAAAAACCTCTACAGCATTAGCATGAACAGAGCAGAACAGACAGACAGAGATACAGTGACGAGCATAAAATATTCGGTTGCACAGCACCACAGAGTATTGAACTACAGCTAGCTAAAGAGAGCTACGCTAGCATGAGGTCATCACAGAAAAAAGGGGTCGAAAATCATAATTAACAGAACACAAAGTTATTACTGAGCCAGTGCACACATAGAGGCACGCAAATGCAAAATGAGCGCATGAGTGGCTCGAGCCAAGTAGAAAAGTACGTACATATAAGTGAGTAACGGAGCAAACTCACCCACACATAGGCAAGCGAATATTCATTTACTATCTATATGTGCACACTAGAGTGGTCCAAAAAAATAAAGTCGGCATTTTAATGCCGCCACCCACAAGGATTGTTCTATACCGAAAAAATATAACCCTATTTTTTTTTTATTTTAAAATCAAAAAATATTTAGGGAGTGCTGAAAGCGATCAAAGTTTTTCGTGTTTTTTATATGGGGAAAAAACAACTTTTCGCAGAAATGTTACAAAATTCTTGAAAATCAATATTTTTCGTTGGGAAAACTGTGGTTCACTCCAGTATTAATATTCAATTGTTTATTTAACAATTTTTTAACCGACTTCCACAAAAGGAGAAGGTTATCAGATCGTCGGAATATATATATTTTTTTTTTATGTATGCTACCGCATAACTTTGGACCACGTCATCGTGGTAGAGGTAGTGTGTCGGTTTTTTTTTTTTTGCTAAAAATATTAAAGATTTTTTATTGGTCCCCCATTGCATTTTCTGAGGGTGTTGGCGGACTTATCAAATATAGTTACCATCAAAAAATGGTTAAAGAAACAATTGGGTATTATTATTGGGGATCTCCTGAATAGGAACCGAGTTTTCCGATCAAAAAATATTTATTTTCAAGAATTCTACACTATTTCTAAGAAAACTTGTTTTTTTCCCCATGAAAAACTTTGAGCGCTTTGAGCACTCCCTATTTATTTTTTTTTTCAAAATAAAAAATAGGTACATATTTTTTTCGTTACAAAACAAACCAAAGAGGAGGCGGCATTAAAATTCCGATTTTACTTTTTCACATGCAATTTTGGACCACTCTAGTGTACACATATGTAAATGTATGTATTAGACAATCAGGGGAGTGAGCAGGTGCAATGGATTGAAAAGCCAGCTTGAGCTGCTAATTGCAACATGCAAGCGATAACCAAACAGAGAAGTATGTAAGTGCAAAACGAAAGCAAAAACGAAAGGGCGAGATGGAGAGTAATAAAGACGAAAGCGAAATTGACGGAATGAAAATGGAAAATTGACATAACAAAAGTAAGAAAAAATTAGAATATTCTCAAAACAGACAATGGAAGCCATTAAACACAATGTGAGCGAGTATTTATGGTATTTCATAGATTGCTTGTGAAATAGAAGATTATGCATGTACGCTTGTTTAATAGGGCACGCATACATATGCACATACAGTGACTCAAACAAATAACCACGTGTTGGTTTTCTTCAAATATTCGTAATCTTTTTCGAGCTAAATTTTTTTGTTATTTTTATATAAAAATATCGTCTAAGCTTTAATCAAAAGCGTGTAAATCACAATTTCAAACTGTATACAAAATTTACTGTATACATATTTTCATCAAAATTTCAACTTTTTATTCTTAATTTTTAGAAAATGTTCGGGTATATAGTTTTATAGCCCATACAATTTTAGTCTAATAAAGTGTAAGTTAGTAAAGTGTAACGGCTAAAAAATCGCGTTGATTTTTGAGAATTCTTTTTTTGGAGGCTACCTTTTCGGGGTTTTTAATATAACAAGCGCAATTTACAAAAGCTTGGGTTGATATATTAAAAAATTGTTGCTGACGGTCTCCCGCGTTTTATTTCATAAGAAATTCATACTTATATGATTATATGAAAAAAGTGGTAAAACCGTACTATAAAACTGTATACCCAAAATTTTCTAAAAATTCAGAATAAAAACCGTGAATTTTGGGAGTTTTCCTAAATATTTTATAAAGTCTGAAACTGGTCAAAGCTTAGACGATATTTTCATTAAAACAAAAAAAAATTTCAGTTGGAAAAATATTACGAATATTAAAAAAAAAAAACATTTGGTCATTTGTTTGAGGCACTGTATATAGCGTGAAACGAAGTGATGCAAGAAAAGCGAAAGTTTAAAGTAGGTTTGTACAAAAAAAGACCTTTACAAACAGCCAACAACAAATAAGTAGGGTAAATTACAAGCTTCGGAGAAAATATATTCGACCATTACACAACTAAAAATTAAGTCGAAATAAAAGTGAAAAGCCATTACGAGTAAAGCCTATTGCATTTATGCAATGACACATGACATGAAAAAATATTGAAACAGAAATTCGTTAAATGCCTTTAATCTACATGCATATGCATGTATGTGTGTGCATTGGAGTGCATCACTATTCAAAAAAAAAAAAAGGTACTGTTTTCCCGCGAAATCATAAAATCTTTTATATTTTAAGATTTCCAAAGAAATATTTCAGTTAACTATTAAAATATACACACATACATACATACACGAGCTAGTCCGATTTGAAAAACGAGTTTTTTATATGTAAATAAAATTGGTTTCAAAAAATATTAAACAAGAAATCACCTGAATTGATGGAAGAATTTAAGCTTGATAGGTCTACATAAAAATGTTTAGAAAATTTATCAAATCAAATGTTTGAGATGTTTTCCCGCAATATTTTGGCGGAAGTCTTAAAACACTTGAAACAACAAATTTTCAAAACACACGAAACTATGGGTCGAATATAGTAATGTGATTTCGTTTCTACCAAAAAATGCTGCCACGTAAAGGGGCATGTTTTTGCCTTCTTGTCCTTGCCTAGCTCACGCATTTCATATTATCGTTTTAAGCAACCCTCCGCCCTGACAAAGCTTCAAAGGGCAGAAAATTTGCCTTTTTTGCTTTATAAGAGTGTGCCATTTTAGTAAACGAACACTAAATTTAATTACCGTTTGCCCTCAATTTAGAATCGAGCACGAAAAGAGAAAGGGGCAATCAAAATGCGGCATTTTTTGGTGGAAAGGAAAACACCATAAGTTAAGTTTGCAGGACGAAATTCGATGATGAGGTCGTTGCTTATTAGTCGTCTAGCAATAATTAAAAAAAAAAAATATTGCAAATTTTCAAGGATATTTAGGGACAAAATATGTAAAAGACATTTTCCATACCCATTCGTCCTTATGCACAAAAAAAAAATTTCTGTTATAATTCTACAAATTTTTTTCTTTTATATGATACCCTTCTTGTTATCCTACATTGTACAGAATTTTATAATATTTTTTTTTAAATAATCATATTTTTAAATTGCAAAGTCTTTTTAAAAAAATCCTGACGTCACACAGTGCCGCCTAAGTGGGCAAAAATCGAAAAATTCGTTACCTGCAATGTGACCTTGTTTGGTATTTTTGTAAAGGCAATTTATCCACTAAAAAGAATTAAACAGACGTTTCCCTAAAAAAATAACTATATGCCGCCAGGAAGCCACTAAAGTCGACAAATTTTATACTAAGAATTTTAATAAGAGCATAGCCATGCGTAAGCTCTTCACAGAAAAAAATGTCAAAAATATATTCTCTGAAATAAAATGTTGGTTTGACGTTTTAACGAATTGACGAATTAAACACAGGGTGTCCCTGCGGGATTCCAGAAAAACAATTCTTTTAAACAAAATTTCAAAAATTGCTAAATTTTAATGGAATGAATAAAAAATATATGTAAAAATAGGTTATTTTTTATTACTTTAATAAATAGTATGAGATTTTAGCTTTCAAAAGAAGAAATAAAAACCTGCTCATTTTTTGCACTTTCTGAAGTAATGCGTTTTTCGCTAATGCATACAATTATTTTTTCATTTCTTGTCAGTGCCTTGAGATCTGCAGGATTCGTTCCATTTTCAAAAATTAAGTATCAGATCAAAAAGATGACCCGTGGACAATAGAAGGTTTATTTTCTTTAAAGAGTTGCCAGCTGTTAAAAAATTAGATTCTTAAAAAATTAGATTAAAATTTTTTAAATGTTATTAAGAGATGGATATGAATCCAAATGTGTATTAACTACATGCAGTGAGCTGTCACCTGTTTATAAAATCAAATTCAACTTGAATTAAAGGAATTAGGTAATTGAAATAAATATCCAGTCGGAAAAGTAGTAATGCATTACAGGCGTGATAAATAATATAATGTATTTAATATGCGTTCTCGATAATATAACTGCTAACTATGTAATAAGCATTCTAATGTATTCAAAAAGTTCCAAAAATTTCATATTAAAACACATTAATTTCTCGATAATAGGTAATGAAAAATTGAATGCCCACTTTTCTTAGGACACCGCCCTTGGGAAAAAATGCATTTTCGAATGTGAAAAGGGTTGTTTTACTGATTATTTTTTTGATTAGTATGCATTACATTTTCCCACTGGGTAGAAGAAGTCAGACGAAAGAGGTTTAAGAAGGTCTTAGCTTAAAAATATTACGAATAGGGTTGCCACCTGCTTGTAAAGTCGAATTTAGTTAAACTAAAATAAAAATTACGTCAAACCATAGGATTACGCCATCATATTTTTTATTTTATTACAAATACATACATTGTCAATCAGTGATTTGTTCTGATTACATTCCTTTTAAATAACTGGACTCTCAAATTAACTCAGAAATGTTTTTACTCTTCACTTATTTCTTTCTAAATATGTCAATTTTTTTTCATTTTTCTGATACTCATATTGTTATACAAATTTCAGTTACCTTATTCGCTTAATTAAGGTGAATTTGATTTTTTTAACATGTGGCAACCCTTCTACATGTCGCCTAGAAGTAAAGTATTTTCAAAACTAGTTCAATGGATACCTATGTTGTAATATCTTATTCATTTATAAAAAGGAAAGTGATTTCAAGAAATGTATTTGGTTTATGTACAATTGTTGG
>NW_023458562.1:20947060-21048150 GCF_013731165.1 Rhagoletis pomonella
ATAGGACATCAACGTAGTTGAGAACCAATGTTGCCAGGTTCAAGTTTTACAGATTTACAGTTTTTTTTTAACAATGTCTCAAAACCTTCGATAAAAGCTCACGCACTACGATTATAAGTACTGTCGTGTCAAGTGAATTATAGTCAATTGCCAAGGGCCAGTAAAACTCAGGTAAGCTAAAGACTATAACGTCACTAGACACGAAAAAAAGGCGCGAGCTCAAAAGTTGACGGCGAAAAAAGACGCGTAAAAAAAGTTTAGCGTCAAAGACTCTTAACATACTTCGCCGAAGTTTTTCATAAGCATCTTTTTTCGCAAAATTTTTTTACGCGCCTTTTTTCGCCGTCAAAACACTAGCGCGCCTTTATTCGTGTGTAGTGACGATAAATTCTAATTCGCGCGTACAATTGTTTCGTTGAAAAAACCTATACTCATTTCTGCATACTAACACTAATTGAATGAATGACCTACGAGTTACAGCACTCAGCAGCTTCGCCGATACTTCAACCAGCTTGCATTTTTTTCACGAACAACTTTTATTTTCACAAAAAAATAAATATGCAGAACACAGAATCCAAAGAAGAAATTTTCACGGAAGTTGCAAAGCTAACGTGCATATGAACTGTATGAAAAATTCGAAGAAATATACAAGAAAATAACATGAAAATTTTGCATGAAAAGTCTGAAGCAATCGTTTCTTCGAATGCTATTTTTTGCAGTCTTTGTTTTGCTATTTTTCTATTTATAACCAACAATGGATGAGAAATAAAGCCATTATTATTTTTTAGCAATTTTCTCTCCCCTTTCATCAGCGCCCAAATTGTACTTTGTTAATGTTTATTTTCTATGCAAAAACAACAAGCGAGTAGTATTAGCAAGTTTTATGAACAATTCAAACTGTTCAGAGCAGAAGCATCCAAAAGTTTGGCAAGCTAAATTGAATTTGAAGTAAATCAATATTTTCGGGTAAGCACACGACTGAAAAATTTATGACCTGCGAAATGTGGTATTCCAATACCCACTAAGGTTTTTTGTAGGAAATCTCAGCAAAAAATTAAAACTGATTCACCTGAGGGTTCGTGTTCGATTGGCCACAGGCAAAGGCACTTCACTTTTCGATTGCATTTTAATTCTACCTTTGGCCATTTCAATAATTAAGTTAATCACTCGGACGACAGTAGTACTGGACAGTGGCAGCTGAAAAGAAATTCACTGTGGTCTACTGAACACAGACTCAAAGCAGACCTCTTGTAAAGCAGTTAAACGTAAATAAATATTTACATCCCTGCAAGTTAAAGGAATCAAAAGTGACTATTTCGTCTAACAAACACACTTTACCTCATACACGGTAGATGGCGTGAAAAGCAGGGGTAGGGTAAGGCAAATATCATATGCAAAATTTCAATTTGTAAAATCCCGGAATTGCAAACGTTGTAAAATCAGGTAAAGTAATGAAAAAAATAATAAAAGTACTTGCCGACGTACGGAAATTTAGCAAAAAACATTTCTGAATTTCCTGACAATTTCCTGATAGAGTAAAATGCACATGTATGTACGTACGCCCGTTTGTGTGTACAAAAGCCTGATTTAAATAAGGGCCGACAGTCAAAACTGGGTGGTAGACTGAGAGTGAATCTATTAAATTTTAATGGCTCAAACGAAGCGCAAATGTAAAAAAATATGGACAAAATTCGCTAATTCAAACTGTAGAATTAAAGAAAAACAACATGGAAGCAAAGGAAAATAGTTACATATGTATGTGTCTTGATCGGCATATTGCCAACAGCAGGTGGAAAAGGAATATACATAAATGCATAAGTGAAAAAAGATTTGAAATCATTTTCGGAAAAATACAACCTCATCAATAACTTCATGTGTATGCCAAAAAATTATCTTCTTCCCATTTTTTGTACTCATAGATTGTATCTTTTCATCTGAAGCTTTTGCCATGAACTCCTTTTTTAATAGACGATAAGTATTTCTAGAAGCTCCTATCGGAAACTGATAACTCACAAATCACGAGACTACAGGCATTTATTGGCTTAGCAATGTCTTTGATGAGAAGAATGAAGGATCAAATCCTTCACGATTCTATTCATTTAGTTCAGAAGCGCAAAACGACTGCGAATACAAAAAATCAGTTACTAAATAAAGGGATTTTACATATGAGCGGGTAGATATTGAAATTTAATATAAAAAGCTGTGTATGAGGTATTAACGAAATGTTTATTTGAATGTACCACGTATGTTATTATGTATGGAATATAACCTCTTTCGAAAGTCCACAGCAGCTTCTCACAGTGGCACCAATCCGAGTGGTCCAGTTTTCAATGACTCTGCGCATAGATCCAGGTGATGTGAGCGATGTCCTAGGTTATATTGGAGGTAAGGGCATGTGTCGATTACGGCTTGTTGGCATAGATCTGCGACCTAAAGAAGTCTATCAGGGTCAAATCGCACCATATTCGTTGCGACTTCACATCGCTTCTGCGAGAGATAGCAATACCCTCAGATCGTTCATGCAGAATGTGCATCGTGGCGTCGGCACGTAGCGCCGTTCTGCTGGAACCACATATAATTTTGATAACAAAATTGTATCGCTTGGTCATGCTGCGCAATGGTGTAACTGGTCATGGTAATTTGGAATCAGTGCCTGAATATTAAACAACAGATTAGACAGAAGCCGCCACAGGCAGTCAACATCTCCACCCACGTACTTCTTGCCCCCATAAGGTTATAAGGTCTAACACCAGGCCAACAATTCTTTGGATTATAACTACAGGTTATTGAAAACATTGAGATATTTAGCAGTTATTTATACATACGTAAGGGTGCTGCAGTGCATACTTGTAGGCGTTCCATGCCCTGATCTACCAACTAGAAGGGTGAGGAAGCTGTGAGTGAACTCACTTTCCTTGAGAACATGAAATCATCGCATTTCCATTTTTCATCCATTTACTAAAAGCAACGTACGGTTACATGTGGAATTAAACTGTAAAAGCACTCCTTATAGAAATTTAAAAAAAAGTTGCTGAACTTTAGGTAACACGGAATGTGTAAACAATAACTGTATATATATGAATGTAAGTATGTGCAGTACACATTGTGCATACATGGACAAACTTACGAGCTCATGTTTAGAAGGCCAACTCATCGACCCACACAACAGCGACCGGTCGAAACCGCACTCATCCTAGAGACCAGAGGCAAAAGAACGAAATCGCCATGTCGACTGACGAACATGCCAGCGCACAAGCAAGCGCTGGCTGGATGACTACTTGACCCTGACCTACTTAGATGTGTGAGGTATTGCCCAGGTGGTAGTTTGTGTTGTTGGTTGCTCACCATTCATGGCGATGACAGTGGGTGGTGGGGACGTTGTTTCATCCATCACTGTATACAAGTGAACATGGTTTCAAAATTGTGTTTATGCTGCCTTGTATGCGTGCGTACTACTTTAGAGCATGTAAAAACCGTGGTACAAGCGCAGACATGCATGAGGCACTAAGCCACGCACAACTATGGCCTTTAGTAGTTTGAGATACCGATATGTGATAATTGTTGGAAAAGCCAGTGCGAAAGTATAAAAAGCAACTTGGGTTTCGATGATGAAAGCGTAGCAAAACAATCGCTGAAAATCTTCTTCTCACCTTGTTTTCTACGTGTTTACACGTACTTTTGTAGGTAATAGCATCGTTTGGAATGCTCGACACAGCTGGTGCTGGCTAAAATGACTCAATGACGCTCGCCTTATTTTATTGCGTTTCGGAGCGCTCAAGCACTTTGAACTTTCAGAGTCATGAAGACATTAGACGAAGAATTAGCTGCAAGAACAAAATCACCTCAATAACGGCATACGACAGCCCGCCTACCACGGCAAAGCTAATGCCTACTACGGAATTGATGCCCTTATTTGTTGGCCATATGTTGTTTATGGTTGTTTTCGTAGCAGTCTTTCTGGCCTCATCTGAGTTCATTACCACTTTTTATGAGCCAATTTTTATAGCGAATGTCTATCGACAGCAAATTGCTACATATACTAAGACTGGTCTCACCCAAATGTATGTAGGTTCACACTATGTGTGAGAATGTGTGCAGTTATTTTTGCGCCAACTTCTTGTGCAGAATGCATTAGACCAAGTGTTAAACTAATTTAATAAATTGCCAGAAAACGTAAGCTTTTAAAGTGCGAATGACGTAGAAAAAGTCAACAAAAGCAGTTGTACTTTGTATTTACACAAGGCACTTGTACTTTGTATCACCGCAGCACAGCAGCTCGTTTTATGACCAACGTTTGCGGCCAGAGCCGTGTGCGTGTTTCTCCATGTATTAGTGCATGGAAAACCGCACATATGAACGTACATATACACATTGTACTGAATATGTTCGAAAAAAAACACTCGCAATGCCGGCAACATTTGGCTATAAAGTGAATTGCCGTAATAATAACAATAACAACGGCAACTGTGAAAACAACAGCAAAAATAAATATTAACACCACAGCGAACGTGGACATAAATAAAGAAAGAATTACCTACTCGCCAATAAGTACATACGCCAGCTCATAACTAACGGTTGAATTTTAATTTTTTTTGCCTTTTCAAAAACACAGCCAGTTTTGAAATTTAGGTCGATGGCACATAGTTCCCACCCATGTAAATATAGCAGGTACCGTTGGGTTCTGAGCACCTAACAACCTTTCCGTATAAAAGCTTACGCCAATGGGATTAGAGAAGACTAATTGAAATTCTCTCGTCGCGGAATAGGAACTGGATGAGGTACAAGTAGAGAAAGACGTGGATGAGCGAAATACGAATTTGTGTTAAAAGCCGAAAAAGCGGTACGCCGCGTGGGTTATATGGAGAGAGGAAAAGCTACAACCTTTTATTGTCAACTTACACGCGTTCCTATGCAAGGAATATTTTCATGCAATTATTTGAATTGAAATTAATTGTTGGAAAATGCGATGACTCGTTTGGATCTGCACCAACTAATAAAACAAAACAGATGTTTAGATGAGCTCCAGTGCTTCGCGTCCAGACTTATTTCGGCAGTTTTAAGCTTGAATATTTGCCGGAATTCGCTGTCGGAACGCAGATATTTCATAATTTATTGATATACACTGAACTACACGTACCAAGCGGGAAAGCTACGGCAAACACCACATAAACAATAAAATTGTTATAGTTCATATGAAATGAATTCAATTACTTAAAAGGTAAAAATAAATTTCTAACAAACTGCCACGCTTTTGGAAAAATCTAATAAATTATTTAGCAGCAATAATCAGAATTTAGATGTTGAAGTGTCAAATTTCTAGCGTATGAAAGAAGATAAAGTAAACGATAAAACATAGACGCGAAAATCTACGAGCAAATGCAAAAAAGAATGTAAGTAGCAACTATGATTTATAAATCATGCGCATAAAATTTTAATGAATGGAAATATTTGTATTACAATGTAAGGGGAGAAATGTTTAGTTGCGTCTAGTCTGCGAGGAATGTCACAGAATCTTGCAAACACGAGTTATTAAGATAAGTATCATGGCAACAAGATTTAAAAATGTTTTACAATTAAGAATTATCTAAAAATGAAAGCGCAAAGGCTTACTTCGATAATTAGGTACTTCGATTGAGAATGAAATATGTATACAGACAAAAGCATATTTATTGTGGCTATCGAAGCGTGCATCAATGACAATAAAGCCAATCAACTGGAAGAACGTATACGAGACGTTGGCATTGAAATGCAAGAACCTACATTTTTCTAATAATGCAGGGTATTTGTTTGTGTACATTTCGAAATAAAAAATTGTGCTCTGCGCTTCAAGCTCTCTGATGGAAAATAATGATACACAGCCACATACCATTCCCTCAATTATTTGGCATTTTTGATGTCGTTGAGCGCATCTTATGAACGTAAAATCAGTCAAGCGAGAGCTGATGACTCTTGCCTTGCAACGCCCAGCTGGTGTGTCGGCCATTAGTTATAAAACTCAATGTTTTTTCACCTCTCTTTTATCCACGTACTAGGTTTGAACTTTATTTACGCTAAAGTGGTTTATTATCACTACGCTTGAATCGAAAAAGCTACCAAAAAATAAAATAAAATTGTGCTGAACGCTTGCTAAAGTGTGACGATATCGTATGGCTACACCAACTATATCCAAATATTTATTCCACTGCTGAATTTTACGAAACCAACATAGACCAAATCATAAAATAGAATTTTTAAATAAACAAAAGCTTACCAAAATTCTCGCTGTTGCTGCTGCTGCTACGTTATTCGTAGCAGAGAAAAAATTTGTATAAAATTATACCTTTTTATTTTTCTTACAAGGTTCTGTGTTGTTGCTGTAATGGCATTGATTATTTTCTTTAATTTGCTCGTTTATGTATATGAAAATTATTTTAATTTTTGTTTCTTTGCCAGACAAAGTAGAACTATAAGCGGCAAAATGTACTATAGCTAAAGTATGACTATATACGTAGAAACTTAAAATGTTAACGGCATAAATCATTGCCGCATAATATAAAGTAATTAAAAATGCAAAATACAAACGAATTATATTTAATTTGTTTTAAACAGTTTTTAGCTTCAAGTTACAATAAGAAGCAGCAAAATGCACATGCAAATACAAATGCATACAATGGCCGTAAGCGACTGTAGGTAATTGACAAAGGCGTTGGCAATCGCTCATTTATTTGCATGCGTTCCAAACAATAAAACAATAGATAAATTGATGAAAACAATAACAAAGTAGCAAACACGTTGACAACAGAGGCCAGAAACGAGAAAGAAATTGTGAATTATAAAACCGGTAGAACTTTATAAAACATAAACTTACTTATTACGTCATTCGCATAGCTCAGAACGATTGACAACTTATGACTGTTCATTACTCTTCACTTCCCTCCACATCACCACATTTATCAACCCAGTAACGAATCAATCAACAGCAAGAAAGCAAACTAAAAAGTATTCATTTACACCTGACAGTTAGTTGCAATTGCATTCGCACATTTTCACACTGCACAATTTGTTCGCACCCACCGATAGATAGATGGGTTGATAGATAACGAAGTACTGCGACCAGTAGGTCTATTGTGCTCTCGACTCTCTACAACACCTCAGCCAGCGCTAGAGACTATAAATTTCAGAATAAATCCCGAGGACAGGTATTGCATGCCCTATGCTCATCTCTTTCTGCGAGAAACACCACACACCAAAAGGAGGAGTATGGAACCTCATTATCAGCGTCACAGAAGCGATATAGGTCACTTGACTAGATTCCTAAGTTGTACAGGTGACCTCTTAACCTACAATGGCGCGTTAAAAAACCGGGAATGATTCTTTGTTTCTTCTTAGGGAGGCCTATGAGTATCCTGTATCTATTTAGCTTTTTGGATTTACGATAATAAAATGAAAATTTTAGTACAGCAAGAATCTAGTACGTGTACGTGTACAATGCCCAAAAGAGACCTCCAATCGGAGAATGAGACATAAAATTAAATCGAACACTGCCAAATACATAACACAATTTAGTTGCGCCGAAATCATACCTTTTTGAAAACACACAACTTGGCAAACTCCTTAATTCTAAATTCTCTGCTCATTAGTTGCCTAAAATATCACGCAATTTTTCTAAGCATACTGCATGTACATAAAAAATTCATTTTATACGCATCCGCACCCATAAATATTTACATACATACATGCAGGTTTGTTGCTAAATTAAAGTATGCATAGGGCAAACACCCAGGTGACTCCACATGACTCTCGCGCATAAATTCCTCCAGTAGAATGTCATCGATTTTGGTCCACTAGCAAAACCTAAATAGTTGAGCAAACTCATGCGTGCATACAACAATCATATGCACACATGCATACATACATACGTATTATCAGTATCCATTAGCCAAATAATGGTTCACACTTTTATTTTCTGTAGGAATATTTTTTGTGTCAAGTGTGAAATATTGCACAATTGCCATTGTTGCCACCTCAATGTTTGTGATTCCATTGTCGCCGTTGTTGTTTTCTTTGCAAATTCAATATGAGCAATCCGCTTTTGTTGTTATTGTTGCTGTTATGTTGCGCACAATTTAGAAATATTTCAACTGTTTGCTTCCCACTTGTTTTTTCACCCTCTTTTCGTCGCCTCGAAAACTTTTCGCTGTTAATTTACAGTTTATTTGTTGTACTACATAGTAACAGCGGCACCAGCACAGAGAAAATATTTTGTAAGCATACAGTGGAATTACAATGGAATAGCGGCGAATCTCTAATGCAGCAATTACATTTTTAATACTTTGTGTACTTAATTGGCCGCCACTGCCGTTGCCGCAGATGATGCTGCCTTGGCTGGATGTGGTATTTTTGGATTGAAATTCGCATGAGAATCGCTGACGCAGCGCGCATATGCTGATAATGAAATTCGAAATTCCAAAGTGTCTACACGACGATTTTATCTCCCTCTAACGCTTGCGCCTACAGCTTTCCGCCCACAGGAATGCCCGATCAAATGCACTCTCGTAAAACTCGTAGTCGCACAATGGGACTACATCGGCCAAAAATAGTAAAAATGGACTAGCGAATTCTGAAAAAGCAATTACGCAGATACAAATCAAAATATCCATCTAATCCAAATACAAAAAAAAATAAAAATTGATAAACAATACAACACAAAGTGGATGTTTACACTTGCCTAGTTACCTGGGTAAAGATTATCATTATTATATAGTGAATTGTATTGTTATAATAATCAGCCTCATTGCGTAAGTCGTAAATTTGGCTAAATTGTACGACTCGACAACAGTAGTATTGTCTATTGTCGTAATGAAATAAGTAAACGACCAAAATCGTCGAAAACTATACAGTTCTGCCAAGTTTTTCCGTTTTAATATACTAGTCGAGTGGAAATTTTAGGCAATGACGTGGAATTTTCGATACGATTCGACTCTCGAAAAACGACTCTCGCAATGAGGGTGAATGTTAGTGTTTGGCCGAGCTTCTTATTGTTATAAACTGAATAAAAAATATAACTAGATAACCTGATAACCAGGCAAGTGTGAACACCCACATTTACTTGCAGCTCGTCTCATGACTGCAAGTATGTATTTTCATTAAAAATTATTTTTTATTTGTAAGGGAAAATTTTGATTTTGTCGCAAGTAGTTGAAATAAATTTTTGCTACTAAGTATGTAGTGTATTTAAAATATCTGTGGTCAGACATTGCTTTAATATTTTATATATCTATTGGTATTCATAAGACAGTGTCACTTGATAATTTTGTGAGCAAAAAATTTTTCTAGCGCTTACTTCATAAAGGGATGTTTATGTAAAAAGGTCCAAGGAAATGGGTTGAATTATTTTGAGGATAAGTAAACATTAAGTATGCGTGTCATATTTGATAAAATACCAGCTGCGACAAATTGCGAGGGACGTCCCACTGTGCAAAACGTCGTCTTTCTAGCAGCGTCAACTCTAGTAGTTTGTTAATCCCTTTCCGATTTTCATGCGAAAAATGCAGATCAGCGGCGCGACAGTGCGACAGCGGCGCTATAAAGTACTTTGTCGTTGTTATTTTTTATTTTTTTTTACAGCAGTGATACGATAATATTATACTTAGTGAGCGCAGTAAAATGCTTTGTTTTTATAGCTGGAGTGCGTTGTTCTTGTTGTTGTGGCGTTTTCGCAAATATTTCCACACTTTGTTGCCAATTTAAAATGGCTTAAATTTGATGAGTTCGCCGACCGCCGCCGCACCGCCAGCGCCACCAACCCGGTGCTCATTGTTTACAATGCCGCGGGAGCGGGTGGTAGGCATACGGTGAGCGACGACAATGGTAGTTAAAGCAGCTTAAAATGTAATTTACTGGCAGATAATGCAAACATATTGAGGCCTTACGCTTATCGCTGAATGTGTGAAAACGATAAGAATTAAAAAAGCTTATTAAAGTTGGAAAATTCGCGAATTTATTTTTTCATATGGACACATGACCAACGGTTGGTTGAATTTTCTGGTTATACATATGTATGTAGTGCTGTTTTCAGGAAAGTTATCGGCACTGGTTTTGACTTTGTTATAAATCTCTTATGCTGCATTTACATGAGGCGATTTTCTAGGCGATTTAACATTGGTCAAGAAAAATCGCTCGTGTAAATGGTGATTCAAAAATCGCTTGCCTCAAAGTAGACAGCAAGTCAACTTTTGCAAAAAAAAGTCGCCACATGTAAAGGCAGCTTTACACTTGCAAAATCATTTCATTCTTTAACTGCTTGGTCTGGAAAGAAAGTTACTTTTTAAAGGGCGCCTATAGCAAAAAATAATTTGTACAATTTTTTTTTAAGAAAGTGAAAGAGGTTAAACAAATGTGAAAAAAATCTATCACAATGCTCGTATACATCACTGCAGAAGAAGCGACAAGTTTTCAAATAAAGCAATCAGTGCAGCTTGTATGCCATGGCGTATACTTTACTTGGCACATCCTTTCATTTTGGTTTTCTTCATTTTAATGGTGCATATCTTATCATATGTTTTACTTCAATTGCATATTTATTTAAGCATTATTTTATGGAATAATTATCGAATAACAAAAGCAGTCGATTTCAAAATTGAACTGCTTTAATAGAGCTGCGGTGGCAGCTATTGGAATGATAAAATAAATGCTTAATATACATATCGTCGCCTGGGTAAAAAATTGTCGTAAGCGTCATACGTTCGTGCGTAACATACGACAATCTTTTACCCAGGCGACGATATGTATCTATGTACATATTAGCTTCATTTGCATTTATACATAAATATTTATGAAAACTACGAGTACTAGGCATTTTACACTTCGTTGTGAATTAATTCTAACAGCTATAATTGCCCCAAGCCTACACCAACAACAAACATCGTCAAACATCGAAAACATTTTATCAACATATATATGCAGCAACATCAGCGATACCATCACAACCACCGCCAGCAGCGTCACCGAGACCACCATAAAACAATTTACGAGCGCTTTAAGCAGCCAGTGAAATGTTGTACGGAACAGCTGTAGATGCGAAAACTTTAATTCCATTATACCGGGTTGACACGCAGGGAATATACATAGTTGTTAGTTGGAACTACGAGTTTAGTTTCAGTTTGTTCCATTTTTTTTTTGTACACACATACGCATTTACAGATGTAACTAATTGTTGTTCATGCTGATGATGAGTGAAACTTTTGATTACCACATCTGTATGGATGTACATATAGCTGTCGGCTTATCTCTGAGCGCTTGCATGAAAATTAATACAACTCGATGATGTAATGCCAGAACTACACCAATACTGGTATTTGTTGGCAGATAAAATTTTTTCAAATTGTTTAAGGAAAATTTAGAGCTGGCTGTGAATTGTAGAGGGAAGGATCATTGAAATTATTTGCCCACTGGGGCACAGATGAGGAAGTTTTTCTAAGCCAGGTACCAACTTAGTTATGTTTAATGTCAAAGTAGGGCATTAAAAAATTCCATTGGCTTAAAATTTAGATTTAGTTTGTTTTCACTTGGCATTTTTTAAGCGCCGTTTATTTAAATTTTGTTTTGTCGACAGTTAGCTGGCAAATATGTGTTAACTTTCAACTGTAAAAATAACACTAAATGGCACTGATTTTTTGTCAGTTTGATACCTAGTGGAAATTCGTAATTAACCTTTGTATTTGAATTTATTGACTCAGTTAGTATGAGGAAAAAATAAGTTTTACTAGCAGATGGTTTCAGGGTCGCAAATCATTTACAACACTAAAGAACATTAAAAAAGTATTGTCATTTGTTCAAAAGTTGTTGCACTTTGAAAATAGATTTCTTTTCTTGTTTACAAAAGTACTTTCCTTTTATGGTGAAGATTGCTTACATGAACGCCAGCGCCGAATTCAGCATTCATTCGAAGCATGCAATTTGAAACAGATGGTCAAAATTATTCAAAATTTTGGCCAACTTTTGACTTTTATTATCTTGAGGAAAAAATATCGATTATTTTGTAGTTCTTAATTTTTTGTAAGCAAATTTTTCTTGACTTCTCCTTAAGTGGAAATAAAAGGGAAGTTTGCTTTTTCGAAATTCATAAGGGTAAGATTAAAAAATACTTTTGGAGCTATAAAAGTTTAGAAAGTATAGAAAAATCACGAAAAAGCCTGAACAGACTCGAAAAAATGCTGAAGTTTGCATTTTAGAAATTCACAAAAGGTAAACTTAAGATTAAAAAACCCTTTTGAACCTATAAAAGTTTCCGAAAAATATAGAAATGCCCAAAAAAATACCGTTAGGTCTAAAAAAAATCTCTAAGAAGCCTGAACAGACTTCAAAAAATGGTGGACGGGCATCAAAAATTCGGGCAAAAAAAAATCTGTCTGCCTTCCCGCTCATTTTCGCACTCTTTCTTCTCTCTGTTTCAGTGCATTTTGATTGCAATCAAAACTATCCGATAACATCAATTTAAAGACACATACAACACAAATGTAAGAACCGCCCGTTCGTAACTCGCTCCCCATTAAAGAGCCAATGGGGCATTACGCCACTTGGCAACAATTTTCGCAATTGGTATAATTTCGCATCGATTACAAGCATGCGAGAATCCATAGAAAGGTGTGTGAGTGAGTGAGGCGAGAAAGTGAGCACAATGAAATAAATGGGTAATGGGCGCAAAACGGCAATGAATCAATACTTGTACGCAAATTTTGTAAAAACAGAAGAATAAATGCAAAAACATGAACGGCAAACTCACAACCCACGAACACCCACACCGCCCCCCACCTTTCACCTACTGGCATATGTACATATGTATGTATGTGCCAATGTGCATGCGTTCAGCCAAATCAATTCACCGTTCATGGTTTGTTGGATTGCCATCAGCAATTTGTCGACAACAAATCGTTCGACGCTCGCTCGATATTCGCACGATGCGCGTCAAAAGTTAAGTGGCGCCATCGGTTTGGTCATTCGGTTTAGGAATGCATAAGTGTAGGTTTGTGGGCGACGAACCAACAACAAGTACGCTCGTGCCAACTTCACTAGCCTAGCCAAGCGATTGCTGCATGAAGCAGGAAAAAAAAACCAAATTTTCTGCTGGTCTTCAAAGTTTTTCAGCAGTGAATGTAAATTTCAATTATAAACTTGCCATACTCATTAGTGAAGTTCCATTTGTGAGCGCTAGGAACAACTGGCTTAATTGTTTCACAAGGCGACCGCCAAAGCCTACATTATTCTAGCAAGCTGGCAACATTGGAGCCAACATACATTGGCCAGAATAAAAGTACTCACTCGAGCAGAAGGCTTAGCGTGGAGGAGCAGAAGCGATGTTTGTGGCTACTACAACAGAGTGCCTAAGCGGATTATATCATTTTTGTGTAGAACATCATCAAAAAGCGAAAGCCGGAACGCCTACGCGAAGGGCTAAAAAACTTCTAGCGCAAGACATCCAAATGAGAATAAAAGTGAGAGCAGGGCTGTGGCTGAGGCATTTGAGTGGGTGCAAAATTCGTAACTCGAAAATTATTAGATAACTTTGCGTAGCCTACAAAAACTCAAGCGCACACAGAGACACATTGAAATTTACACAAATTTTAGACAACTAAAAGTTGTTTGCTGCTTCTCTTCGTTCTACTCGAGCGCCAAAGCCGCTACACGAAAACTTATGTAATTTCCGTATTTTTTGGCAGCGGACGCAGCAACAGCGGTCTGGATGAACGGGCGAACGGACGGATGTGTTGTAGCTGCCTGCTCGAAAGGGCAAACTCGCTGTAACTAAACTTGACAAATTGCCCTTTTAAGTAAAGTAACGTCTTCTTCTATGGCAGGGCTGAAAGCTGCTGCCAAAACCGAGAGCTTGGAGCCCACTTCGCACATTTTGGCCTTCTGCCTTCTTTTAGAACACTTCTAAAAGGAGAGTGAAATCTAAAAGAAGAGGAAATATGTTTCCCTTTTCGTTTTTTTTACAAAAAACAACCCTCGTCTCGTCGTTTTCGCCCAGGATATATTTTTCGATTTCAAAAATAACAGAGCTCTTATCTACTCGTACACGACATATATGTATATATCGATTCCGATGACGGCATAACTATCGATATATTTATCGACAGAACTACATACAATATTTTTATCGAAATTATTAATTAAAGACATCAATATCGGCATAATGTGTTTAGCGAAATCGATATACTATATACATTAGACTGCATTACCAAAAAAAGTTGCGGGTTTTCCGCCGGGATTAAAAAATGTATTATATTTTAAGACGTCCACCTAAATATTTCGGAAATCTTAATATTATTCCGAAATATTTTGGAGGACGTTTTAAAATATAATAGACTTTATGATTCCAATGGAAAAACAAAACCATTTTTTTTTTTGTATGGGTGTCTAATGTACATATGTATGTATAACGACAAGGATATCAATATAAGTGGACAGATATCGTTACTCGTATTTTTTCTGTTGCATATTTTCATTATTCTGATGAGCGAAGTTTAAATGGACTTTTTCTTAAATTTCCAATCATCGTCTGCATTTATCATTGCTACTCGCACATTTATGTGAAACTATGCGATTTTAAAATTGATGAGTACGTTAAGTAGAAATCTTTCAACTATCCTAACAGCAAATTTTAGAAATTTGCAATGAAATACAAAAAAAACTGTCGCTCAACAAATTTTTACCGAACGAAATTTTCATACAGAAGAATTTATCCGCATCTTAAAGCATGCAGCTGGCAAGGAGTCATGAAATGTCACAGGCCAAAGCGAAAACTGCAACGAAAATGAAGGAGCAATCGAAACCGAAACCGAAACCGACCCCAAACTAAACCAGACGACAGTGGCAAATGGAAAATTGCATAATTGAAGAATTTATTGTGTTCGGGGAATTCATCTATTCGTTTACGTTGTTGACAGTAACAGCTGCCATGAGAAGAGTTCCATGTAACATACGTACATACTTACATACATTCTTTATTTCTTATAGCTGCTGCTGCATCACCACAACACAAAAATCAACGAATTTGCATTTTCATGGCTCTTTTTATTTTTCCCTACGCCAGGCGGCGATTGTGGGCCATGGAACAAAGTTTAGTCGTAGGAAGCGAGTTGGCCAAATGCGCTGTGGGCTGAGAGGCGACGAAACTGAATGAATTGGCGTGCGGGCAGCAATTGTGGCGGTGGTAATGGAATAAAAAATGCGAGCCAACGATGCCCTTTTTTTTGCTTCTGCTGATGCAATTTTTTAAGGTTTCGTTTTTCGACTTGTTTTTGGCTCTTTTGGCACTGGTTTCGATACTCTTTGGTTGCAGTTGTAGATGTGAAAGAAAAAAGCGTGAAACATTGCAGTGGCGAGAGGTGGGCCTTTTTCCATTTTTACTTTGCAATTACACCTTTGCAAACAATGCGTTTCTGCTGCTATACAAACACCAATTCACTAACAAATATTGATTGGCACGAAGCGAAAGCTTACGAGGGAATTGCGTGCTACTGCCATGAGGAAGGAAGCAAATCGTAGAAATGTCTAATATTTTGAAAAAGTGTTTGCTTCAAATCTGAATTTACACCAAATCAAAAACAGGCGCCACAATTTAATTGTGCAAAATGCGTGAAGTTGGTGCACGCAAAAATCAGTTGACGGGACAATTTGAAAATAATTTGAGTGGCAATAAAAAATGAAACGACGGAACTTACTTACAGAGATTGCCGTTGAACTCATTGAAGTAAAAGTATTTAAAAACAAATACATTTTAGTAAAACGTCAGACTAGCAACCGCAGCGTAAATGATTTCTAAAAGATATTTGCTTTACGCAATCAAAAAAAAAAAAAGCTTACGAACTCAAAGCAAGTTGCACAGCAGACGTGCAGCTAGAGTTTTTGTCGCTTGTTCAACAAACTTTTCGGTTATAAACAAATTGCTGCCCCCCAACAGATGCACCAGCAATAACAATTATTGAAAAACTGCAAAAAACATAAACCAAAAAAATATATACAAACTTATATAAAATAAATAAAAATTCCAAAGTTAAGTGTTACTGAGAAAAGTGCAGAGCAACAACGCAACGTTTGTTGTTGCAGCAGACGAGCAAACTGAACGAAAACAGCCAGCTGAAGTCCAAGTCCAACTCAACAGCTAAGTGTCTGTCTGCAAACAGACCAAACTGAAGCAAACCAATCCAAGCTGAAAGCGAAGTAAAAGCAGTGGCCAGGAAAGCAAAAAAAAAAAAAAATCATTAAAAAAAACAAAGTCAACAAAAGTCAAGTGCTGTTTTGCCTTTTCTCAATTTCTGAATTTTTCATTTTTGTTTTCCTTTTCCAAAGGCACAGCTGCTTCTTGTCTGCGCGCCACAGCAGCAAGTTGCTGTTATCGCACTTTGTCTATATACAATTTTCTACCAGAGTTAACTGCATTTATTATTACATAAATATGTACGCTTTCTGCATATGCCGAATTTTAAGTGCGTATTTTTTTATGTATGAATGTAGAAAGACCATGACTGGCATTTATTTTCTTAAAATCGTTTTTTTTGCATTTTTGCAAAAAACCAATTTAAAAAAAGATGTGAAGAACAACTATAATTTGTAAAAACTCTTCGCCTTTTAATCGACTGATAAAAATATTGAACTGTAATGCTTTAAAAGAATTTAAGGGCCGGTCACTCAATGTCTGGTTAACACTAACTACAGCTTAAACATTGTTATCGACGTTATCGGCCCCCTGTTATATGTTACGAAGTGGACCACGACGATAACGATGTTTACTCTGCAGTTAGTGTTAACCAAACATTGAGTAACCTGCCCTAAAACGTAAATTTTCGGAAAATTCTTGCCACTTAGATATTTTTTCGTACTTTAAAAAATGTATGCACATTCCTTTCGGGGGTAAGTTAGTTTTTTGCAACTTCTTTAATTGATTAAGTCAGTGCGAAGAGGACTAAAATGATTTTTTTTTTAATTTAGGGCAGTTTTCTCAACTGCCTGTTAAAGTCAACGGGTGCATTGACTGCCCGTACAATTTTTCGCTCGCATACATATAATACCCAGTCGGCAACGTCGGCAACGATGTTTTACGGGAAGATCAATTTAACAGGCAGTTGAGAAAAGGGGCCTTGAATATATGTATTGACTTAAGAATGTCTGCGTAGCCATCATCTGCGACCTCTGCATGCTGCAGTCTGAGAAAACTCCGAAAGAGTTGAGCTTGCCTCTAATTATAACTTAAACAAGTTTTCTTGTGAGACATTTGAGAAGTGCATATAATTTTTAATTTCCAGCCAAAAACATATTGTGGTTTTTAATGAACAAATTTTGTTGAATATCTCACTGATCTTACTGGCTTCTTCGCTGCACCGAGAATGTACATATATCAAAATTTCAAACAATATCACACATTTCCTAATTAAGAAACTTATTATACATACATAGGTGCTCTGAATTCATCACGCAGAAACGCACGTACAAAAACACAAACAAAGAAGAGTAATCAGATTTCACGCCAAAAACTTAAGAATGACAAAAGTATTTTAAATAATTAGTTGAAAACTTAGATAATTTAATTTTCAGAAGCCTGTAACCAATTAACGCGGTAAAGTATATGCACGTACGGCTATGCAAACTCATACAGTAAGGGTAAAAAATATGGCAAAATTTTTCAATGTGATTTCTTAGAAAAATTTTGAGTACTTATGCATTTTGTAGTCCATTAAATTTTAGTATATTTAATAAAGTGCAAGTTTCAAGCCGCTAAAAATATTCTTCCAAATAAAAAATATTTTGATCGTCCGTTTCGATGACAATTTTATGGTATTTCTAGCATATTCCCGAGTTCTGTGGGAAATTAAAAAAAAATGATTTTTGTATTGAATGAACTTACTTTTGCAAAATGAAATACGAAAAATTTGGTATAAAATATATAAATAAATAAAACCGCCACGACGTCAGGGCATGCATACTTTTGACGCTGACTGTGTGTACGCCTTTCAGCACTCAGAAAAGTAACTAGGGCTATTCGCGATCCGGTGCAAATGGCCTAGCATCATTGCATTGCAAATTTGTATTGCAAATTATTTGCAATACACAAACAAAATACACGCATTTGCATTTGTCATTGCTTGGCAAATTTGCAATACCGAAAATCCATAGCATAAAAATGCTATGCATTGCATTCATAAACAAAACCAAAGCTGATGCACAAAAATTGTTTTGCAAAAGCTTTACCATGACAGTTTAATAAAGGTCGCTCACAATCCATGGCATATTTCTGCAATTGCATAAATTTGTCAGCTCTTATGCACCGAATCGCGAATAGCCCTACTGAGCTTCGGTGCAAGCGAACACATCTTGAGTTGATAGGACATCTGCGCATACGCGAGCCTATGCAGCATCTCTGTGTGTGTGAAACTACTTTTCGAAAATTAGAATATTAGTGGGAGGCTGTGCATAAATTAAATAACCAACTATGAAAAGTAGCTGTGCATGCACTACAATCGTACTTTTCCAACTGAAAATACATACATACAGACGTGTGTGCATATGTATGTATATTTCTGATTCCATCATAAATTTTAAAGCAAACTTATGCAAAGATCTGCGACAGGAAACGTACGTTTGAATTTGCATACATATGTATGTATGTACATTAGGGTGGCATTTATTTTCGAAAAAAGCTCGTGTTCACAGTCTCACCTCCTAGATACATGTGTGAACAGCCTAAAGACTAAACTATGCAAAGTTTTAGGTCAATCAAAAGACATTTAGAGGTGGGTCAAAGAGCTCAAAGTTTCCTAAGTATTTCATATAGAGAAAAAACTATTTTTCGTAGAAATGGTAGAAAATTAATATTTTTCAATCGACGAACTCTTTTTCTCTCCAGGAGACTCTCAGAAAAACACTCAATCGTGTATTTAATAATTTACTAATATTAACTGAAAAAATGCAACGGGGGAACCCATAAAAAATCGCTAATATTAAACAAATTTTAAATAACCAATTGGGTAATATTTTTTGAAGTCTCCTGAAGGGAAACTGAGTTTGCCGTTTGAAAAATATTGATATTCATTTCTACTATATAAAATACATTAAGCCACCATCTCTTTTGACTGATCTAAAACTTTGCATACTTTAGCATTTAAGCTACTTATTCACACAATTCTAGGGGGGTGAGACCGAGATTCTAAACACTTTTATTTTTTCCCATATAACTAGGGGCCACCCTAATATACATATACATACATACATAATTGAGTGCGTATTCTTTGGAGTAGGTAACCACGCAGATTTTGGTTGAATACGTATGAATTATGCTAAAACCAGCAACTTTTTAATGAAATTCTTTACATTGGGCAACACTGCGATCGACTTTGCAATGGCGGCAATTAAAATATTAATCAAAAACACTTGATGCCACTTCCTTGTAGGTATGTTACGGGTTTTGCACCAAACCGTTTATTACAGAGTCAAAGTTTTGCAGTTTTTTAGTCGTCTTTGCGTGCCGTATATATTTATGTATGTACACCTACATATATAAATAGTTAGTGCTCGTTTGTCTTTGTCATCCGTCCATCAAAAAGTTTACCATTTCCCTGAACTTTTAACCCTTTGTGGAGCAGTTGTCGTTCTCTGCTGCACTTTTCAAACTTACGAAATTAGCGAAAAAGTTTTTCTCTATTCGTGGCAACATCAATTTTTATATATTTTCTCAACTGCAGCCTCGCCAAATGAGTTGTGAGTTTAGTTAGCCAAACAAGCGACTAAGTAATGGGCAGTTTGTATTTTCGGCTTTGTTGGCTTCTGCCATGCCATTATATCATCACCATCCAGCACCAGCATCTGAACCAAGCCAAACACCAAGCAGCAGCAGAAACAGCAACAACAACACAATATTCAAGGTCGTCAGACAAGTTCACTCTGCATGGCAAAGGCAGGGGCGTATAGAAGCTATGAATGAATGAGTGAATGAATGTAGGAATGAATGAAAGAAGGAATAAGCGAACACTGGAGAGGCCACTCGGAGTGGTTGCATGAGCTAGCCAACACAATCGCTGGCCCGTCTGTCTGCCTGCCTAGCATAGCCCAACCTGTCCCCCAGAGCGAGTCCCTTCCCATCCACCAGTTATGGACGTTCTTTAAACACACAGAAGTGCTACACAATAGCAATGAAATAATGGAAAACGAACAGAAGAAGACAGTGATAATGTTGGAAAAGGCAATCGAGAAAAATTATATGAAATAATAATACAAGTTTTAAGCCCGCACAACAAGCGTTGCTGTCACATTATGGGAAACAAAAATCCTTAAAATTGCAACGCATTGGTCATCCAGGGATAGGCATAGAAAAATACACTTAGTACAAAGATAAATTTTCTTCACCGTTTCATAAAACAGGACCAAAAGACAGCCTTGCCTTTAAAAGATAAAATATTTTTTGTCTACTAATTTCACAAAGTACTAAGTACCTATAAATTTCGGAGTCGCTAAATTTTACGCTCTCCCTCTTTACAGCCATACATACTCGTATACTTAAGTAATACTGAATATTATAATTTCTTTTTTTCGCGTTTCATTTTATTTTCCTATTACAAAATTCATTTTATTGCTTGGTTGTTCGCTTCTTTGTGCGAGTTGCGTTTAAGAGTTCGGTTTGCAAGTTATCTTAGTTGCTTTGCTTTTTTGACTTTAGCCGTTGCGACTTTCTTAACGCCCTCGGCTACGTTTTCGTTTTTGCTCTTCTCTTTTTTAATTAGCGTTTGCTGTTGTACGTTTTTTAATATTTATTTCTTATGGTTATTCTTCTGCCGGATTTTCTTCCAGATTTTATCTTTGATTATAACATTTTGCCTGTGGTCGTGTATATTTTCGAATTGTTTTATTTCTTCTGTAGAATTGTTTTCGCACTTATTGCACATTTTTTAACGCGCGCCTAATTTAATTGTTGTTTTTCTTTTTTCTGTAATTAATGTATGGTGTTTTTTTTTCTGCAAATATCTACAACGGTTTTTAAGATTGTTTGTGAGCCTTAAGTAAATACTTCATCATTTGTTATTGCTTGGGCTTTCACAGCAACCACACACAACCCTTTGGCGTCGCTCTTAATTAGCCGCATAGAACTTACTTAGCCTTTTTTATTTATTTTTTCTTATAATTAATGTCCTCTGGCCAGATCTTATGACAAAAGACAATGTTTGGCTCTGAAATTGTTTTCGCTTTTTACTTTGAGTCCTTTAGTTGCTTTTTTTTTGTCTTTTGCTAAATGACGAAAGTTCTGTTTACAACCAACTTTTACTTCCCGGCTCATTTTCTTATTTTTGCATTTTTTCTATACATATATTTCGTTATATTCTTTCTCCAGCTCGGTTCTTGGCTCATAGTTTTCTAGATACATTTCAATTCACCCTCATACATATCATATGAAATTCAAGTGGGGAATAAAAATTAATTTAGGAAAAAGTTTTCGGTTTCACTTTCTTCTTAAAGCGATCGCATTTCTCTGCTGTAATGATAATGTCTTGCATGTGACAGACATTCATTTATAACATTCAAATGTACATATGTACATATGTATGTTCTGTGACAGAATACTTTTAGATTTCCAGACTTAACAAATTCTTGCCTTTCGTGACTCGAAGCAAAAATGAAACTAAAAACAAAATTTTGTACGTTATACGAACCGTTGGCATTAATAATATTGTTTTAAATATGTACGTATGTAAGTGCTTCCTGCTCATCTAACAAGCAGACATACTGCACAGCACAGCATCGATTTTTTGCAGTGAGGGTCAGAAGGTCACTTCAAACAGTTGCCAAAGATGTCCTTGGTAGAAATTTTCGAGCTGTTTTGAACTAGCAAATTAAGGAAGCAATTTAAATGCATACATATGAACATATGCCAACAGCTTTTTAGATAATACTGTACCAACAAATATGGCGGTCACGTATATAACCTACCAACACTTTTTTTTATTTATTTGGTCCACATCAAATTTGCACATTATTATACTAAAATTGAATGAATGAACTCCATATCCGAAATATTAAAAATAAAAATATTAGAAAGTTTATGCACATTTTAAGCATTCTTCAAAATTTTGTATAATGTTTCAAACTTTTATTTACATATGTAGTTTTTGTTATTGTATGAACTACGGTCATCTGACAAATAATAGGGACCCGATATTTTGACCAGTTTTGACTATTTTTCTTTTGTTTGTTTAAGGTTTATTATTTTAAAAATGCAGCTCATTATCTAACAAATAATAACAATAAGTCTAAATTTCAAACTTTGTAGATAAATTTAAAAAACAGCAAAAATTTTCAACAAACTTTTTATTAAGAATTTTTAGAAAAATTCTAAATAAGCTATTTTATAGCACATTCTAGCTTAATAAAGTGCAAATTTCAAGTGGCCAAGAATTCGCCTTGATTTTTGATATTTTTTTTTCTGACGGTATAACGCATTTTCTTCCATACAAAGTATGTTGGGCAATTGTTTTTGTATGGGAGAAAATAATATCACCATCGGTTCTCGAAAAACTCAAAATGATACTGAATATGGCACAACCCCGAAACCGGTTTGTCTCCAAACCTTATTTGACAAGTGATGACGGAAATTAGTTCCCAAATACAACATATTTTCTTAACTTCATTATTTTCTCTTCAAAGTATTGTGCTCTCCATACAAACATGACAATTTGCAGAAATCTCAAAAGCTCTTTCTTTTTCAGTAAAGTCCGAACACCAGTTTCGAGGACAAAAACACCACCTTTAATTCAAAATTCAAATTTCCATTACTTTGCTCTGTTTAGTACTGCTTTAAACCTTCTCTCATACCAAATACATTTTTTAACTTATAATTTTTTTGCCGAAACTTCTTCTATGTATGACAATTTGTAGTTAATATAATTCGATGGCGGCTATTAAGATCGGTTTACTTAGAGGTTTGATAGATTAGACCAGCAATTTTCTTTCAATTCTTGGTTTACGCCTGCCCCTACAGAGTGAATGCCTTCAAAAGTGTGGCCCTTATGAATGGAATTACAAATATACATATATACTTTTAGGCGGAGTAGTGCATTTGCCGTTCTAACTTTTTTGTTTTCCAACAGTTCTTCTTTTCGTAAGATTTCCATTTAAAAACAACATTTAATAATATTTCCTTTGCAAGCAGTTACTGATGAGTGTACCCCCTCGAATTGTTGATAAAATATTTAAAAACGTACATTTGTCAATGTTTGAATGAACAAAGCATATTTCCCTCGTACGAAAACAAGAAGAAGTAGAGCTTACAATGATTAACACATAGGAAAAATAATGGCTTTCAAAAGACAGCTGAAAATAAACAAAAACAGCACACAAAAGAGGGCTGAATGCAAAATCTGGGAAAGTACAAAACAGAAAATGAAATCGGTCTAGTGAAAGATCAATAAATGGAGAAAACAGTCAAAAACAATGGAGTACAAAGTAAAGCAGACAAAGACGAAAAAATCGACAGAAACGAAAACTAAAGAGCTAAACCAGAATACTCAGTAAAGGAAACTTTGCCAAACGAAGGAGCAACCAGCCAGCAGTCCAGCAAGCAGCAGATGTAACTGGGATAGCCAATGAGGGTCATTGTGCTGGCCATTTAACATTACCTGCCGTAAATGGAGGAACTATCGCGCTCTTAAGCTTTTGAAAGAAAAACTTTGGACAGCAAGAGGAACGGAAAAGCATAAAAGAAAAAAGAAAAATTAAGTTGACCAAAATCGCTTTAAATTTGCGATAAAAAATAGCCAACTTAACTAAGGCAAAAAGCGTGAAAAGCGAAGCGATGTATGTAATTATATGAAAATTCTGACGATATTTATGCAAACAGTGACAAATTCAGGCCGAACTTCGCCTAAAATTTTTTTAATAATCTCGAAACAGTGCTGCACCACTTCTATTAAGATTATTATTTTTTTCGATTCGTTGTTTTCCATGGCATTAATGTCCAGATGCACAAATGTGCGTAGTTTACGGTCTTACATTGCCTGTCGTGTGGGCAAATTTCGAGCCGAATCCGCAATCGAACAGGCATACTCCGCTACAGTGACAGCAAATGCTGGGTGTCTGTAACAGATGATTAGATCCGCCCACGGGCTGTAGCTGATACGCCAGCCAGCATAGTCGCATCAGCTAAAATTACTACATTTTCAAAGCGATGTGTCCGCCTACATTCTGCGCATCAACATTAGCATGAGGTTTACTTAATACTAGAAATGTTACCAAAATAAATGGCCAAAAATGCAAAGCAACCCAAAAGTAACAAAATAGCCACAAAGGGAATTTTGCCGTGGCAGGGGCACAAAGGATAAACCAGCCATATGTAAAAATTTAGCACAAAAACAACAGCAACAACAACAGCTAAGCAAGTGTCGGAACCTACGCTATATGCGGCATTTCATTATTTTTTTATTTTACTCCTGGGTGGGCAAGCAGGCTGTTGACAAAAATCGTAGTAAGTATGTATCAGCAGCAGCAATACCGACAGCAGCAAAGGCTTTCACAGAACGCCGACCACTCAGCCATTGCTGGAAAACCAAACCTGTCATTACCACATGGCGGCGTTGCATTGCAGCCAAGCGCAGACTCGACTCCAACGTTGACTTTGGTGAGAAATAAAGGGCAAAGAAAATATATGTACATATAAAATGGGATTCGGGGCGGGCAAACATTGATAACCGCATCCATAGCAGACTGCCAGAGACACAGCCCACTGGCAGTAGCAGATTTGCGGTCGACAAGAAACCGTGGCACGGGATGAGGCGTTTGCAGGATGAGGAGTACGTTTGGGATGTGGAGACCAGTCCTACAAATGTCACTGCATGACTGACTGTGATAGGAACGCTTCTCCTAAGGGTATTACTGTAATCGCACGCAGCAGATTTTCATGAATGTGCGGGTGTGTAGTTAGTATGTGTGTTAATGTACATACATATGTCTGCTGTCCGGCGAAGGGAGTCAAAGGGATTTTAAGCAGCAAAGAGATAAACAAACCAAATACTTCTTGACACTAAAATTACGGAAGAGCAAGCTCCCTCCCATATGAAGGACACGCTAAGTGACAGAATTTGAATTGGGCAGCTACACACTTGCACTACATTTATCCTCGTACATACTTATTTATGTGAGTACGTTAAGTAATCTTTTGTGCGTTTTTAGAAGCCATAGAGAAAATTGAAAACCACTTGTATTTAGTTGAAATGAGTGGACAACCAACCAAAGGGAAACAGGCAGCGTCAACGTTGCAGAAGTAAAATGTTGCTTACTTCGATAGAAGTACTTTTTGAAATGGACTGTCAAAGTGTATTTATAAATAAAGGAATAAACGGATTGCAACTGGGGAAAACATCGCCCCTTGTAAATGCATGTGTGTACATACATTAGGGTGGTCCAAAAACAGTAAAGTCGGAATTTTAATGCTCTCACCCCCTAGGATTGCTCTAGATCGAAAAAAGTATACTCCTATACTTTTTATTTTGAAATCAAAAAATATTTAGAGGTCGCTCAAAGTGCTCAGAGGTCGTCCCATACTAATCTGGTTTAGATCCGATCATTGAATCATGAAATATATATATATATATATATTTTTTTAAGTCGGTTTTTTTGCTAAAAATTACTTCTTCACATGTATTTTTGGATCACCCTAATGTGCATATTGTTCCTTAAGTTTATTGGCTACCACACTTTTTAATAGCTTCAACCGCTTGGACCTAATTACAAATTGTGGTTATAAAAGTTGCAATAATATCCACAGAAACTAAGGTGGCGCACACACACACACACACACACACAACTGAAGAAGTGCGCGCGATTGTCAGGTCCTTGCGTGACCTATAAAGCCAATGCAAAGTGGTTTGTCCAGAAAAGGGAACTGTGAAGTGGAAACGTTTGAAAGGACATGCAATATGCTCAACACACACATACAGGCTCATATATTTATGCGGGTGCGTAGGACAACTTGTGAAACAATGCACCACATACATATGTATGTATATATACTGCAACACTTGCAACACTTTGCTAGAATAACGAAAGCACCAATAACTCGAAGAGGAAATATTATGAAAACAGCACAACAGAAACACAATAACAACAAACACCTGCAATAACTATCGTCAGTACAGCAATACTGCGTCATAATGTACTATCTATACGTACATATGTACGTATATACAGTGACTCAAACAAATGACTTGTTGATTTTTTTTTTTAATATTCGTAATGTTTTTTTGTTATTTTTCTATAAGAATACCGTCCAAGCTTTAACCAAAACCATATAAATCATAATTTCAAACTTTATAGAAAATTCAGGAAAATTCAACAAATTTTCTTAAAATTTCAACTTTTTAATCTGAATCTTTAAAATATTTTTGGGCATGCAGTTTTATAGCTCGTATAATTTTAGTCCAATGAAGTTTAAGTTTCAGTCGGCTAAAAAATTGCATTGATTTTTAAGATTTTTTTTTTTGTGACTGCTTTTGCGGTTTTTTTTTTATACATACATATACAAGTGCAATTTACAAAAACTGGCATTGATTTTTTGAAATGTTGTTGCTAACGGTCTTCCGCACTTTATTTAATAAGAAATTCTTGATTATAGCGAAAAAAGGGCAAAAATCCGTCACCGAATTCTCAAAAATCAACGGGATTTTTTAGCGGTTTGAAACTTTTCGTTTGAGTAAAACTGTATGAGCTCTAAAACTGCATGCCAAAAAATGTTCTAAAATACTTATATCAAAAAGTTAAAATTTTGATGAAAATTTGTTGAATTTTCCTAAATTTTCTATTAAACTGGTTCTGGTTAATAGCGCAATTCTGTCTCGGTGACAACCATTTTTTTACTGACAAAATTAAACTTGTTCAGATATTTTTCCGTAATAAAAACTGTGACAAGAATTTGTCACTGATACAGAATAGAGTCGTAAAACTTGTACGTCATTTTAATAAAAAAAATAATTAGCTCGAAAAACATTACGAATATTTAAAAAAAAAAATCAACACGTGGTCATTTGTTTGAGTCACTAGATGTATGTATAAGGGCAACTTGGTGGGTATACAATTAGTAAGTACTCCATGTCCATAAACCATGGCGTGTCTCACTACAAGCTCGCCGCACACATTGTCAGTTCTCAGAGCCGTTAGCTACATATGCACTGCAGACCAGGGATGTAAATTCGTATTTTAGATTGTACCGAATATCACAAAATAATTGTACCTCAGTAGGCAAGAATATGTATACCTAAAAAGTGTTTATATTTACATACTTGAAAGTCACATTTTTTCCATAGATCGATTAAGAACAGTAATTGAAGTGTCTTTGGAACTCCTGAATATGGAACAAACTCTTAACTGCAGAAAATGAATGAAATGAAATTTGACAAGTTCCTGGATCCAGGACTTTATGGAGAAGTTTTCGCGAATGAAATCAAAAGGGGTGTGAAATATTATCGAACCTTTGTACTTAATTTGTTAAAAAACTTAAATAATTTTTTACAATATAGGTTGTGAAAAGGCTTTATTTCTAAACTACATATAGGAGGGTTGCCAGCTGTTTATAAAGTCAAATTCAATTTGAATAAAGGGATTTTGGTAATTGAAATATGTACATACACATTTATCACAATATGGGTGTCAGATGAAAGAGGTTTTAGTTTGAAAAGGTTTTGAATAGAGCTGCCACCAGTTTAAAAAGTTAAATACTAATTATTTAATAAGCTAAATGAATAGTAAAAGATGCGCATCAACCGAAAAGGTGTTGAAAATTTTGTATTTCCAAACTGCATATAGGAGGGTTGCCACCTGTTTCAAAAGTCGAATATAGTTTATTTATATGAAAGTTATATGAAATATTAAAATATGAGTGTGAGACGAAATAGTTTTAAAAAATATTTAGTTTGAACATATGTCTGACTAGGGATGCCACCTATATTTTTAAGGTTTTTGAAGAGGGTTGCTACGTCTTTTAAAAGATAAATTCAATTGACTTTCTACCAAATTATGGTGAATAATAAGCTTTTTTTAACCGACTTCCAAAAAAGGAGGAGGTTATCAGTTCGTCGGAATATATATATATATATTTTTTTTATGTATGTTACCGCATAACTTTGGACCACGTCAACCGATTTCGATAATTCTTTTGGAAAGGTTGTGTCTCAGAGGTGGTCCCATACTTATCTGGTTAAGTTTCGATCAGTGGATCATGAGATATATATATATATATATATTTTTTTTTTATATGAGAGTTGAAGTCGGTTTTTTTTTGCTAAAAATTACTTGTTAGTTTAATCAATCCGAAGTCAACAAGTGCAGAAAAAGAAAAAATTATGGGTCAAACAAGTAATGTAGCTCAGAAAAAATGGAACAAATGAACCTACTTTCGTCGCTGATGCAGACTGAGCTGACTTGAGCGCTGGCGTGTGGTGTGCTCGTGATGGTGGAGCGAGGGTGTGCCGGTAATCGTTCACTTCCAGTTAAGGAACAACAACCGTGCAGAACGGATAACAGACGGCCGACCAGGGCCTGCTTGTCTTGCCATTCATCATTGCCCAGCTCGCTCACAACTATCACCACAGCTCCTGCCACTAAAATTCGCGCCAGTTTGCACTGTGGCCGTCGCCACTTACAAGTGCCAGTGACAGTGTCGCAGCTGCAGTGGAACTGGACTGAAAACTTAATTACGACCGCATGTGCACTTACAACAACAAAACAGAGAATAAACACAAAAATGGCGAAAATAAAACATTGCAAACTTCCATGGACTCGATGTCTCAACGCCTGTTACGCCTTGTCCTGCTTTTGGTCTGTTCCTGCTACTGTTGCTGCCACGGTGTTGATGAAGCTTCAAAATTTTCCCGCTGCTTGCGGTTGAATTGGATCAACGCATAAAACCGTTGTGGTGCACGTTGACTAAAGGCTAAGCATTTTCGTCGACGTTTCCAATTGTGGACACCGAACGATTTGCTAGAATTTCGCCATTCAGATGTTTCTTTCAACTCGAACAACTTATATAAATAATTGCAATTTAAAATGTATGAGCAGCAATAAAGTTGAATTATGAGGGCATGGGGGCAGGAAGGGGAGAGAAGGATGCATGTATGTACATAAAGAGTGAAAATTAAAAATGAACCGCAACTTTATAATTAACTTTATCTTAGTTGATTTTATTAGAGTCCGGCCTATTAAATAATCAGCATCGGCATCGGCAATAACTGATACTAATTAGAACTTTTTTCACTGATCTTTCCTTTTCTTTCGGGTGCTCAATGAATGAATTTTAGGAAATGCCACCAAAATCGAAACAATTGTAGCTCTCTTCAACAAAATAAATGCTCTAACAGCTTGTAACAATTCTTGAATTTTCGTAGATGATTCGAATTATTTCAACTCCCATCTAAACTGAGCATTTTAGCATGACAACGAAAGCGAAAATTTAAAAAATCGCATTGGAATGCGTAGAGAGCATGCAGAATGGAGTAGTTTAAGTGCCATAAACGTGCAACTGCGACTGGGTGCCAGTATTCAGAAGATCCATTTTTGTGCATGCATGCATACATACATACATAGTGCTCGATTGAAGTGGCATGGCTGTAGTGAATGCTTAGTTCCCCTCATTAGTTTCATAGAATAGAATACGAGCAATATTCGAGGCCCCATACATGAACACGTACCTTGGATACTAAGCCGTTCGTGCTCGTAGTTATTTATGTATGTATGTATGCATTTACACACATATTCCTAGCACCGATTCAGAACTATGTATGTATATCTATTTCATGAAAGTTGGGGTTTTAAGAAGACTTAGAAAAAATGGCAGGCAGAAGAATTCAGTAATCTGTTATAGCATACATTTATGAATTGCCGCTATTGTTCACAACATTGAACACCGTGCTGCATAATACGCACATGCAAGTTTATTAGGAAATTATTTAATGACAAAAAAATTGCTTTTACCAAGTAGTCCAAAAAATGTATGTAAGTACTTTATATTTTTTTGCTCTCACAAAAATTGGAGTATTCGAGAGAAAGATTTTGCGCAGGATTTACGGGTCTTTACGCGTTGGCGACGGCGAGTACCGCAGACGATGGAACGATGAGCTGTATGAGCTTTACAACGACATGGACATAGTGCAGCGAATTAAAATACAGCGGCTCCGCTGGCTTAGCCATGTCATTCGAATGGACACCGAAGCTCCAGCTATGAAGGTATTCAACTCGGAACCTTCTGGTGGTAGCAGAGGAAGAGGGAGGCCCCCACTGTGAAGGAAAGACCAGGTCGAGAAGGTCTTGGCTTCACTTGGCATTTCCAATTAGCGTCAGTTGGCACAGAAGGGAAAAAACGGGCGTGATTTGTTGAACTTGGCCAAAATCGCTTAGGAGGTTACAGCGCTAAATAAGAAAAAGGAAGAGAATGTACCATTAAAACCATGTTTTGTGTACATAGTAGGGAATCATTGTTCCTAAAAGTACGGTTGACGATTAAAGAATGTAAATTTAAGATATTGGCAATTTATTTTTAAATAACTGCGTTAGTTTTTTTTTTAGGAACTTCCTATCTACAGTTGTCCACAAAATAAAAAGAGTGCGATATTTGGACCACTTTTGACTATTTGTCTTTTGTTTATTAATTTTTCTTTAAAAGTCTAGCTGGTTATACAACAAACACTATATAAATTCATATTTTAAACTTACTACAAAAATTTTAAAAATTCTGCAAAGTTTTATCGAAATCTCAAACTTTAGCATAACAAATTCAAGTTTCAAGTTGGAAAAAAATTCCGTTGATTTCCCATACAAAGTATGTTCAACAATTTTTGTTTCAGTTGGCAGTGGCCAGCAAAAAAGTTGTTAAAAATTAACGGGATTTTTTAGCAGCTTGAAATTTGCAATTCATTGTTCTACAATTTAATGGGCTATAGAACTGCATACCAAAATGTTTTCTACAGATTTTTTCTCTCTTTTATCCCTAATTATATCTACCTTTTATATCTAATTATCGATATTTTGGTATGAATGTATAAGTAAGGCTTAATGTCAGGAGGTTCCGGTGGAAAATCTCATTTTTGGCACAAATGACAGTTACGAGATTTTGCAGAAGTACGATACGTGGTTTTGTCCTTTAAACGACGATAATTGTCTTGCCCTTAAATAAGTGGGAGTATACTTACGCCGAAAGAAGTTCGGTCCCACTTCGCCGGCAACACAGTAAGGGTTATAATCCCTAAGCGCGGCCGTAGGCCGCCTACGCATAAAGAAGTTCTGCCCCACTTCTCCGGCAACACATAATCCACGTAATTTTACCGTAGATCTAAGGGTATTTTTTACCGTGGATCTACGGTTAAAGTTACCGCGGCGCGTGTGTGTAGACAATGCCTAAAAAAATATATATTTTTCGCCATTAGTACGACACTAAAAGTGACAGATTTCTTAAATATCGATATTTAATCTAGTCTGTTTCATTTACATAGGTATATCATTACCTGCGCGCATACATACTATGTACATTAGTTAGAGTCAATAGCTTACCTTATAGACATCGCCATAGGTGCCCGAGCCGATCTTTTGTATGAGCTCGTATTCGTCTTGTGGATTTCGACGTGAAATATCAGAGCTAAGAAGATTGGCGGCATTATGATGGGCGTGCGCCATATTGTTGCCTTGCAGGAAAATCTAGAAACTGATTTAGATGCTCCAAAGCTAAGGAACTGTGTGAACACTTGATGACAGTTTTGAGTAAGTTTTTACACTACCTACTTCCTTTCCAGGATTTTATTATTCGGATTTTTTTGTACACAACAGATTTTTTGTTGAATTTTCTCTAAATTTTATAGCCCTTTTCTTAATAAACATTAATTTTTTGGCTATTTTTTCCAAACTTTACACACAAGATTTCACTATATGCAATTATTCAGCGCAGCAGGGGGTGATGGGTATTGGGATTCAAAAACAAAACGAGAAAACATTAAATTTATTGCCGCTTACGAAAATATTGTACTTTCAAACCCAACGCTTTAAAATTAACGAAAGAGACTACAACGCGCCGCGACAGCGCTCTGTCATCGCCAAGGGAAAACTAAAAGTTTTTGGACCGCGGCTATTATCGGAATAGCCACCACCTGCTTGTCACTCGTCACCGGTGCGAAAATTCGCAATACGTAAAACAAAACTAGTTCCCACTATGCGTTCTGATTTTATTTTCGGTTGCATGTGTCTTTATAGGCCAGGGAATTTTCGGAATTTAGAGGATTGCTGGCAAATGCAATGAGCACCTGACGTCCTGGTCTACTGGCCGACTTAGTGGCTAGTGGGTTTAAATGTAGTGACACGACACTTCCGAATATACTCGCCAACTATTCAGTTTCAAAGCTTTCCGCATGATATTTTTCCCAAAACGTGGCGCCTTAATAGTGCCTTTTGACGTATCCCGGAACTAGTACATCACACTTTACCTACATATGCGATATTCGTGTAAAATCCAAAGATAGAAAGAATAACTTGCAGGGTTTAAATTTTGCCAGACACCTCCTACCAAAGGCGAAGGTGCCTTAAGAACCAAAACTAGCAGAATAAAGAAGACACGATTGAAATTGTATGTCTGAGTTCCACAAAGGAATATGCGTTTCTTCCAAAATTTCAGACTTTAGTTGTAACTTGCAAGTTAGTCATTTGGTGCGAATCTCGCGATTTTTATACTACAAGTTCTAGGCGATTATTTATTCTCACATCAAAATGCAAACTAAAAAAATAGAAAGCACGCAAAAGTAAAACATAAATTTTAATATGCATATAGTATGGAAATAAAAGAAAAATTACGAATTCACTTTGCACAAATATACAATTGGAAAACACGAAAAATTATAAAGTAGAAAAACTACGAAGTGGGAAGACTTTTGGGTAGCAGAAACTGGCTGAGAAGGTAGACAATGGCGGAGGAGATGGATGAGAAAACAGGGCGATGTCGCTGGCACTGCTGCTGCTTCTGCCACACAATCGTTTTTAACTTCTTGTTTCTTGAGCATTACTTTTATCACTTTTCAAGCAATCGCATATCACTTTTTACAAATGCACTAAAGTAATGATTATCCTAAATTTCACTGCATTTATTTTTCATGTTTGCAATAATTTTGGAAATTGAACATTTTCCACTCGCTACGCGACGCAGCAATCGACGACGACGACGACAACAGCGAAACGAATTTTTGACAAATGAGACGATGAACGTCACTGTGCTGCTTTGCTGCCTTCGCTGCTCGCGTTTTTTCGACAGCGCTGTCAGTGGGCTGACTTTGACAGTAAACTGGGTGATGTAGTGCAAAATTCATGCAGGGTTGAACTGAATTTCAGCAAAGAAATATTAATCAGATTGTAAATGTATTTATATGTCGTCTTAACGGTTTGTAATATTATCTAATTTTAACTAATTTCCAATTCTACAATTCCCTCCCAGAGAAAAAGAAAAACAAACAAATCTGAAATTGAACTGCTCTCTGTGGTGCACAGGGTGTATTTCATGATTGGTGATGTTTGCGCGCCATCTGTTAAGACTTTAACTAAAATACAGGGTACATGTTTTTCTTTCGTTAAACCTAAGTCTCCAATTATTTATCTCCAATCTCTACTAACGGGTTGGGAAAACTTTGCATTCACGACCTAGAACAGAGAACGTATATAAATATTTAATTTTAATTAAAATTCGTAAGTTTCTCTTATACGGATTTTGAACATTTATTTGTGCTTTTTCTTATTTGATACACTGTTTCATTTTTGTAGAAGAGATTTAAAACTAATACTTTTTATGACATACATACATTTTTAACACAAAAGATTTTGATTGATTTTTAAAATTATTTTCCTATGTTTTTTTGGTTAGTTTTAAACTTGGGGAAACTTTGTTTTTTTGTGACGTAGACTGTGATACTGCAGTGAATGAAATAGAACTTATAAAACTTAAGATACAAAATTACGTACAAAACAATTATAAAAAATCCAAATCGTTAAATATTATCTAAAATAAGTATTGCAATTATATATAATACAAAATAAAATGCTGGTCATCGTTTCGAAAAATTGGCTTACACACAAAACTTGATAAATTGGTGATTTTTTAAAGAAGAAACCTAACAAAGAGTGTGCAGTATTTGATTACTTTTGATGATGCCGTTGTATATCTTTTAAATTTCGAGCCTGTTGCTTCGTGTGCGAGTATTTGAAATATCTTAAAACAACAAAAATTGTGTAAAAAAACAATAACAGAAAAAGGAAAACTCGGCTTCAATAAATAATGATTAACTTGCTGAGAGCTTTCTTTTAATAGGTTCGAGTCAGGGTTGCTTCCTTCACATACGGTACTACTTTCTTGCTGGCTGTCGCTGTACGCGATGTGCTGTGACTGGCATTGCTCTGTGCATGTGTTTGTTTCCATTAGCAACACTTTCACAATTTTCGTATACTGCGATCAGCAGCGGCAGAGTTAAGCTTCGATCTGTGACAAGAATTAGAATTTGTATTAGTATATTTGTAAAAAAAAATAATTTTTAGATTTCATAAAAAATACATTGCTTAAAAAGAACTTCAAGAACAGCAAACGGAATAAAATAAACGCAGCAGAGGCACAAAGTGTTCGAAATATATTTACAAGTATGTATGTACATATTCGAAATAAAAAAAAAAATTGCACATAAAAGTGTTTTATGATTTACGTATTTTCAAGCGAGACCGGACGTAACTCACAGAAAACGGTAAAATACAAAATTGTCAGACGTTCATTTTTCCAATCACATTTTGAACGTTTTAAAATGAATTAGAGGTTAGTTGGCAGGCGCTGAGGAATGGCTTGATTTAATGAAATCCCACTTGTAGTTTTATTAGCACTTAAAAGGTTATACTAAAAATTTAACGGATATTTTCGCAAGAAAGCACGCAGACTATAAAAAGATGCATATAAATACATATATTGGCTGAATTTAATGGCGTCATTATAAGCTTATTTTCTTCAATTAAGTTTTCATTCTCAATCCAAGCATTCGAAATACAAGCACATAATTTTTTTTTTTCAAAAACAATTCGCAAATGCATGCATATAGCTTACCCGGTAGTAAGGTACCGAAATCCATAACTTTTCGTATCAAAAACCGTTAGATTTTTAATTTTCTTTTATATTTTATTTTTTTTTTTGTTTATGATTTTGTTCTTAAGACATACAAGTACAGATATAATCCGTAGTATTTTTCCCACTGCGCGAGAATAACGAGTGAAAAGCTTTCAACATTGAAAAATTACAAAATTGTTTTAAACCTTTTTGTAGCATGATTAGTGAAGCGTAAAATTAATTGCTGGTGTTAGAAATCTCTATTCTTTTAAAAGTCGTCATCCTGTGTTGGGGGTAAGGGGATATAGTAAATGTGCATAGTGTTATTAGTGGGATTGAGAAAAATTGTTATCAGTAAGATTAAATGCGAAAAAGCTAAGCAGTGATTTATGAAAATTTTAAAAAGCTTTTAAGGTACTATCCTTTGCTTGATATGAATTCTGTTAGAATAATACATTTGGCGTTGCGAAAAAAAAATATAAATCTATATCAAAAAAAATTTAATTGGATTTGAAGCATAGAAGTCGAAACGGTAACAGAAAACTAAATAGACAACAAAATATTTAGAAGGGTTCTAACAAACTGAACGAAAGCAGCAATGAAAGTGTTGAAAGCGTTCAAAACAATTTCGTAAATGCCATAAGCTTTTTAAAAATGTCACATTTGAAATGTGCGAATTTCCATTTCCCATTCTTATATAATTCGACAGAAAGAATATAGCACATTCTATGAATTTTTATAATAAAAAATTTAGTTTTAACAAAAATTTCGCATGTAAGTAAAAACTTATAACCCAAATATGTAGAAATATTTTCGAATGAAGGTTTGATTACAACTAAACTTAAAGGTTTTTCAAAATCAACTATAAGATTGACTAGAGTATATCTTGTTCTGTGAGTACCGGAAATGAGGTCCTGTGTTGTTTTTAACGTATTTTATAGGAAAAATTAAAAAATAACGTGTTTACGAGTGGTTCAGAAAAAAAGAGAGAAAATTAAAAAGATCGAAATTAGTAGAAAATAAAACTATTGAATCTGACTATGGAGCTTTGAACGATTTCTTTGAATATCCGCGCACATAATACAAGTGTTAAGTTGTTGTAGTTGTTGTTGTGTTAAGTTTACCAAAATTAAAAAAAAAAAAATCTCTCAGATGTATGTATATCTGACACTAATCTGGGTTTTTCAATATTTTTTTTTTTTAGCAAAAGTAATACTTAGTTCTTTAGTGTCATTTAAAAATTATCGCTATATAGGTTGAGCGTCAAAACTAAGTATACCCTGACGTTTTGACGAATTTATCTGTTTATATTTTCCAATCTAAATTATACTAATTTTTTTATAAAAAATATAGTTCATTCAACAGCAAAAACTACAGGAAGAATCAAGGTTTTTAATTTCATACGGAAGTCGGAAAAATTCCAGAAATTTTCAAGCTTCCAATCCGATTTGTTACACCCTCAGTGAAGTGGGGAAACTTGCACCTTATTATACAAACATTTTTTGGGATATAAAACTGCATACTCAAAATTTGTCTAAGAAATCGGTTTGAAAAATTTAGCTCGCATAGTCAACGAAAAAACTAGAAACTCATTTAATTCGCCATTTCTACTTACAATTCCATTGAAAGCACTGTAGGATTGGGACACGCCTGCGGCGCGCGTATGTGACACTGTTTGTGGCAGATCAGATTGCAGTCCCGGCACTCGTAGCCCTGCTTGCCCGGGCGGCGCGGGATGGACTTCATGCAGACTTGACATTGTAGGCCGCCACTGGGTGAATACATAAAAATAAGAATAGAAATAAAACTGAATGTCCATTGCCACCTACCCGCTCAAATGCTTGGCGATGAAGGTGTGGTCATTGTAGATGTGCAGCTTAGTGCCCTTGCGACGCCACCTGGGTCGTTGTGCAATTGCCAGCGGTACAATAAAATGCCTGCAGGGAATATAGAGAAAGCAGATGCAACAAAAGCGTTCTTCCAAGAGCCTAAATTTAACACTTTCTCAAGACCTGCACAAATGGCCAATTGACTTACCGCTTAACGCCATTCTCAATCGTCTCCAGCACCAGTGTGGATGCCTCGTGTACGTACGTTTTGTTGCTGGCCGATGAGAAACCTGAGATTGCGGACGATTCTGAAATTGAAGATTGCCTTGAGTGATCAAGTCGTGAGGAGCCAGCGCGTAGACCTGAGGTTTTTCGTTGCATTATTTTTAATTTATTTGTATTTTTAGTTGGCATTGGTTTTAAAAGTAAATATTGAAATTAAATTATACAAAAGCGTGCAATTTCGATACCAAAATAAAGTTATAATAATTTTTCCACCAAAGTAATTTAATTTTTTTGTTTTGTCATTTTTATTTGCACCAAAATAGTGGTAAGTATCACAAGTAGTGGTAGTAATACAGAGCGGTGGGTGAGGTTCAGAATCCAAATGTGTACAGATTTTCCGAAAATGATTTTTTGTTGAATTTTTTTGCCGTATGAAATTAAAATCGCCCAAAAACATAAGATGGAAACATATGAAATTAAAAAAGAGAGTAAAATTAAATTAATTACAAATATGAATCAATTATGCAAAATTGAAAGCATTAACAATATTTTCAAATAAAATTCAAGCAATAAAATTTAATTTAAAAAAAAAAATCACGCGAGCCCATATTTAGGGGAGAAAAATATATTTACGGGTTTGTGTTTCAGTGTTGATGTTGTGTAAAGGATTTACATGTGTGTTAATGTATGTTTATGCATGTGATTAAGTCGAATTCGTATTAGTCATACATACATACATAGTAAGTTCACGTTGTCGGCAACAGTGGTGACAGAGTAAATGGTTAAACAGAGTTCAAGTGGAGTGTGTTAAAAAGAAGATATAGACAAATATACAATAGAGAGTTTATGAGACGAAAAAAGACAGAGATAGACAAAATAAAAACTGCTTAGTAGTACATTAAAGGGGCACTATAACAAACGAAAGTTATAAAAATGGGACTACATACATAAATATATGGCTCAAATGAAAACAAGGCGGATACGAATTGAGTCTACATAAGTATACAAATTTAAAAACATGATAATGAGGGTAATCACAATCCTGTGCATTTGGTCTTACATTTGCATATTTAGTTGCAATGTAAACTTTCATTAATTTACAACAGGAACATACATTACTTTGCAAATAAAAGCTGCAAATTTCCCAAAATATGCAAATGCAAGATCGCATGCAAGAGACTGTGGACACTCTTTTGTGCGCAAAAAATTGGCTTAGCAAAGAGTTTTTCCTTTATGGTTAGTTACAATTTAAGCACAATTTTCACAGCCAAATAAAAAGCAAAAGGAAAAAATTAATACTAAAACTAGTTCATCAGCCGTTACCATACTCACACAAATGGATATACATACATACGTACACACATTTGCATAAATTAGCTATAACCTATAAACATAAGGTTAAGAAGCTTTATGAAAAATCCATAGTGAATGAAAATTAAGTCCACACAAGTGTTAGACCAAGAACCAAGGCATTGGATAGGTGGATGGATGGTAATTACCAAGTGAATTGCTTTTAGACATTACAGCACGATCGACAGATAATGAACGTGAATCACCGTTAAGTGTTCCTGTTGGGGTAGTACCGTTATTATTTTGGGACGGCGTCAAAGCGCCACGATCAGCCGAATGGGTGCGTGTCTTGGATCGACTTAAACGTTTTTTTAATGTTCCAAAGAAATTTCGTTTCTTACTCCGGCCTCGTTCGTCCAGATCAGCACCGCTCAATGGTGTACTGGTGGCGCCGCCATTGCGTGGCAGACTGTTGCTCTGATATCCATAACTCTGGGATCCATTTGTAGTCGAGTTGCCATTATGTGGTGAGTATCCGTTGTGGCCTTGCGGAGAGGAGGCGGCATTCGGTTGTCCAAACTATTGAATGAAATAAAAAAGCTCCCATAAATACAAGTAAATTCAGAATTATCTGCGTTTTAAAGCTATCTACGATTCTTGTAGGCTTTTTTATTGACATACAAAAAACTTTAAAACGCAAATAGTTTTTGGTTTTTAGTACTTTTGGTTTAATAAGAATATTATTTCGCTTTCGCAAGAAATGCAAACATTCTCAAACAAGCTTCAAACTAACAATCATTTTTGGCGTACTCACCTCCGCTCTGGATGCAACAAAGGCACTGCTGTTACCTGATGCCACCCCCGACTCCTCCAGGTACCCATCATTTGCTGGAAACGAGTCTGTGGGACTTGCCGTTATGTCTGTCGTCACCGAGATATCCTGATGGATTTGCTCTATGTCCGCTGTCGTATTGGCGGTGGGCAACGATTCGCTTGTATTGTCGTTCAATGGGCTTTCCAAAGCTTGGGACGCAGCCGTGTCAAGCTCATCTTGCGGCGATTCCTTGACTTCGATTCTGCCCTCATTGTTAACCTCAACCTGTTTCCGTTGCAGGCGAGATTTCGGTTGGATTTTCGGTGATGTTGCAGGTTAATTTTTGTTAGAAAGCGCATTAAGTCATTGGATTATAAGCAATTCGAAAAGTAGCCAAAACGAGAACAATATTACGTAATAAGATATAAAGACTTAAGTTTTATACTAAATTACTTTATGTATGTAATTGAATTAATGCACAAAAATGAGTGCAACTCAAAAATAAAGGAATCTTAGTTGGAAATGGTTAAATAGTGATATTCGGGCCTTTCCCGTTGGCGTTGCCGTTGAAAAGGGAAATAAAAACGACAATTTGGCAACACACTTGGTGTTTGAAAGGAAGATTAAAAAATAAATTGAACAGATTGTCGATCACTTTTCTTCGGCGTTTCATATTATTTCAGAAACGAAGCGACAACCCCGACGGGATTGGGCCCGAATATGTAATTAACTTTGTTAGAAGAAACCAAATGTAAATAAATATATAATGTATATGCATAGAAAAATTAAATAAAAATTACCTTAAATGCATTTGAATTGTTCTGGTTCTATTTATATTTTGACGTTGCGAGATGGTTTACATGATGAAAAGCAATTCATAATGTAACGGTGAGCGAACGTGAGTGAGCAACATGAAAAACAAAAAACAAAATGTAGCTTTTATAAAATAATGCAATGAGCAGATAATCTCGTAGAACTCAAACGAAAGTATTTAGGAAAACAAGTAGCCGGGATATGCGTTCGTAAATACTTCGCGATGAAGAATGGAGAATTGAAAATAAGACTTTGATTTTTATTGAGTTTTCTTAGGTTTTTTTTTTTATTTCTCAAATAGAAGTACTTAAGAAGATATTAGACGTGGCAAATGCAAGTAACGCAAGAATTCCGCGATTACAGCTGCGGTTACACCTTGCATGTTAAATAACTTTGGAAGTTTAATTTCCAAAAGTCGAACTTTCTGATACCACAAGGTGATTGCAAAAGATTCCACTTTCAACACATAAGAAAATTAATGAATTTGAAAAATTTACTTACAAGTAATTTTTAAGCAAAAATCACAACCGACTTCACCGTTAATTTTTTCATGATCCAATGATCAGATCTAAACCAAATTTTTATGAGTGAGTTACATACCCTTCCCAAATTTTGTGATGTTGAGATATTTACGGAAAGAAACTTGCATTTAACTTGCGTTTAAAGAAATCCGCCAAGCCGATAATTTCATTTTAAACAAGGACGTGAACCCGATGAAAAATTGGTCAATTCTATTCAGCGGTTCGTACCGTTTCAGCACCTTTGGATTGAACCGGGGTTTCGGTTCTGTTCAACATATACATACATATTTGTGTTATTTTTATTCAGTAACAACAAAAAAAAAAAAAATACATATAATGTCATACGCTATACATATTTAGTAAAAAATGGCCAGACAGAAAAAAAAACATTGCATTACCATATTTAACAAAAGAAAAACTTAAAAAGTGGGGAAAAATTTGTCGAAACGCACATTAAACCTTTATTAAAAATGGTTTTGTTTTCGGTTCGGATCAAAAATATTTAAAAAAAAAATCAATCGAAAACTACTCTAAAACTAATCTCACTCTCCATTCCACCGCTGCCCTAGCATTCAGGTGCATATTTACAAATGAGTGCCATCATTTATGCAACTTCAAAACTCACCCGTTGAACACTGTGTATAATTAGCGTACTCTTGCTGGGCTGTCCCGTTGTGGATAGCGCGCCATCTTGCAGCGCACGTACCGCAGCATTGGCCAAGTCGGCGCCATTCTTCATGTGCTCGTTAATGATGGGCGTGCTAATCTTCAGCGCCTCTTTTAGCTTATACGGCTTGGGTCCAGCGGGTATTTCGGCACCTTCAATGAACACAAAGTCCACAGTGATGGTGCCACTCACCGGATGCGTCTCGTAAGGGCGCGGCTGCAGTGTCAGCACTTGTGTGGATGCAGGCCCAACGGCCAACTCATCAATGCCCACTAAACCCAAGCCGAGGAATTTACTCGGTTCCTCGTTTGCGGCACGATCGTACACTTCGAACAGGATCTCGGCCGAATGTGGCGACAATTCGCTAGCGGTAGAGAATGTCAATTTTACAAATATGAAAAGAAACGAAATTGAAATGACTCACAATAGGAAATGTTCATCCCAATAGGGCGTAGTGCCCTGACGCACACCAGTTTGATTTTTTTGTGCCGGTTCGTCCATCTCCACCACCACATAGGGATCCTTGGCGTCGGCGAGACCCTCACCCTTGACAATTTTCACGAGCAAGCGGCGACCAGAAATCATGGGTTGTAGCCCGGACAGGTTAGAGCCCTCCTTGTTTTGCTATAAGGTTGTTATGGTTTTGTTGTTTTGGTAAAGTATTAAAGAGAAATGATGCGAGAAAGGTTTTGTGAGTAAATTACGTGGAAAATGCGAGTAATGTAGAGAAATTGTTTGTAATGCGTAGGCAATGAAATTCGCCTTTTATTAGAAAAGTCCGATTATACATTGAAAACATTGTATTTTTTTTTTTGTTGAATGAGTTTGTATACAGATTATTAGGAACTAGATTTTTGGATATTATAACAATTCATTTGTGAAATTAATGGGGAATATTGTCTTTTTAATAATTATAGTAATATTGATAAGCCCTCTGAAATGAGAGAAAGCAAAAAAAAAGAAAAATGAGCTTAACGTTTGAATGTCGATTTTGAAAAGTGATTCTGGCTAGTGGTTCAGTATAGTGAATTGTTAGTTACGTTTAAGTAAACAAAAGGCAAATTTCATTGGCGACTTAGTTGAGGCTAAAATGATTTTAAATTTTATATATTTCATACATATACATAAATACACATAAAATGGAATGCTAAAGAGTGAGTAGAACAATGAGAAGAACAATTTTAAATTTAAATGGCGCAGTGTATGTAAAATCTGTGTAGTGTTCTTTTCGAGTTTTCAGCAAATTTTCATACACACAAAGGCATGCACAAAGTGATTACTTCTTGGTTTCATTTATACACAAACTTTTTTGGAAAAAGTGTACCGTTTTCCAAATTGTGCTTATTGCGTAACTGCCAATTTTGATAAAATGTGGAAATTGTCTTTGACAAAGTAATAATTACACATACATATATTAGTTGCGTTCCAGATGCTTCACGATATCCACGATTTGCAGGAACAGCTGTTTTCTCCATTAATAAACCTTATGGAAGGTGGTCACCTGGAGCGACTTCCTGTAAAAACCTGCAAATCGTGAAGCATCTGGAACACAACTATTGTATTTCAATGAGATTAACAAAAAAACGAGCATGGAAAACGCGATTTTTTAACGAAATGAAAGTTGTGTTTCGGTATTTGAATTTTCTATTTCTTCTCACTGCACTGACGCTCACCGCTAACGCATCATAATTCACTGGATATATTACAGGCATATCCAAGGGATCGATTTCGGCGCGTGGGCAAGTCGCATATATCGAGAAGTCCACCGGATACAGGGTGTCACGCAAGGCGACGCTGATAATCTCGCTTATCACATTCTGCAGCTGTTGTTCATCCTGATCTATTGGCTTGATGGCCCCCACACTATTCAAGGCAACGCGTATCTGAAATGGTTTATTTGTAAGTTCCACTGATTGGTTGGGAGAAATAAAGTGACCACTTACATCCGGATAACCATCAACTTTCATTTCGCCTTTGAGGCTGTTATAGTTCATGGCAGTGGCCATGCGCCCACGGAAACGTGAAACGGTTACTTTGTAGTGGGAGGTGTCGATTTTGCCGGCCTTTTGGCGGAACGTTTTCACCTGCAACACCGGCTGTGCTTCGCAATCGAAAGTGATCAGCTGTGGGAAGCAAGTGTTTATCAGAAATTCGTCAATTTGTGTGCGTATGTATATATGTATGTAGTGTAGAGGTGTTGGATGTGGAACCTACCATATCCGATGGATTATTTTCATCACAGTTGCAAAAAATATTATTCAAACTAGGTGGTGGACTGTCGGGGAGCACGCGTACTACTTCTACAGCGACACCATGCTAAAAAAGAGAAAATAGTTCCAATTATAAAATTGGAACGGCATATTGCAATATATTTTCTAGATTCCGCCAAAACAAAAAACAAAAAAATAAATAAATAAAATCGAAATTGGTTTGCAAAAATACCTTCGGCTCAGAGGTGCATGGCAAATATTTTTTTGGTTACTTATAAGGTGGCACGGTCTAATATTCCATTTTAATAGATAAAATATTTATAGCTGTTTGCGTTTTGTATTTCTTGTATTTATTTATGTATGGATGTTTGTACATACCTACATACATATGTACATGTGTACATATTATATATTCCATTTGGTTCTGGTCTTTGCCTCTTCGAATTGTATTTTTATAGCTTTTATCGCTTTCCAAACTCATTCGCTTTTGTTGTTATTATTGTTGTTATTTTGTGTTGAAACCGAGGCCAAGGTTAACATTAAACTCTTTTTTTTCTTTTACATACGTTCATTTGTATATATACATGTACAAATATACGCACATACGAATATAAAAGCCAAATATGTACATTAGGGTGGTCCAAAAAAAAAAATGCATGTGGGAAAAAGTAAATTTGGAATTTTAATGCTCTCACCTCCTAGGTTTGTTCTAAACCGAAAAAATATGCCCATATTTTTTTTTATTTCGACACAAAACAAAGTATTTGGAGGTCACTCAAAGCGCCCAAAGTTTTCTGTGTTTTATACCGGGAAAAAAATAATTTTTCGTGGAAATGGTATTGAATTTTTGCAAATCAAGGGCACCTATAAAAAATTGTTAGTATCAAAAAATGGTTAAATAAACAATTTGGTATTATTATTAATAGTCTCCTGAAGAGTACCAACGTTTTCCGATCAAAAAATATTGACTTTAAGATATCAATACCATTTCAAAGAAAAATCGTTGTTTTTCCAAATAAAATGTATTGAAAACTATAAGCGCTTTGTGCGACCTCTAAATATTTTTCGATTTCAAAATAAAAAAAAAAAACGGCACCATTTTTTCGGTAAGAACAGACCCAGGGGGTGAGAGCATTAAAATTCAGACTTTACTTACTTTGGACCACCCTAGTGTAAATACATACTTATATATGTATGTATATTGTCTGCCGAATTTTTTTTAATTTTCGCCTTTTTCTTATTTTTCGTTTGCTTTGTTTTTTTTTTGAGCTGCGGATTTTTGTATACGATTTTTTTTTCTCCACGGAAATTCGCATTAAGAGCCGGTATTTGCTAATTTTCCTTTTTTAATATAATCCAAAGCCTTTGGTTATAAATGAAACTCAATTGATATGAAATTCAGTACGCATAGCTGACGTAATACTTGATTTAATTTTATTTGTTTTGTGCGTGATCTCAGCTTTTTCGGAATTGTGAGCAATATAAATTAATCATATAAATTGGCATATAAAGGTTAAGGGTCTTTCAAGTCAAATTGATACTTTGATAAGAATTTAATCATTCTTAATTAAAAACTAATATGTAGAAAATATACTAAATATTTACCGCAAAGGTAAGGCCAAGTCATTGATGTTCAACCAGATAATTAATCATCTTGCAATAAGCTTGTTTGCTTGAAAAAGTGCCGCGAGTATTTTCTGCAGTGTAGGGATAAAACATCTCTTTTTTGTTGTCGCATCACGCAACACGCGAATTTCTTTGGTGTCAAATTTGGTTTGGAGACAAGAGCTCTTGTTCAAAATCGACTATACGGCAATTCGGTTAGTCGAAAAATCGTAAATGAACGGATAGTCGACTATTCGATTGTCGAAAGGACTAACCGATTAGGGGCTCTAGTTTCTAGATTGGGGCATATTACAGTCTTTTTTCATTTTCCAAAAATTCTAGAAGAAAGTCCAAGTCTAAGTAAATAATTTTTCTCTAGATGTTTTACCTTACATCTACAAAAAACAATAGTAAGGTGGTGGTCCTTTTCCGTTTCTGATTTTTTATCAATTCGCATAGAAACTGTCTTTTGGTCATGTCACATAGGTTTTTTTTCAATTTGAAATAGACATTTTTGTATTCTTTGCATAAAGCCATAATGGCACCATTAAAATTTAGTGATTGCCAGAGAATAGTTACGAAAGCGCCCAAACTGGTTTAAGCTCACTCAACAAGCGGATTTTATAATGTTATGCTAATTATGTATTTAAAACAAAAAAAAATTAGCTCACCTCTTCCATAGATTTCTTCAGCGTATCATTTAAAGCTATAACCCAGGAGGTTAAAAGTTCGTTCACAATCACCAGATCGCTGTAAAGCCAACGGAATACTTGGCTAGTCCAAGTAACGGAGACCTATTCATATACAAATATACAAAATTATGGTATTCAACATTTTTTGTTTTCGCAGATGAAATTTCCTTAATTTTCGCTACTCACTGTCTCGGGTCCAACAACATTGGATGGCGGCGGCACATAGCGCTTCTTGCGGCTTTCTGGCCCAGTGGAGCCCTGTCGCACCATGCGTCGTCGCGGTCCAATAGCACCACCACCACCACCACCAGCGCCGCCAACTGGTGTCCGTCCACGTGCACCAACGGGTTTGGCAGCTAAGTCCTGATTTCGTGAAAAAAAAATAAAATAAAAATGTAAGAGTGCATGCTTCGCATTTAAACGGCTGACCGACCTTAAAGTCCGCTTTGCTCGCCACCACTTCTCTTGGTTCGGAAAGTCGCTTGTTCGCTTCGATTTTCGTTGTGGTAGCTCCGCCGGGGGCCACACTGCTTTGCCGGCTATTGCTCTGACTAGTCGGCGTTTTATTGTTATTCACCACATATTTGTTGTATAAAAATTTGCACAGCCATACTAAGAAGAGGGCTACTACGGCCCAAATAAATATGAAGATTGCTAATGAGTCCATTGTTAAGTCACCAATTCCTTCAAATGAACAAATGTAATCATCGATTTGATCTGCTAAATCCATAATTTAATGCGATGGCAGATGCATGAAGCAAATTTTATGCCACATATCTGGAAAGCAGAAAATTTTGGAACCACTAAGTATTTCTTAGGCAGATTTTATTGAAAAAGAACATATGTTTATAGTAGACAAGTTTTTAAGTTTATTGGTAACTGAAAGCTTTTGATAAGATTTTGTAAGCCAAAGATAACAGCAACAACATGCTCCTAGAAAGCTTTAAAAAAAGAAACAGTATTTGACAAAAAGCCGATAGAAAAGATTTAGAGTGCTCTACAAAGATTTACCTTATTTTGCTCCAGAAGAATAATAGAAAATGAATCAATATAGAAAGACAAACAAAAATCTGAGTGTAACACGAATTGCCGATGACCTCGCAATGTCAGATGTGTGAGTAGTTAGTTTTATTGATTTTTATTGTTTTGGTCTTGTCGATAAACCACAGAATTTATTTTATTATTCTTCCTTGTTTACATACATACATACATTTACATATATCTTTTCGTATTCTAATTGAGATTCTCACAATGACGGGTGGTGATTGACAAAACACATTGGGAGACTCTCCCCGATAGGCGCACACAGACACTTCCTCAGTTGCATACAAAAATTACACACTTGCGAAAATAGCCAAACTCGTTGGCCGAAAGCTGCGGACGAAATACGCTCGTGTAAATGGCCGAGAAACATAGATTCGCTGCGAGATTTTTTTTTTTCAAAAATTGTTGAAAAGCAGAAAGTTTTAACTGGCTATTTTTAGCGCAATAGCTGGTGAATTTTTCGCATTTAAGATCTTTATAAATGTGTGTAATTTCTTGCTTTTTGGATTTTTGGCAAAAACTGGAGCACACGCGTAGCAAACTTTATTTATTGCGTAAAATTTGCAGACGGCAGATTCGATTTTATAAAATTTGCAGTTATAAACAAATATTGTATGATTTTTTCTTTTTTGTATGTGGCTTTTTTCAACCTTTCTTGGCACAAATTAAAATCTATAAAAGGAAGAACCAAACCGAACCGAATCGTAAGAAGAGTGTTGAACGAAAAAGAATTCAAAACGTTCAAAAAGCAAAGCGAAACCAAACTGAATTGAAAATTCGGTTGAGACTATGAAAATCCCACTACAGCCGGTGGCAATACCTGGCAGAGTCGAAAAGAGAGAACGAAGAATGTAGTCAACGAGCAGCCGGCAGAGTATGCGCGTAATACTCAGAGATCACGATAAGGCCATTTCGCTTGGCAGTGCGTCGACGCACAAAGATAAATGAAATGGCAAAGGAAAAGCTAAGCACTTTTTTGTTGGAAAATTTAGGGGCTAATCGCGGCCGTCGTGGTCGAGTGGTTAGTGGTGCGCACTACCACTCGGTAGGTCCATGGTTCGCTCCCTGGTCCGAGCAACACCAATAGCGGTCGCCTCCGAGTGTATTTCTGCTTCTCATTAACAGCTTCTCATTAACACCATTTGACATACAACTGCAGGTCCCTCCACTTTGTGTGACATCAAGGAGGAGAAGCTCGTCCAAGCACTAGGCAAATATTTATTTATTCTCGGCTCACCAATAGACAAAGATGTTCTCTTGTTCAATTGTTGCCCACAAATAACCACCTCTATGATTTGTCCTCTGTCATTCCCAACCCGTTCATATATACCCAGCCAGCAAAAAATCCGATGAAACCCGGATTTTTGTCCGTTTACCGATTCCATTTCCGGATACTTTAATGATCCGTTTTCCCACTAAAGTGTGCGGCAGAAACGTATGTACAGAAAAGTACCGAAAATGGTGGTGAAAAGGATACGTTTTCGGGAGTTTTTTTTTTTTGAAATTTGTCTGATTGAATTTTTCGTTCAATACGCTTTCCTTCTGCACTTCACAGATAACTTTTCATGGTTCAAACAAAATAAAATAAAATTAGGAAGTGCCTGAGGGAGTTCGAACCCGGCACCTTCTGGAAGCTAACAAATAGCGGTACACTCCTCTGCACGCTCAGCCACTGCCGACTACGCATGCATGCTTTCAAATGTTTAGCTTGAGCAAATAAAATATAATTATTGCTTTCAAATGACATCATCTTTTTCGAACGTTTACCGGATGCGAAAATCGATGATAACTGTAGGAGTTTTTTGTATGCGTTTTCGGATACGGAAAATTGAACTAAACTGCACTGTCGGCAAAATTTACGTTTCTTTGCTGGCTGGGTATGTTTTAGTAGGTAAGAGTATGTACACATATAGTATGTACATATGATCGCACACAATGCATGTATTACAATTGTATTGTCTTACTGAACATTTGTATCTGTCGGATGCGGGTGCCGTTGTTGGCACTTTCACACCTTCGGCTTTTGACGTCATACTTTTTCGATACGAAAATAAATTCAAAGTGTGTGTGTGTGTGTTTGTGTGTGTTGGTTTTCAAATAACCGAATAATTGCCTGCATCACCGTTGGATGCTCATTATTTTCGAAATGACGTAATTGTGGAGACAACGAAATTTCACGTTTGCCTTTGGGCGCACGCCATCGCCAAGTATTCTCGCTGCCATTTATGTATAATTGTTGCAGTTGTGTTTTCATCACATTTTTTTAGTTTTTGTTTTTGGTGCATGCAGTGGAGGTTTTGTTTTATTTTTGTAATTGTTTTCACTTCTGTACGCAAATAGATTTTTTCCAACATCAACACATACATATGTATCTATCCTATAAATTTTGTCTTCGATGGCTGTTTTAATGCTGTTGGCGGAGTCATTAATTTTAAATGCACAAAAAAAAGCTGGAGTTTGTAGTGCTATTGAAACAGACGACAAACTATTTTTAGGAAGGCAATTCTTGATTGGGTTTAGATTTACTTACCTTCAAGAAAAATGTGTAAAAATACATACATACACATATACAAACATATGTACATATATGGCGAATGTTACAAATTTAGCTTTGAAAATGCAGTTTGAAAATTCCAATATCTTAGCACTTTCTTAATTTTTTAACGGAAAGAGGCACTGCTTATTTGTGGAATTTTCATTTTTAAGTAGCATTGTGCCGCTATATGCATACATATGTATGTAGATACAGCATGCATGATGCACTCGGATCGTTGCCAAAGGAAATCTGCAAAATCTCTTTCAACTGAGTGTCTATTATTGCGAATTAATTATTTTTTGTTTAAATTTTTTTTTTTTGTTACTTCTTTTTCTCGCGAGATACGAAATGCCTGGCTCATGTAAAACAAACAATTTACATGATTTACATATTGAATGAATGAACAAGGGGAGAAATGAATTTGGCACTTGTTGCAGACAACAGGCAACAATAAGCAATGCAAATACGAAAATAAAAATAAACACAAAACAGCAAGCAAACAAATGTAAATTTTCAAAAATTTGTTGTTGCATATGCTGGCGAATTACAGCCAGAAATTGAAATTTGTATGCCAAGTTGAGTGATAATTGATGCATTTCTTTTAATTTTTAAGTCAAATAATTTCCAAAATAAATGTATGAATTTACTTGAAAATGAATTAACAAGTAATTTTTAAGCAAAAAACAAAACCGACTTCAATGCTCCTATAAAAATTTAAGATTATCGTTAATTTCTAAATGGTCCGATAATCGGACTTAAATTAAATTAATATGGGACCACCTGTGAGGTAACATCTTTCATTAAAAATAAAAAATTATAGAAATCGGTTAACGCGGTCCAAAGTTATGCGCTAAAAAAAAAACATATTCCGACGAATTGATAACCTTTCTACTTTTTGTGAAGTCGGTTAAAAATAGCATACAAGTTTAAAAATATGAACTAAACGAAATTTTTATCAACAGTTATGGCTAAGCTTTGTACAGGGTGGCCCAAATAAGACCTACCAATGTTAAACACGTATAACTTATTTATTTTACATGTTTTTACATGTCAAAGTTAATCCCTTGGAAAATCGTAATGGATGCTCACAGCAAGACCACCAACAACGACTACAATACGCTATGCGTTTTACTCAATAAGCCACAGAAATTGATTTTTTAGGTAATGTTTTGATGTCGGATTAAGCGCATTTCCAAGCGAAACTGTAGATTGTGAGGCTCTGAAAATCCAAGGGCAAAACACCAGCACCAGTTACACCCATCCGGATGCACTGTTTGGTGCGGTGAAAAAGTTATCGGCAGCAACAATTTCTGGGCATTCTTACGGAACAACGCTTGACAACTTTTTGCGGCCAATGGCAGAGCAGCATCCTAATTTGTGATTCCAACAAGATGGAGCGACTGCGCACAATGCTAGGCAAACTATGGACATGCTGCGTGAAATTAATATGTATTATTTGGCTCACCCTGTATTTAATAAATTACTAATTACTGAATGCCTCACTGACCATGCCTGCTAAACGTCTTAACAAATTTGTATGTACATAAATAATAATATGAAGTTGGTATACATTTGCCAAGTATCCATGCAAATCGACGAGAAGCACGTTTTCCAACACTTAGAGATGTGGACTTGATTTTTAACAATAGATTTGTTGTTGGCATTAGTCATGACTCAAAAAGTTGCTGATTTTTCAACTTCAGTGCCGTTGAATATACACGTTTTAACACAACACACAAACAAACACACGCAGGTTTCGGCGTCTGCAACCAGCACATCGACACAGTGGGTGTCTATAATTTGTGGCGTATTTTGTTGGTGATGCAACAATCTATGCGATGTGCTGTCATGTGATGTCATCACAATGACGTTAGGTCACAGCTTATGTTCAGTAGTAAATATTTATATTTTTGCGACCTACGAATATCCGGCGCTCAGTAGGCAACTAATTTTTGGATTTCTAACGAGCGAGTAGCAAAGTTTATTTAAAGAAAAATTGCTGAGGAAAAGCGACTTTAGTAAAAACATGTTTTGGTTAGAAAATTCAATACACATATCCTTATTTTTTTAATATTAGAAATCTGAAAGTGAGTTTGTTTGTTTGTTATGCTTTCACGCTTTAACTACTCAACCGATCATCATGAAATTTTGTACACGGTATCATTTAGCCCAACTTCAAATATGGAATAGATTTAATCGCGATTAGACAAGAGCAAGTGGCACTTCTTATACAAACGGAACGTTTCATATTCCATATCTCAGGAAATATTTGTGATAGAGTACTGGAACTTGATATGGAGATATATAAAATCAATTCTATACTCATGCAGGAGGGCTACCACCTGTTTAGAAAATCAAATTCAACTTGAATTAAGGGAATAATTTCTTTGAAATTTTTATAAAAATATGGGTGTCAGACGAACGATGCCTAAAAAGGTTGAAACCTTCAGATTGAACATTTAGACTATTACTGAGGTGTTTTACAAGGGTTGCCACTCGTTTCAAAATTAAATTTGATTAATTTATATGGATTACTACAACGTGGGTACTAATCCGAATATGTGTCACAATATGGGTGTCAGACGAAAGGGGTTTTGTATGGTTTTAGTTGAAAAATATTTTGGAGAGCGTTGCCACTCAAGTTATGGTCTGATTATGCATACTTCGCAAAACTTCGCACAACTTCGCATAAACTTCAAACTGTAATTTCGTACGTACTTTGTATGTATTTTGTATGTATTCCATTACCCAGAAATTAGCAGAACTTTTAAGAACTTAGCGATCTGTTGAGTTTAGATTTTGCTTCACATTTTCTTAAGTTACATTTTTAGTGCACTGGTACAAATGGTTGTGCGAAGTTATGCGAAGTATGCATAATCAGACCCTTAAAGTGTCAAACGTTAGAGTGTTTAGAAATGTTCAGCTTGAATAAATAGAACCTGTTTTAAAACTAAATTCGAATATAATTATATCATAATACAATATAGGTATTAAACAAAAGATTCTTGAAAAGGCTTTATTTCTAAGCTACACACATATTTATGTATAGCAGAGTTTCCACATGTTTGAAAATACAAATTCCACTTCAATTATGAGAATTAGGTAATTTGAATACATATGTACATATATACCACCATATGAGTGTCAGACGAAAAAGGCTTCAAAAGGTTGCCAACTGTTTGAAATCTTAAATTCAAACTATTCAATAATTTCAATGAATTATTACAATATGGACTTCATTTCTAAACTACACGTTAGGGGGTTGTTACCTGTTAATTAAATTTAGGGGATAAGTTAATTGAAAAAGTATCACAAGAGAGAGGCATAAGTTTTGGGTTGAAAATATTTTGAAGATGGTTAAAAAATTTAAAATCTCCCGTTTTCGGCATAGTTTAGTTATGTTGAGTTTTATTGAAATAAATTACACGCAGAAATTTCATACACTCAGCGAAGCGGGTGTATGAATATATTTATGTATTTGGAATGAATTAAAATAAGGGAAATTTATAAATATTGAGCCCTAATAACAAACAAAATACGAGTAAAAGCAGGTTTGAATGATTAAAATATCACTTGAAGGGAAACGGCAATCTAACTTTGTATTTGCAGTCAAGTTACAGCCCCATTTCCACGAGATTACATACTCGCCGAAATGAAATAGCTGAAATATTCTCACAGTGCATTCAGAGACGTTCTTCGTCTTTTATTATTTTTATTATTACACTGAAAGCTCAAGGGTCCCATTGTTTCATTCGAAATCTTAAGAATTTCGCACTCTCTGAAGTCCATTGACCTCTGCGAGATATTTAAAACCGAATTAAGCTGACAATGTTTGAGAACAACAACATCAGCTACAATACAATTTTAATAGCAAGAACAATAGCAACAACAACAACAAATAAATATGATGTACAAAGAAAAAATATTTAAATAATGACTAACTCACTGACACTATGAAGGCAATACATGTATGCACGTGCGATTAAATTTAGCTACATCCATAGATAAGTGCATTCAAACGTAGATGGGAGGTTATAAATTTATGTTCGTAATTCCAGCGAATTGTTGAGAAGCTTGGCCAAGAATAACCATTATATATGTATAAACAATAGCGGGCACCAAAAATCCACACACGATTTAAAACGCCGCTATATTTCAGTAATATAGTTAATTCTTCAGCAAAACCCACAAAAATCGGAGTTGCAAAAATTGTGCAAAATTTAATAAGTATTTGCAGAATTTTACATATTTTAAGATAAATTTCAGTTTTATACTGAATTTTGGCATATAGAGTGGAGGTTTAAAGTAGCAAAGACTTGTCGTTGATTTTTGAATTTTTTTTTCGTTGAAGATTTTGCTAATTTTATTCCAAATAAAAACTAATTCGAGCTTATGTTATATGGAGGAAAATGAGCAATGTTTTCAACGAAAAAAATTTCAAAAAACAGTGGTAAGTCTTAGCTACTTTACTGATTTAAAAATATGTTATAAAAAATCTCCCAAAATCGCTTAGGCCAAAAAGGAAGTTGTATCTAATAAGAAACGTCAAATTTTATGACAATTGTCAGGATTTTTTTCTTAAAGTTTGCAAATTTGATTTTTGTTGGTTTTATTGGAGGATGAACTATATTTTTTATAAAAATATGCAAAAATTTACTTACACATTAACAACACAACGGAGCTTTAACGCGATTAATCAGTGTCCGGATTTTGGTGGCCGCCACTGTATACATATATGTATATGTACCTACATACGTATGTATATGTCGATGACAATGTTGTGGTTAAAAATTAGAACAAAAGCAGCAGTAGCAATACAATAAACAGCGACTCACTCGCAAAACAATTGGCTGAGTAAATGGACAAAAGAAGAAGTATTGCTTTTTGTAGATGTATGTATATTTGTATGCAGCTATGAAAATGTTTTACTGTGTTGACCAATTTTGTTGGCTCAAAGGTAAGCTTTCAGAAATTGAATGAACGAACGCACAAATAATTTGAAAGCAGAGTTCATAGAGGCCTTTGTACATATTGTGATTGAGAGATCTGTTACAGTGAAAAAAAATGTTAACCTTCAACATCCCAAGCAACTCCTTAAATTGGGTAAAGAGAAACATTTCATAGGAACTGTTAAAGCTTTCTATGAAAATACACAAATTTCTCAACTTGACTTTAACAAGGCGACAGTAGTGGCACCGAAAATCGGCTTGATGTGACAAATTGTGTACATATGTATGCATGTAGATGCCGAACACAAGTTTAATTCAAACCCAAAACTCAAAAAAAAAACATAAAAAATATTAATTTAATTTAGCGGATTTTATGACACTTAGAGTTTGACCTCAGTGGCGTGTGTTGTTTGGGTCACACCCAGCAGAAAATGGGCAAACAAAAATTAAGAACATAACAAGGTATGAGTACAAGACATACATACATATGCGTGACATATGTACATACATACAATTTTGTAGAAAAAATAAGTGCATTTCAGAAAATTTTTAATTACTAATGCGAAAGAGGGATACTCGTTATCTGTTGGCAATTATACACGCTTAGCTTAGTGGCCGTTATCAAGCTCACGATGCGGTAAGCGTAGCTGCGAGCGCACCCAAAATCACGTCATCGCGACAAAAATATCGAGTATACAATTTATAAAAAAAAAATATTTAAAAATATTTCGCGCTTACACATTTGGCTGAGTGTTTGGCGGAGTTTCTTATCCATTTGGCGTTTAATGTGAGAAGCTCTTTCAGGGCGGCCGCTGTGGTGTAGTGGTAAGCAGTGTGCGCTTCCAATCCGCAGCGCCTGGGTTCAAGCAACATCGCAAAAAAATTTAGAAAAAAGGTTTATTCTTAACAGCGGTCGCACCTCGGCAAGCAATGGCAATCCTCCGAGTGTACTTCTGCCATGAAAAATAGCTGCTCATTAAAATACAATCACCGTTCGGAGTCGACGTAAAACTGTAGGTCCCCCCGCTTTGTGTGACAACATCAAGGCGAACGCCATAAATCGGAGAAGAAGCTTGGCCAAACACTAAATAAATCGCAACATTCATTCTTGTCACTGGAAGAAAATAATGGTTGAGGAAATAAAAAAGATACATAAACCAGCAGTTTGCGATGGCAGCGAAGAATTCGTTGCTAAATGCGTTGAGTAAGCGACTTGTTGCGTCACTCAAGAAAACCGCAGAAACAAGCGAATCGCCGCAAAATCAAATCTACGCGCAGAGGCACTTACATCAAGATGAACATACACATGAACAAACAAGCATTGTTTAAGCCAAGTTAACAAACTCTTCGCGTTTACTCATATTACAGCCTGCTTTCGAAACTGTGCCACAGATGTACGGGATCGAATGAAAAAAAGAAAGAAAGAAATTATAAAACAATGATTTCTGTGTTGCTTGCATTTGTAGTGAAATTATTTTAGCGGTAAAAGTGAGTAGATTCTAAATTCGGCATAGTAAAATTTTAATTTCAGCCCTTTCCAGCGGCACTTAAGCAAAGTGGAAAGGGAATAATTGGTCTTCATTAAGTTTAGTTTCACTTTAGAAAGCGGTTTAATTATTTAAGTTGTATGTATGTAAAAAACTATTATAATTTTGAGCTAAATTTGAGGCATATTTCTACGTACGTAGATATGTATGTAGGTATGTGTGCTTATATCATTTTAAATGTGGTCGCAATAAATTTGTAATCGGCGCTCACTCACTAACTCTCCAACAAAAACAAAAAAGGCCCACAACAACAGCCAACTAAGCTACCCATCAAACTGTCAACGCGTTGGCCAACAAACCAACTGTAACTAAATACCTAACAAAAACTGTCTCGGGGCTGCCAGAAATGCCAGAGGCTTATCAAAGCGGGTCGGTGCCGCCGTCAATACATAAATATCTACGACTACACGAAATTATTGCACGGCTGAGGTGACAAAAAAACCAAACAGCGAGTGCGAAAGGATTGCAGTGGGATTGCGAATGCCATAAAATTGTTTAGCAATGCACAGCTCTGTTATTTATGCGAATAAGAACTAAACGCTGCGTATCGAAGAAAATCTACTGAATGAAAATTCGCCCTAAGTGGACAAAATTGCGGCTAAAGTACACTGAACTTTTCTATATACTTATATATGTATTTATATATAACGTACATATGTATGCACATACCTATGTGTACGAGTAAATGTGTAAGCATATTAATGCCAGCCACAAAGTGTATCAAAATAATTGCTCGCCAACAGAAAATTACAATTTGCAAGAAAATGGCGCAAAATAACGGTGTATAAATAACACACATAAAAATAATGCAACAACTACAAAGAGTGACAAAGCTCAAGCCAATCACCGGCGTTTATTTTTTCATTGCGCCAACCAACACAAGAACTCTCCTCTCCGAAACACTGGCATAGTAAAGCTTCTTTGAAGAAAGGGTATTTGCTTTTGGAAACTCTCTTGGAGCCGCACTTCAATTACCGTTAAAGTATGTTTACATACTAAAAATGCATATAATCTCAATCAAAGCTCGTTTTTAATCCCCCCGTTTACACAAGGAAAATCTCAGATTATTAGCTGTCAAATTTTGTGTGCTTGCTATTCCCACATCTCAAGGAAAAGTTAAGTTCCTTTTCTGTGCCACCGTGATCACCAATAATAAGCAATTTAAATATATTTTAACTTAATATTTGTTGAAAAATACCTTTACAAACCTCTTTTCCTTTCTAGCGTCTGTTTTTGTTTACTTTTTTATTTGGCATTTCTCCTCTTCTTCGCTAAAATAATCGATAAAACTAGGTTGGACACCGAAAAGTTATTGGTTTCATCTGCGATTATTTTATAATTACAGATTAACGAGGGACGACTTTTGTAAGCCTAATCTCTTTTTTTAATTCCAGATTAGGGAGTTAAGCTCGAAAATTACGATAATCTACTTATATGTAAACCTAGTATTAAACTCGTTACTACTCGTGGGGACTTTCTCTCATGAAGACCTTATATATTTTATTTCTAGTTAATCGTGATTTCGGTTAATTAAATCTTTTGACTAAGCGCTGTTTTCACAATAGTGGTTAACTCATGTTCAAAAGTTATTAAAGTAACTACAGATTCTCATTGCAAAAATTAATAGTTAGCTACCGAAGTGAGCTAAATAACTCTCCACTGTAAAATCGTCACTTATAGCATGAAAAAAAATCAAAATAGCTAGTTTTTGATTAGAAAATTCCTTTTCTGAGCTGGCTGCCGTGATAGGTGGATGCTCCACTCAGGTTTCGATATGTAGAAGAGCGTTGGCATACAGCGGAATTTTCCACTGCGGTTTTAGATTTTAAACCAATCCCCCCCAAAGCATAATTTTTATGCCACCTCTCTGGTAAAAACGATTGTCTGCATTGCTTTTGGCGCGTGTGCACTTACAGAAACAGCCGAGTCATTGCATATTCATAAGCTCGGCTGAGTTGGATCGCTTAGTGGGCCGCCAGCTGAATACCGGGCCACTAGGCAACGCAAGGTGATGGAGAGCTTGTAATTGGTGACCACCAAAAACGGTACACAACCGGCATTTTAGAGCGTTTAGGTTAATGTGCGAATGAACTTAATAAATATTTAGCAAGTTAATATGTAGCAAATAATAAAAACAAAACGGCAGTACATACTTAAAGGGTTTGTGCGCACACGTAACAATTTGTTTGCAATTTTATAAAAAATTAAAGCAACAGAAATTCGAAGCTGCTGTTGACAGGGTTAACGAACCATGGCGTGTGCGCACGAAAAGAGCACAATTTTGCATGATAGCTTACGGGAAGAAAGTTTTAATTGCAACAAAATCAATTTTTACAGCAAAGGCCCACCGTTGCATATACATCTTTTTTTGTTGCTTTAAATAATTATTAATTTTTCATAAACGAGCAATATGCTATTAAATAATAAAATAGCACTACAATAAACGAGTCTCGCCTGTGACAACCCCAATCGCATTATTTCTACGCTCAATCAAGCGGCAAGAACGCGTCCGGATTTTCTGAAAACCTCAAAAATTATTAATTTTCCCCTAAGCCCACAGCTCAATTTCAACGTCCAGCTTTCTATCACTTTGCGCATCATTGCCTTTTGTAACGAGTTGTGTGTGAATATGTAAGTGAGTAGCATTTTCAATTTACATAAGTATATAAAAATTATTAAGTCATCCACTGAATCGGTCGCTGAATCATCTATTAAAATAATATTAAATGTAAATACTACTTAGGCTTATCGCATAATGGAAATCTGACATTCGGAGGTTGTCGCTGAATCTCGAAAGAAACGCAGATGTGTACAAGCAATAGAACTATTCTAAGCAAAATCGATGGCCTTGTTCGCGTGAGCGACGGGTACCGAAGAAGATGGAATGGCGAACTGTATGAGATTTTAAACGGCATGAAAATAAATACGGCATTGGGCACGTTGCGCGCATGGATGACAAGGTTCCAGTGAAAAGATACCTCAACTCGGCACCCATGGGTGGACAACGAAAGAAAGCGCACCCATGACCACCATAGAAGGACCAAGTTGCAGAAGGACCTGTCTGCACTCAGGATGTACAAAGTGGCATTGGATTTATTCGAGAGATAAGGAATACTCGCTCGGTCGGGTATTCAACAGGGCGTATGAGTAATTACCCAGCTGGGTAGGTTTTTTTGTTATAACCCTGCAGGGAAACCGCGGACTAGTAAATCAAATTTCTAGTTCCGTACTAGGTCTTTGTCGTCAAAAAGGAACTAGTCCGATAGGAACTAGATCCCCACCAGTACAAAATCGGCGAAAAGTGGTACTAATTTTTTTTCAGTTTTTTTCACTAGAAATCTATATCTAAAGTGACGAATTTAGAACTGGTTCGGAACTATAGAAAAAGGGATGCAGAACGAACTAGATCTTATTTGTCGAATTTAGAACTTGTTCGGAACTATCGAATAAGGGATGCAGTGGGGGCTTGTTTACTTTACATAGATATGTGTTCGGTGGCTTTTTCGTTCAAATACGCTTCTATTCTGTGCTTCGCAGATGCTTTTTCATAGCATGGTAATACAAAACTAAAATTTGTGTTAACATTTCAACATCATCTTGGGACCGTCTGGAATCTAAGAAATAACAGCGAGCACCTCTGCAAACTCGGCTACAGCTAAAGGGTATGTAAACGTACATTTCTTACAATCATTCAAACAAATTTAATTTCAAATTGAGAACACATTTCTTCCAAAATAACTTAAAATCGCACACACCGAAGAACCAAAAAGATTGAAAAATCATGATACTTTTTTCTTTCATCTGTCGAATTTAGAACTGGTTCGGAACTATAGAATTTAGGACTAGTTCAGAACTATCGAAAAAGGGATGCAGCGGGGGGCAATTGACACTTCCTAGGACATCGCCATGTTAAATTCGCCAGTTGCTTGCATGCAAAAGATATTTATCGCGAACCAGTACTGGGTCTAAATGTACTAGAAGCGCACCAGTTCAGAACTAGAGATTTTCCCCACAGGGAATTTATGAAGGGAGGCGCACATATGTATGTATGTAATTACGTACATACATATACATATATGTATCGACAGCGGCAAGTCAGTGGTACGCGTAAAAAACATTTAGCCGCCTAATGAGGGTGATAAAAATCGATATCAAGTCAATCGATTTGGCTTACTCCATAACTAATTGATGTACATATATGACTCAAACAACCGTTCACATGTTGACTTTTGAAATTGGTTTTTTTAACGGACTTCAAACAAGGTGGAGGTTATCAATTCGTCGGATTATATATATATACTTAACCGATTTCTATAATTCTTTTTTTAAAGGAAAGGTGGTACCGCAGAGGTGGTCTCGTACTAATTTAGATTAGACCCGATCATTGGATCATGAAGTAAATAACGATACTCTTAAATATAATAATATAAAAATTGAAGTCAGTTTTGTTTTTTGCTTAAAAATTACTTGTTTTTGCTTAAATTTTCTTCCACAAGAAATTTGTGTTTATATGAAAAAAGTGCAAAAGGCTGTCAGCAAAAATAAAATATTATAAAGGAATGCGAATTTTTAGCCGCTGGAAAGTTACGCTTTGTTGTAAAATTACAATCCAAAAATTTTTTTTTAATTAAGATGAAAAAGTTGAAAAATTTTATGAGTTTTTGAATTTTTCAAAATTTTTTGGTTGAGTTAGAAACTTCGATTTAGGGGTATTGATTATAAAATGAATCTTTTCATAAAAAATTAACCCAACGCGCCATCAAACTCATTTTTGTTTTTAAATACAAGTTCAAACTTTTTTCCTCGCTGCCAAATGCATTTTCATTTTGCAGAAAAACTTACTATACATATTAACTGCCCTATGGGTCATTCTGTGGCCCATATACATATGTATGTACTTATGTAGATAATGCATCGAAATTACTTATTGTTTACTTGTATTACACGTGCGTCATTTAATGACCCGAATGGCATTACGTGTAATTAGGAGAGCTTGAGTGATAACAAAAAAAAAATTTACCTGAAAAACATTGCGAATAAAAAAAAAAACTGAACCGCATGTCCTTCAGAAATGTTATAACTCAAGGTGTTCCATTTAACAAAATATACCAAAAAAGCCTGTTTAAAGAGACTTCGCTTCGCTGTGATTTTATTTTGCAATAAATTACAAAAAAAATTACTTCAGCTTTTTGTTGGAGGGTAAATGTATACATACTTATGTATGTACATAAGGGTGGCACAGAAACAGTAAAGTCGGAAGTGTAATGCTCTCACCCCCTAGGATTGTTCTATATCGAAAAAGTATACCCCTATATTTTTATTTTGAAATCAAAATAAAATTTTATATGGGAAAAATATATTTTTTCGTAGAAATTGTATAAAATTCTTTAAAGTCGGTATTTTTTGATCGGAAAACTGTGGTTCTCTCTTTAATAGACTTTCAATAATAATACCCAATTGTTTATTTAACTATTTTTTAATACTAACGATTTTTTATTGGTCGCCCCATTGCATTTTCGGGGTTTTTGTGGGTTTTTGACGGACCTATAAATTATAGTTGCGAAGAAAAAATGGTTAAATAAACAATTGGGTATTATTATTGGGAATCTCCTGCAGATAAACAGAGTTTTCTGGTAGAAAAATATAGATTTTTAACCATTCTATGCAATTTCTACGAAAAGTTGTTTTTCCCCATATAAAATATGTACAAGGAAAACTTTGGGCGCTTTTAGCGACCTCTAAATATTTATTGATTTCAAAATAAAAAAATATGGGTATATTTTTTCGGTAGAGAACAATCCTAGGCGGTGAGAGCATAAAAATTCCGACATAACTTTTTCCACATGCATTTTTGGACCACCCTAATATACATCCATATTTTCAAATAACGAGAGCGATATGTACAGGTTTTTTTTATTAATACGTAGTATGTATGTATATATGTATATTTATGTATGTTTGCATCTCAGGGAAAGGGCCATTCAATGCCAAGCAGCACCCTTGATAAACGCCAAAGAACTCCTCCCTCTTTCTGCCTCACTTTTGTTGGTGCTTGTAGAATGTCATTAACCACTTTGCGTGCGCCTTGCTGACTGGCTGACGAGCTCCAACATGATAGACATGGCCAACGCGTCTAGTAAGGTGGGGTGAATTACGTTCTTCGAAAGCTGCCTTTCTAGCCTAGAAATGAGGGTGCAAAATATTATTTGTCTCGTCTATGTTTAGAGGAGCATTACGTTTTGAAAAAAAAAACCGAGACAACTCAATTTACAGGTTTTTAGGTGCCGCTTTTAAGAGTAGTTTTTTAGGACTAATTTTTTCATGCTAAAAAAAAGCAGTCTTCGAGATATAGGCGGAAATCCTGTATTGGTGGTCTTTCAAAGTTATAGCCGGTAGTAGTCTCGAAAAACATTCTTTGGAAAAATAAATGCATACCAAATTAGTGTACGTCAACTTCACGTTAGTTTAAAAAAACCTCTTAAAAGGGTCACTTAAAAATCTATAAAATAGAGTTTTGTCCTTTTTTTCTAATCACCGCGAGGCAAATAATATTTTGCACCCTTATTTCTAGATAGAAACAGACAGACAGCTTTCTGAAGGTATGGACAAGCGATTTTCAATAAAAGCGTAATTTCACTCCACCTTAACGTCTAAAGCAGTAAAGGGCAGTGTCTTTTAAACTACCAAGCTGTTGTTGCAACAGTTTTCCCGGCCTCTTTTGTAATCATTAATAATTCCATAGCAAATTAGCATTGTGTGGCCGCGCAACTGTGGTACAGGTGTAAAGTTTAAAGTACACAACAACAAAACAATTAATTTTGCTTGTATTCGTAAAGATATTTGTACATACACTGGTGGCAGAAATAATAGAAACACCTTATTTTGACCAGTTTTGGCTATATTTCTTCTTTTTTTTTAATGTTTGATATTTTTTTTTATAAAACTCTAGCTCATTATATAATAAGCTGCATATAAGTGCGCATTTCAAACTTTTTACAAAAATTATATAAATTCAACAAATTTTACCAAGTGCAAGTTTAAAGCAGCTAAAAGTAACGAGTTGATTTTTAATAATTTTTTGCTCTTAACAAGTGAAAACTGCCGTTGTTTTTTTAATTTTTTTTAGCGAATGGTCTTGCTCATTTTATTCCATATGAAATACATATTTTGAGCATAATTTATATGTATGAAAGAAAATGAACAAAACCGTCAGAAAAAAAATTATCAAAAATCAACGCGAATTTATGAAACTTGACTAATATTATACTAAAATTGAATAGACTATAAAATTGCGTAGCCGAATTTTTTCTAGAAATTCTCATTATAAATTTTGAAATTTGGGGGACCATTTTTTGAAATTTGTAAAATTTTATAAACCTTGTAGAAGGTTTGAAACTTTGAGTTGTATGCTTTTCGTTGAGGTATATACTAAATGAAAAAATTAATTAAAAATAAATAAAAATGGGGTGAAGTAGTGTCCCTAATAATGTGGCCACCACTGTGAGCATGTAGTATAAAAGTTATAGCGCAACTGAACTGTTAAGACATAAAATTGCCACTAAATTAATATACATTAATATGTATATGTTTGTACATACAAACATATGTACACTGTGAATACATACATATGTATATTTATTTATGCGCGTCTATGGCTGAAAAACACATTGATATTAACTAGTCGGGATTGATGTTTTTCTTAAATTTTTTCTTTCAAATTGCATGCAGATAATTCAGATAATTATACACTTACACAAATACACCCATACATGTGTATGTATTTAAATATCTGAGTTCAATCGAAATTTTTTTTTTTGTTTGGCTAAACGAGGTCTGCTACGTACTACTAGAATTACAAACGCAGGTGATCAAATTAATGGCTTTTTCGTTTCTAGCGAAAAGTGCCCTCTAAGCACAAGCACTAAGAACCGGGCAATGAAAAGACAACATTTTTTTAGAAACGAAAACGCCATAACTGCTTCTACACGCATAAAAGATACACATCGCACACCGCCTTCAAAAGAGGCACAACTCAAAATTTGGCATTTTTGAAATTATGCGCTAAAAATGTACATAGAGCGTTTATTTACCGTTCAGCAAAAGCTCAAACAAATTTGTGTTATAATTTGTTAAAAAAAAAAACCTAAGATAAGTCTTTCTTGCTTGTATGATAATCATGTGCTAAGTAATAGTTTTTCGTATTTTCTGACAAACGTGTAATTTTGAGTTGTGCCCTTTTTGAAGACGTGCGTGAAGGTGTGCGATATGGTCATAGTACACAGCATGCATTAATGTAGTATGTATATACATATGTATGTACATAAGTATGTTTGTAAATATCTATGTGTGGAATATAACTTAAAAATTTAAATTTGTGCTTTATAAAGTTAGCAGCAGTCGCTTACGATTGAAGAGAAAACCAGTTTGCGTGAACGAAGGAACAAAGGTTAATTTTTAAAAGCAGCGTCAAATATTCACTGAAAAAACAAATTAATGAAGAGCTGCTTACAAATAAGCCAGTTTCAGGCAGAAGTTTTCCTCTACCAGGAAGCGATACCGTGCGTTTTAGTGCTACCATCTCGCCCTGAGCGAATTTTTATTTTTTTTTACAGTTTTATCTACTAGATTACGTCCGCGAATGGGGGATCAGATTATGCATATTGCACTCGCTTCAAAAGAGGCACAACTCAAAAAAAAATTAATAATTAAAAATTTGGTAAATTTTTTTAATAAATCCATTGATAGGATTTAACTCCAATTAATGCAAATATTTTTTTCTTCGTGATTAGAAGTATACTCTCTAACTAGAAAACTACTGTTATAGCCGTTTTTATGCTAACTGAACCGGATTAGTATTTTCTTGATTATTCCACTCAAATTTAAACTACTCTGTTGAATTTTATTATTGCCGTTTATCTCGTGATTGCATATTATTAACTTCAACCTGCGCTTAAATGATGTTCATGTACTTCTATGTGTGTATGTATACTATATATATACTTATGATAGTATATAAAGACTTATTTAAATTACTTGAACTATTAGCTTAAATGATCACTTTTGAATAGAACAAAAATGCCTTATAAAACTAAGTTAATATAAGTGACACATGCACTTGAGAATATACTAGATTGTGTCTTTTCAAGGATATGACCAACTCACTGCACGTCAAGCCAATATAATTTGTTGAAATGAAACACAGAAGCCTCAAAAAGGAATGACATCAACATTTTCACGTCCACGTAGATAAATGGTGTCATCATGGGCGAGTATATACATAGATATGTACATCATATGTGTACATACATATTGCAAACAAAAAACATGGTTGCAAAAAAATGCAAATATATAGGAGTTACCGCAAGAACATAGCATGTGAACATCCAATAATGTTTTTATCTTCGCTTGCTCACTCGCACTTTCACACACTCCAAATATACGCCATTGTAGCGGAAACGGAAATGAGGTCTCTATTGGCATATTCATACTCACATATGCTTATGTTTTTTTGTGTACCCCCGTATGAACACTTTTATAAATGTTTGTCGCAATTTTAGCAGCACGCAAATGGTGCAGTAATTTAAATGAAATCGTCATTTTCATACGTTGGTTAATAAACATTTATTCATACATATAATGGATGTATGTACATACATATGTATGTATGCATGTATGTATGTACATATGTGTGTAAGTATATTTGGCAGTCAAAATTGTAAAAAATAAAAATTGCTTGCCACTCACGTTTTTGTTAGGTGTTTGTTCGAGCTTTCCGTCCAATTTATGTTGTGCATGTGAAAGTTGTCACACAAACGGAAGGGGACGCACTGTTTTACAACATTATTAAAATTATTAAAATTTATCAAAATTTTTCAAGGGACCATTTTCTTCCTTCGTTAAAAGTGAATTTGGAAAATATTTTAAACTTGCTTCAACGTGTAGCAAAACGTTTTCTTCACTTCAAACTAGGGCTGTGCGATTAATAGATTACTCAAAATTTTAATTAATCATAAAGTAAATAACTCAATTATTCGATTAATTGGAAATTATGATTACTCAAAAGTTCAGTTACTCGAGTAATCAAGATTTTTGATTAACCAAAAACAAAAATATTTGAGCAAGTTGCTTTATGATTAATCAACATTTCGAGTAAAATGAGTAATCAACATTTCAACTCTTTACATACATATGTATTAAGTAGTTAAAGTTCCTTGATACTTTGAAAACAACGTTTCTGTTTTCAAAAATTAAAACAAAAAATTGTTTTCATATACAGAATGTAAAAAAGAAAATAAGCATTTTCCAAAGCAAACTCTTCTAACGAGCAAAATTATTTTTTTTGAGTAATCATATTTCAAGTAACTCGATTAATCATCGTTTTGAGTAATCAAAATCTTGATTACTCGAGTAATTGATTAACCGAATAATTGATTAACCAACTTGCTCGAGTAATCGAATAATCGCACAGCCCTACTTCAAACCGATGGTGTCTCCATTTCCTTTTGCATGGAAAAGCAAATAAAAATACAAAACGAAACTAAGCAAGTGAAAAAGAGAAAATTAAAAGAAAAAGATTGTAAAGGTTGTATCACTTGAGTAGTTGCAACCGTGTTGCAAATTTTCATTTTGTTCAATCTCATTACACTTAACTTAAATTAGATTAGAACAAAAATTCTTGTTTCCATTTCGACATTAAAAATGTCTATGTACATAGATATCTGCCTAATTTGTTGTTCTGCCATATTTGTTTGTTCAATATCACTTCGATTGCAATCCTTTTTTGCATTGTTTGCATTTCTTTGTACACTTCTAGCTGTCAATTTAAATGTTCAAGTTAATTTAAATGAATACTTTTTTATTTTGAAGAAAAATAAAAATATGTAAAATAAATAATAATTAAGAAATAAAGTGATCATGTGCTGCGCTGTCCGTCAATAAAGCGTGCAAAGTGAGATCACCGATCACTGAGGTGATGAGTGATTCCAGCGAGACCACATTCATACGGACATTCCAACGGTGTGAGTAAAGCAATGCAATGCACAAGTAAGGAATACTAATGTGAGGTAAATTAATTTTACGTGGACATTTTTGGAGTTGCAAAATTTATTTTGTGCATAAATGCTTTTCGATAGTGCAGAACCAACTCGTGTGATACTCGATGATAGAAAAATTTCGTGATTTTCGATTCGTAAGACGCACAGTGGTCTGAAATCCAAATATAGGTTGACAAAACTATTTGCTCAAAGACGCTTTGACACAGTTTGACAACACTTTTTATATGTTTTATACTATGTTTTTGAGGTCGCTGATTACGAATCTTAAGTCAGATTTTAAAAATTCAAAATGGCAGATCCAATATGGCGAAGACAAAAGTTTAGAAGTCTAGGCCTTTTAATAAAGCATGGCATGGTGAATATGTAAGTATAATATGGCGTCTATGTATTAAAACACCCCCACGTAGTTGGATCTGCCACTGAAGTCAAGTGTTTGTTTTTGTTCCTGTATAAGTTCCCGAAGAGATTAAACCCTTCACAACGCACAACAGCTCCTTTACCACCTTGAAGCAGGTATTGGCCATAACGGAGGCCAAGCGGCCTTATTCAACAAACCAGCCATGTTAAAGAACCGCAGTTAGTTTTTCTGTTTGTATTTCAAATTTTATATTCACTTTCAAATAATAAGTTCATTCAAACAACCAAAATAAACGTCAAAAAAGAGAGAGTGGTGCCTTCTTAATTTAGAAAGCCTCGGGTTACTTAACTCTGTGCTAGTTTCCATTGGTGCAATATGTACATTGTCTGGTTTAGGAATATGAAAATTTCAACTCTGAGCAACTTAACTCTCTATTTATATATTTAATTCTGGGTGTTCCCCAAGTAGAAAACATTTATTGTGAATCAAATTTTATTTCTATAAACTTTCACAAGAAACAAAAAAAAGCTTAGAATAGTCGAATTGGTAAGAAATTGTATACATAACGAAAATTGGTCTGAAGGATTGAGTGTGAATAAAGTGCGTCATTGTGTTCTGTGGTAACTTCACAAGTAAAGGTAGTACTTCTTGCGGCAGTAATCTTTAAATAATCATATCCACAGTATACAGTAAACCAGCCATTGACAATATGCTTATTTGAAAATTCCCACCATGCAAAACATGAGAAATAGGCAACAATTGTCAATGGCAACAAATTGGCGACTCACCGATTTATTGCTGTGGTGACAAATCGGCAACATCACTTCGTTCATGTCAATTTTGAATAAAAAAGTTCTCAAAAATTCCGAAACTTATGAATATGGCGTCAATAGTATTGGCCAAAAGCGTCTAAATTATGCCCAAGGAGAAGATTGAAAAAATAGGAAGTCTCACAGCGAGAAAATGAATTAATTCCGATTGTAAGTTGCAATTTGGTATACAAAAAAATAAATGAGGTATTAAAAAGAATAAAATTATTCCAAATATCGCCTGAAGCGATAAGAAAAGGACTCATTCAGGTAATAAGAAAACGACTCGCCCAGGCGAGTTGCCTTCGGCGGACGTTTTAGAGCGACCGGTAATAGGAAATCGATTCGATGGCAATATTACCGGCAATAAATTTGTTTCCGAGGGCGACACGTTTTCTTATTACCGGCAACACAAATTGTTTGGTGGGTTAATACATGAAATATTGTGCATGTATAGGATTTTTTCGTCATTAACCCATAGGCAACGACTGGTCCAAAATTACCCACAAATGTTTGTTGATATATTTTAAATGTAAATTTGAACAGCAAAATTTGTAAAAAAAAAAATAATAAAACAAAAATATTGTTAATTACTGCATGGGAGGTGGGCGTGGTTATTGACAGATTTCGCCAAAATTTAATACTAACATAAATTATACCAAAGGCAAGTTCGGCACCGACTCTCGTTAAAATATCCAAGTTTTGCTCGAGTCAGCGTGTTTATCAACACGGTTGAACCACTTCATCTTGTCATTATGAATATTTTGAAATAGGTATGTATGTGTATACATATATGAAAATAAATTTTATACGGTTGACTAAAAGGCCCTACACACGGATCGATTTATCGGCCAACCAGTTGGCTAACAGCTAGAAGTTGGTGGTAAATTAGCCGTGTGTACACAAGTTGGCAAACCTTCATCAAGTTGTTCGTCAGGTTGGAGTAAAATCTAAAATATTTGATTTATGAGGCAGAGGGGTCAACTTGTTGCTCTGTGTGTAGACAAGTTGGCAACCTAAAATGCGATTTCATTTTTTTTAAAGGCGCCTTTAACGGGCTCGCTTATCTGCATAAACCGTCTTTACTTGCATTAACTCATGCATTATCCTCTTTCAAATGTGAATAAGCCGCTGAACAAATACATACAAATTTCGTGCATTTGTTTGAGCATCGAGATATAATTTTGTGTACATATTTCATAAAAGCTATGGAGGTCTCCAATATAAGAGTGGTATATTTGAAAACTAGAGAGTTCTACATTTAAGCTAAGTAATACTTGTTTTATCCCTAAACAATGGGACCATTTTCCAATGTCAGCCCACCAATATTCACCCAAATTGTGTTCGCAACTGCATCCGGTAATAATCGGTTACGCTTCACGCCTAATTTGCTTGGAAATTTGTGTTTCTCGTTATTTTATTTTATGTGACTTGAAAATATTTTTCACTTTAAGAAAATATTGAAATTGGATTTCATTTGGGTTAACGAAAACGACAACTGTGAAAAAATATCAACCAATACATTCAAACAAATTATCAAATAAGCATATTTACATTTTTTGTTTTGCCTATCTGGATTACTGTATACTGTGATCATATCCACTTAATGCTTTCTATTTAGTGATTATATTTTCTTACGAACAAGTAATTTTCAGCCTTATAACTTTACATATACATACATATGTACTATATCTATGGAAGAAATATTTTTTATTGAAAACCGCAAAGATTTGCCCTACTAAATCAGGGATGCAGTGGTAATATCGATTTCCCGTTTCAACCGGAAGTGGGTTAAACTGACCAGAAGTCCATTTTATTTATTTATTTTTTTTTTCAAATTAGACGCCAATCAAATCAGCCAGCTGTAGCAAAAAATTGAGCTAAATAGAAAATTAAACTCACTTCTGCAGGTTAAATGACTAAACAGAGCTGCAGCTGATACATTTTATTGGATTTTCGTAAAACTCATTTGCCCCAAATTGAATGACATCATTAAGAACGGCTTCGTGATTTCGAGTACTTATGTATTTAGTACATTACATAGCATTCGTCTGAGACAATCGAATAGAAAGAACTATGACCGAACTGTAGTAGTGGAGCGATATAAGGTTAAAAGGAGGAGCGAGAATGAAAGGGAAACGTAATCGCAACAAAAATCAGGCAGTTATGAGAAAACAAAATAAATTACTTTCTACTAAACTTCACTTACATACATACATATGTATTTATGTAGTTAGTGGGGATGTAGATATGTCTCAATGGGTCTAGCTCGGCTAAGGAATGTGGGCCAAAATACGAAAGTGGAGAATGTTTTGTAAACAGGACCTACATATATGTATATGTATGGATATGTATGTATATAGATATGCGATGTGGTGGAGAGAATAAAGAATTCGCTCATCAAATGTTAAGAGAAGCAGAGAGACTGTTATATGCTAGGAAAGAAACGGAAAGGCAGTGGGAAATTGTTTTGAGCAGAAATAATTTTTTTTTTAAATGCCTAACAAAGTTTTACTAAAAAATTGTTTTTAAAATTGTTCATAGAATCAAAATTTTATAACCATATATATAACTTTTTGCGTAGCTGTCTTGCTCGTATGTATGTCAGCTGATAGAACTAGGTTAATGGCGTAGAACAGTGGAGCGTAGCATGCCAAGTGGCACACACAACGCATACCTCCAACAAACACTTGATAACATTAGTGGTGAAAATACATACATACATACACATGTATATTCATCCTACCGCAGATTTAGGAAATAAGCGCTATGAAGGGTGAATGCGAAACAAAACGATTAAATACAAATGCGTAATAAATCGAAGAGTGAAATTTTATAAAACAAATACATTTATCTAAGACTCATGAAAATCCCGCTAACTTGTTCCTCTCATTTCAAATGCCAAAACAAATTTCTTCGAATACTTACAAAATTCATATGTATGCTCATTTACGAAAAGACTGTTCATTCTACAAGAAAAAAACATAAAAATATAATTCCTAAACTTTGTGCAAAACTCGCGAAAATTCAGCAAATTTTCATGAAAATTTTCAACTTTTTAATCAGATTTTTTAGAATTTTTTTGAGTATGCATATTTTTAGCCCAATAACATTATTTTATAATAATAAAGTGCAAGTTTTAAGTAGCTAGGAAGTACCGCTGATTTTTGGCAATTTTTTTTCACGCAGTCTCTTCCTTACAAAAATTTTTTTTTTTTGGAAATACTTTATATGGAAAAAATGCAAAACACCTTCAACAAAAAAAAAAATTCTCAAAAATCAATGAGATTTTTGACTAACTCCGAACTTACATTTTTTTTTAACTTAACTTTTTGAACTTAAATTTTTAACGGGCTGCAAAACTGCATACTCAAAAAAATTATAAAAAATCTGATTAAAAAATTGAAAATTTTGATGAAAATTTGCTGAATTATTTTTATGTTTTTTGTTGTTGAATGAACCATATTTTTATAAAAAGTTGGCGGAAAAATATTAGAGTAAAAATTGTTGCTTATATTGTGAAAAAATTGCTGTGCCAATACTTTGTTCCGGCAGTGTAGTTCATTAAACAGCAAATCACATGAATTAACTTTTTTTAATTGCACGCAGAACTCGTGAAAATGCAAGAAACTTTCATCGAAATTTTCAATTTTTTCAATACGATTTCTTCGAACAATTTTGATTTTTGAGTACTTTTTTCCGAGGGTTTTGCGCATTTTCTTCGATATAACGCATGAATATTTGTGAATTTTGGTGGTTGAACTAAGAGGTCCATATGGACTAATTCTAAGAGAGCTCAGCGATTTGTCAGACGGTGCGGCCCAGTTTTGATGGAATTTAGCGGTTAATGCTACAACCCGCAGGCGGAGAGGAAGTCACCACATTAATACTAAAATGAAAGCTATAAAGATATGTTTGGTAATCTGCTAAGCATTCGGAATGAAGCAATAAACTGTATGATAGTTTTTCTTAACGATACTCGATAGGTAAGCCTGCATTTATGTATATTGTTATTTTTTTCCATATAAGGTCGCAAGCACAAATTAAAAGAGGGTCCGGGACAAAATCAGAAATCATCCATAAATATACAAGTGTATAGGTATGCTGAGTTTTCGGAGCATTTATAAATAGTTTTAAAAAAATTGATCCCTTGCTATCAATTATTACTGAGAAATGCGTGTCTTATGAGCTTCAATAATGTTAATATATACGTACATAGGTATGTAAATGTGTAATACAAAGTAAATGCACTTACCATACGGTGCGGTCCACGAGTGAGACGGGCGAGTATCCAGCAAATAATGGCGGTGCAGCCGGTTTTTCGAAATCGAATTCAGTGGTGCAAGTTCAAATGTTTTCAGTGTCGTTTATGTACGCGTTTTTTTGCAGTTGTCAATATTTGTTGCAGATGAGTCAGAAATTTTAATTAGATTTTAGTTAGTTTTGATTTTCGTTTATTCAAAATGAATGCATGAGTATGTATGCGTGTAATTATGTCCACAAGTTAACACACAAAAAAAGTTTTCACGAAGTTACATATGAATCACAAAATGAAAGCGAGTTAAATAAACAAAAAAATGTAAAGAAAATTGTTAATTAATACTCATTATTTATTGCATTTGCACTTTTAACTCTTTTGTTAATGTTTAATATTCTCTCACAAATGTGTGCCCTTTGAACTGTATTTAATTCACATGGATGCTATGTATAAACACAATGCTAAAGAGTTAGTTAAAAATTTGGAATAAAATTTGTTGTCATAATATTTGTAGCATGATTATGTACATTGGGGTGGCCCTTAAAAATCAAATGAACGATTTTTTTTTTTGGTCTCACCTCCTTAATCGGCAATACTACGGTCACAGATATGACAAATAAATTTTGGTCGCGATTAGAGACAGTTAAGGCGTGTCCCACAGGGGGCAAAGCTCAGATTCCTCTATACATAGACTCAAAAAGTTAAAATTAATTTTTTTATCTAAGACTCAAAATCGATACTATCATAGTCGAAGATATCACATATAATTTTGGCCCCGATTGAAGTTGGTTAAGCGGTGTCGCAAAGAGGTCAAAAGCCAGATGGAGGCCTCTATGGAGACTCAAAAAATTAAAAATTGCAGTCGGTTAAGACGATTTCATAGCGGCAATCTGAAATTTGACCCCTGTGCAGCACGCGTTAACCGACTGCAATCGGGCCCTAAATTTATATATATATATATATATATTATTTATATCTTCGACTATAGCAGCATCGACGTAGGTGTTGAGGTTTAGGAAATCTGATGTAAAAATTAGCTTGCTATATTTAATGACCACCCTAATGTAATGTATGTATGTATGTACAGATATGGTAGATACATATAAGCTCGTATATACATAAATTACTTTTTATGTGTGGTTAGTAAATATTCGAAACCTCTATCATCCGCCATTTCATGACTAAGTATATACATACATACATAGTACTCAAATATAATTAAACATGGAGGTACATATCGTCGATGTTTTTGCCAAACCGCTCATCGACAAATTGAAAAACCGCCTATCTTACGACACTCAAATTTTACAGGAGAGCAAAAAAAAACGGGTTTTCTTCGAAGGCATTGCGCCTTGATAGGAGGTATTTTCTCTAGCTATTATTTTACAAATCTGTTGTTTTAATAACGATTTTATGATTTTTATGCATAAATCTCAATGCCTGGTGTTCAGGGTTACCAAATCTCATTTTTGGCACAACGGCGATTTAGGCGGTTTTGCAGCTGGTCGATGGGCGGTTTTGCAAAACATGCTCTAAATGATTGTCTCTGGTTCTTAAAAAATAATAATAATATTCAACTTCCACAGCCAAAGGTAGACAAGTTTGTCATTACGTACATACATATATACTATACATATCGACCCCTTTGCGCAAAATTATCGTATGTTACAAAAACCAAATTTTACAGGAAAGTGTTTTTTTTTGTATTTTTCTCTGCTTTGACTAGCACCATCAATACCAAAGTTTAGATTTGCTGAGATAATTGAGAAATATAACTAAACGCAAGAATTTTTTTGTAAAAAGGTCTCTAATTCTTATTTCTTAGCCCGTATGATAATTTCGCCCACAAGAAAAAAATCATTGACACATACGATAAAATTTACAGTCAATTTTTGGGGTAGCTATTGGGCCTCAAGCCATAATATTTGAACACGTGATGCGTCTACATTTTTTATCTGCTACCCCTCAGTTTAGTTTCATTCCATAAAGAAAAATGTTGGTGAAGAAAATTGTAGATCAATCGGTTAAGGATAAGGAGTGTCCTCAGGCCCCTCAAGGACTCGAGTATTTGAAAAATCACAAAGGTAGGCACTCGAAGTGTTACCAATTAAAAATTCTATAATTTTGTCTATTTTGCTTTTTTTAATCGAAAACATCAGCTCATTATAAGAACCAGTCAAGGTTTAAGAAAAATGTATTAATGTTCGATGTAGCCATAAACTGGGAATTTTTTACAACCTATCGCACATGTCACAGGGGTTTTAATACCTGGTTCGCATACCGTCTGTTAGAATAGATCTTAATGAAAATGCACACTAAATCGCTTAGATTGATGAGGAAAAAGGATCTAGCCATGCCCGATTAACTGGCCTTGTGTGCAAAAGAAAATTCCAGCATTAACTAATTAATCACCAAACCTACTTAATCAAATTAAGGGTTAATGATTAAAAATTAATTTTTTAATTGCGGTTACGATTAACTGTTCGATCATATTAAAATTCATCATAATTAACTGTTATCAGATTGGATTAAATTGAATTAACAAATTGATTAAAAAAATCAATCGATTAGTGCCAACACTGATTGTGAAGACGTATGGCTATCAAATGAAAGAATATTCAAGAATAATTTGTGTTTGCGATTACATTGTCATTATCATTTTAAATTGTGTATTATCACACCGTAATATAAGTTTTGACTAAATTCAATGTTTTTTTCCATGTCAAAAATTGTGCTTTCGAGATTTTCTTATCTATATTGCTTTTTTTTAGAAAGGAAAAGAAGTAGCCAACCAAATTAGAAGTTTGGATGTTATTTAATGCTTATTATTTTGTATAAATGTAGAGTGAAAACGATGTAAGTTAAATCTTGAACTGCCTGCAAGGATTATAATAAATGAAGTGACTACAAAATATAGTTGATTTTTGGTTAATTTTATTTTTGTGGCGGTGTTATGAATTTTTCCAGATTGTTCGAAAAATTGTTCTATATTGAGAAAACGAGCAACACCTGCTACAAAAAAAAAGTTGCCAAAAATCAACGGATATTTCTAGCTACCTCAAACTTAAACTTTATTGCACTAAAATTGAAAGGACTACAAAACTGCATGCTCAAAATGTTTCTAAGAAATCTATTTAAAAAGCTCGAAACCTTGATGAAACTTTTATGAAAAGTTTGATTTGAACTTAAATGGTTTTGGTTGGATAACAAGCTATACTTGCATTAAAAAAAAATAAACATAAAGCAAACAAAAGAAAATTAGCCCAAAAATTGCTATTTATATTTTCGCCAAAAATTTAATTTTTTAAATGCTTTTATGGAACTTGTTTTACTTTCAGGTCCGAAGGCGATATATAAGATATCTCATTTCATTAAGCCCTAATTTCGCAGAGCTGATTTTTCCATGAACTGGAACCAAACTGAAGGTTAGCGCATCGTAATTTTTAAATAGTACCTTATAAGATCCACCCGTACGTCAGTGTATGTATTTTACTTAGTACATATGTAAATGTTTAGTATGTTTAGAGTTAAATAAATATGTATATTTGTATCTAAATTTCTTTCCACCATCGATGGATTAATGTACAAATACACAGTTATGGAACAAAAGAGCCATCAAAGTAACGAATACAAGTAAAAATGCAAGGAAAATATTGATTTGTACAAGTTTCATTAAATACAAACTTACGCTATCAAATCGAAATTGTAAAAAAATGCTTTAAGGAGTAAAGCAAAAAATTTTAAAAATAATAAAAAAAAACGAAATGCATAAAATTAAAACACAATTATATATGTACATATGTATGCATTTATATAGTTAACAAAAGGACAGTCAGGATGGTGAGGGTTACAGAAATCGCTTGATGGACAGACAAGCAAGACAGTAACATTGATGAGCTAATAACACACATGTGTATGTATATAGATAGGTATACATAGAGTATGGCGATTGTGATTAACTCACTCGATTGAAAGTTTGTAGCTTAACCGGGGTGAAAGGATGTGTTTGTTGTGCGCGCGAGTGCTAGTGGGACAAGGCCACCAAGTATTTTGCAAGTTCAGAAGGGACGCAGTTGTCACGATGCTCTGTGGATACGTTCAGCTGGCGAGATGCGAGATGCACGCGTTCAGATACGATACAAAAAAGATATTTAGAGCAGCGAAACCGCAAAAATACTAAATGCCGAAATACTTTTTATTTGAGATTTTTGTTTTTGTCGGTGTATTTTTAATGTTCAGCGCTTACTTATATTCGAGTTTTTCGTTGTTTATTTTTATATTTTCTGCTTTGTGTGTTTCTTCGATTATCATTGTTATTATTTCGTATCTGAACAGCAGCGAGATGCTCTCGTATCCAAGCAGTTGTAAATCGGATATTTATATGCCTTCCTTTTCAACGACTTGCTGTTGAAAATTCGCAATTTTATTTGGTTTGATGCGCTTTTATGAAGTTTGCTTGAATTTACGCGAGATAAATCAGAATTTTACGCGCGGTAAAATTACTGAAAATATACATACATATGTGATAATGTGATATGAATATAATATAATATAACTTTCAATGTGCTTAGTTAATGAATGCCTTAATAAATGATAACAATCAATTTGCTGGACGTTTGAATTATTAATCAGATGTTATTCAGACATATTTTCCAACGCCGTTTGCTCTTCAAAAAACAAAAAAAAAAAAAAAGATAAGGGCTGTTTATAGATTGCAAATCATGTCACATTATTGTTATTTTGTTTTTGTTAGTAAACAATTTGCTTATCGTGCGGGTTACGATGCCCGGGAATGTCTGTGCAAGTGAACTTGGTGCAAAAGCAAGGCCAGTGTTTGCCGCCAGCACGAATTCGCTAGCTATTAGCTTTTCAGTGATAAAAATAGAACATTTGTTTGTAATGACTTAATGCTTTAGACGACAACCACTTTGCTCTTTTCGCCTCAATCAACCAAAGAATTAGTTTGCTGCATTCAATTTTATTATTTTCAATAGTAAAAAAAAATTCCTTAAATACATATATTTTTTTTACTATCAATATTATTTCTTTCATTTGCATTTTTAATAATTTTTTTCCTTCCATCTCAATGTTTAGTTGTTTTTCTTTTATTTTCTTTTTTCTGCACAAATTGACATGTTTATTTGGTTGCTTGTTTACTTTATTTTAGTTTTGCCCCCAATCGTATCAATATGGTGCTCACTGTGCTGTTATGTCAATAAGAACCTGACAAATCATGGCTGATTCTCACTGCTTTAGTAGATGCTGCAGCGATGATATCAGCTGTTCGATTTTTCATGAGGTAGAAATATTTTAGTAACTTCGTTTTGCAGCAGACATTGTAATCACTATAAGCAACAAAGTAGAAGACCGTTTCCGAAATTCATTTCATTAACTTATTTTATGTGTTTTTGGGGGTTGGAAAATTCAAATATTACAGTGGCAACACAGGGAGAAGACGTGTTGGCTACACACAGCTAGTAGGCACGCACCAAATACAAAAAAAAAATAAATATTAGCAATTCATGCTTTTTTTCGTTCTAAAATATTCCGCGACGAAATCATTTTAGTTAACTTCTACTGTCGATATTTTTGTATAATTATATTTGTATCCATTCTTTTGGTTACACAGCACATATGGGTACATGTGTATGTGAATAGCTACTATATGTACATATATATTATTTGTTTTTTTTTCAATTTAGCACCCAAACGTACCTTACTCGCAGAGTTTCAATTTCAAACTGACTAGCAAAAGAATCTATGAGATAGGCAAGCAACGCACGCCAGCAGATACTCACCGCTTTTTCGCTTAGTCCATAGTAACATTCGCAAACTTGATGGCTCCACACAGTACATTAGCGACGACTGAAGCACGTCACGATGCCCCAGTTCTCCACATGCGGCATTCACCACTCACCACCACTCACAGCATTTTTACCACCACATTTACTCTCTCATTTGTTATGCGCAACTCTCGCATACACACAATCACCCAAACGCATTTGTCCTATTTGCTCTAAAAGCTTTATTGAGCGTCGAGCTTTTGCATTTGAATTTTACCTAATATGTAAAATCAAAAATAATAGTTTGAACGCCTAGAAGTATGCAGCAACTGATTAAGATTTACCTGGATACACTTTTTAAATTCTTTGACAGGAATCAGGTCTTCGACTGAAATGAAAAATGTAGGTCTTTTGAAGGAAAATTCACTTAACTTTTAAGTGTGTTATCAAATCACTACTCCAAACTAATTGCTATCTACATTTATTTAAATGAACGGCCAAAATTCATAGAGCTGTACTAGCCCAGTCTGGTATGTACGCATGCAATTCCGCTCATATCTCTGTGTCTATTAGATGTCGACCAGGCCACTCTATCATCGCGTATCTATGTATCAGGGATGGGCGTTTTTGAATGAATTATTATTGAACTAAAAAAAAAATTCTTTCATTTGAAGTATGATGAATGAAAATTTATTCGCCATTCGAAATTACTTGAATAAGAAATGAAAATTTATTCTATTTTTTTTTACGTATTCATTTTTCTAATTACGCCCATCCCAGTTATTGGCCATTTGCCACTTTTGTTTAATTATTAATTTTTAAGAATTTTTAATTAAAATACAGTTCACAACAAAAAAAATCAACGAATTTTCACCTAAATTTCAAACTTTTTTCTCAGAAGTGTTAGAATTTTTTTGGGTAAGCAGTTTTATAGCCCATTCAATTTTAGTTTGATAATGTGCAAGTTTCAAGTGGCTAAAAATTATTTTTTTTGTCGCATTTGCCTCAATATAACGAATAAACACAATTTTTCCTCACACCCTCGGCGAAAAAATCAACAGTAATTTTTAGCCATTTGCACATTATTAGACTAAAATTGATTGGGCTATTAAAAAAAATTAAAACCTTCTGAGAAAAAAGTTTGAAATTTGGGTGAAAATTTATTGGATTTTTTTTTTAGTTTTCTACAAAGTTTTCAACTTGGGTTTACAAGGGTTTTGTTAGAGAATGAACTGGATTTTAATTGAAAATTTCTAAAAATAAAAAATAAGCGTGAATGTCAAACAATATAACTTTGAAATGGGGGTTCTATTGTATTAGCCAATACTGGGCTCGAATCGATACATACAATATCGTACTACTCGTCACGTAAAACACATATTTTTCGGATTATGACATACGTTAACGTACTCTTTGTCCCATTCAGCTTATACTGCCTGACATATCACGTAATTTTCTTTCGTATGGTTTTCGATGCGTGAACGGATGTTACGATTCGAGCCCAGTATGTATGTTCCAGCGAAGTCAATTTAAAAACCATACTTACCGTTCGGAGTCCCAAAGTAATGCCTTACAAATTTTAGCTTTAATCTCTAGCTAAACTTTCGAAGTAGCGTTCAATTCGAGTGGAAATGTTGGTGAATCCAATTCAGTTTCTTGAGGATTTCGACTAATCTAGGTACCAATTCTCCGCCCCTTTTTTATTGTTGAAATATTTAGAAAACTGCTTCAGTTTTTTTTTTTTTTTATACATAAACTTTTTGTTTTGGCTTTATTTTATTTTTATCTATTTTATTTTTGTATTCCCATATATGTATGTATATTGGATTGTATGTGTGTATGTCAATTGTTTCAGAGACGATTAAAGACGACTACTTCGAAAACTGTTGATTAGTATTTTCGAATTGCAGCAACAGCGCTTATTTATGCTTTTATTCGTTTTTTAATCTTGGTGCTATTTCATTAGTCTTAGATTTTCTTTTTTGTCTATTTTCGTTACCGTTTTGCAAAGTTTTACTTGTCGCGTATGTATGTATTTAATTAACACTTTATTATTATTACTAAATTATCAATTAAATGTCAATTGTAAAAAATGATCGTTATTTTATTTGTTTTTTTTTTCTTTGCTCTTATTTGTATTTGTTTAAATTAAAAACTTACTAATTTACTTAGACCTTACAAAGGATTGACGATAATTTTAATTGTTTGTTATTTTCTATATATATATGTATGTATGTTCATTATAATTATTATTTAAACAGAGGATTGGAAAGCAAAATGCTTGAATGTACATTGTAAAGCAATTTTTCGATAACATTTTTGTTTTTTAACATTAAAAAGATTTTCTAACATATTTTCGAATTTGAAAATTCATGCAGATTTTTTCCTACTCATCACATGTTACAATTTAGAGAACAAAAGTGTTCGATGAAAGTAACTTTTCTCTGACCACGTTGTTTCATTTCAAGCATCGACGAGTAGCTTATGTACCCTATGAATTCTACTTTAGTAACATGTAGTATGTATGAGTAACACTTAGCATGAAGGATATTTCAAACATACATTATTCGTTATTGTGCAGACATCGGTTACCGTTTCAATTTCAGATTCGAGTTCTAAAGCAGAGTACTTTACTACAGCATAATTTTGTTTGTTTTTGCATTTCTTTTTCTCATCAGTGAATGTATTATTTGTATTACATGCTAATGCATGTTCGTAAATAAATCATTGCTTCAATGCCACTTTGTGTTTTAGGTTAAGTTTAAAGTCACAACACGGAAAACTTCGCGTGAATTTTGTTTTTATTTTATTTGGTTTATGATTTGTGAGATCTACTTTCCACCCTGCTCTTATATTCGCTCTCACGAGAAAAAACAGGCCTCCAAGATTAGTATTTTGATGCTTATACAAGATTGAATCAAACGAGTATCGGAAATGTTTTTCCCCTTGCGGACAATACAAAGACAGGCAAAAAGAATTGCAAAATAAATATATACATAGACCAAGATAAGGGTATATATCGTAGGTTTTACTATTTTTTGAAATTCCCAATGCACGTATGTAAGTGGTAGCACAAGGCAAACTCACACATCGGTTAACGGAAGCACATGATCGTTTTTATGGAATTCTAAACTAAATTTTTGTATAGCAGACTTTCACCGTTTAATCTACAAATCCTTTTCTGATCTCTCCGCCAATAGTTTGGACCTATTTAAGTAAATTTGAATTAGTTCAAAATAAATACGAAATGTTAAAAATAATAGTTGACTTGTCAAATGATTAACTTAAATATAATTGCTACCATAATGAAATGATTTACCCATTTGCGATTCATACAATATATACTAAGTTATGCTTTATGTACTTACATACTAGGGCGTTCTCGTATTGTTGTCATGTCTACACATGTCTGCTGTGGCTATAATTTCCATTTAAAGCGTCGCTCGACTCGCAAGATTTTATGTATGAATGTATGTATGTATGTATGTATATAATCTATTTATTAATTGTAGTCTCACAATTCACGGATGATTTTATTTAAATTCACTTTCGATATAATATTAGCATATTTTGTCTATTATACGTGTATTATATAATAGTAATAGTAACATTGAGAAAGCAGTTTTAATTAATTTCTTGCTTCATGCTCTTTTTTTCGTTATGCTTTACAATTTTTTTAATTTAAACGTAATTCACACTATAGCTAGGATGTACATATGTATCTATGTGAGTGTAGAAATATATGCAAGAGGAAAAATTAAACATAGAGAGTGGTGTGTACATATGTATGTACATACATATATGTATGTATATATAAGTGTAATAAAAATAAGTATACATCTAATTATACAAACAAACACTGACTTATCTTCATAAAAATATACAATAATAAATTTAGCGATGTAGATTTATTTAGTTAATTTTTGTATGCCTATACGCCTGTATTTGCTACGAATACACGGTGAGAAATTAAAAATTCAAATCAACTAATGACGATGCTACATAGCCATACATATCGTCGCTACCATGCCAAACAATCGAATGTGCAAAAATGCTTTTTCATTTACAAATCGTCGAATTTCTAGTCTTTATAGAAGCAGAGGATACTGGCCGTATCCCACACTTTTTCCTAATGACAACAACATTTTTTACAACAGTTTCTTTGCTCTCCTAAAAAGAACCGATTTTCACATTCGATCGTTTGACATGGTAGCGAAGATATGTTGGTCGAATTTAGTATTCAATTTCCATATTTCGAAACCCAATCACGTTTAGGAATGGGCTATATAAGGAACTATATATTTTAAAAAATAAAAAAAAAAAAACTGCATATTTCGATTTTAGAACAGCAAAACACAAAAATAATACATATCGGTAAATTTTATACGAAAGGCTTGAAAGTGTTTCTTGAAAATGGAACATGAAACCAGTGACTATAATTAAAAGAAATGCATTTTATTTATTTTTCAACTTCTATTATTTTGTGCAAGAAATGCCGATTATGTTTGCTCTTATATTTTAAGGCAAAAGTACACGAAAAAAAAACAAAGAAAAGTTCTGAACAAATGTTAAAAATTACCGAAAAACCTCGAAAAGTAAAATATGAATAATCCCGAAAAATCACGAAAACCATAAAACTAACAAAACAGACGAAACCAGAAAAACAACAAAACATTTCATTTTATTATCGTTTTTGCCTAAGAAAAAATACATACATATGTACAAATGTACATATCAAGGCGAATTAACACAAAATCTCATCTACTTCGTTATTGCTTTTTGGTACATCAGAATGTCAAAGCGAAAGAAAATAGGAGATAATTTTCGTCGTTTGTTTTGCTGGCATCCTGTAAAAAGCACAAACAAAATACACAAAAAAAACATACACACATAATCAGCTGATCTAGTAGCACCAACTTATATGAATACACCTTGATACATGTGTAATTGTTGTATTTTCTGCTCAAAAGCATATCTGCCAAATTTTGCTTTAATAATTATAAGCATTTCTCGCTCAAAATAATACAAGTCAAATTTTTTTAAAGTTATGACGTTGGTTCAGTTAAATTGGGACTTCAGCGCTTAAGTTCTCTTTCAAGGGAAATAAATTACACCGAACGAAAATTTGAGACAAATTGCAGAACCATCGCGAGTATATTCGTATTAACTTACCAACATTTTTCTCGCAATAGAATGAGCCGTTGAGGAATGAATTCAAAAAATTAATATAAAACTGCATGTACTTGCAAATATTAAATGCACGCGGAATTTGGGTGTAACTTTTGTCTCTTGAAAGAAATCTTGAGGGTCGTATATGAAGAATTTAAAATGACAGAACCATTTATTTAGTGACTGTTAAAAAAAAAGCGATTCCAAAATTTGTGTTCTACTATATGTAGCTAAGTGTGAGTATATATATGTATGTATTTATATATTTAAACTATTTGTTTGTAGTTTTTCAATAAAAACTGTATGTCTACTCGTGTAATAAATGTAATAGAAATATGTACAGCAAACGTCGTTCGATCAGTATGGAAATTCAATTTAAGATAGAGCGAGCAACGTTATATTACACTTAAATACCTTATATCTTTGCAATTATTTATTATCTAATATGAAAACATGTTTAAATTTATTATTTGAAGTATTTTCGAAAGTTATTTTCCAAATGCAAAACGTTTGTCCGTATCAATCTACACAATGCGACGTCAACTCGAACTGCGACAATCCACAAGCCACATGTACATGCAAATTCATCCATTCTATCTTATTTTCGGAATATATTTAGTAGTTTGAATTTCTCGCCGGGATGTGGGAATATATTTTTCGACTTTTTATGTATATCCTTTGATACTACATTAAATTTGTATTTAAAACTTTTCAATACATATTCAGTTCATTGTATATTCGTTTTTGTTGTTGCATTTTCAAGAACATTACTATCGGTTTTATTAGCGCTGAATTGTTATATGTTTATATTGGTATAACATGCGTACTCTTATTTTTTTTTTTAGTTGCTTCCATTTAAATGTTTATATGTAATAGCTTCCATTCAAATGTTTATATGTAATATATAAAAAAAAAGAATGTTATTTGCATTTCTCTATCTGCAGTTTGTAGATAAATTAAAAGGAATAGGTCGACAAGCGGTTTCCACACCATCTACCCATTCTGGAATTCATCTACATCTTTTTATCACCGACTAAATTTTTGATCACCGTTCGGCGGCTCCTACTGCTGCTCGTGCCAGACTGTTGCTGCTCTTATCTTCTATTGAACTCGGATTTTATAACTGCAAGCATGTGCCCACGATTATTACATATGCACACAATTAAAAATACTATGTAACACAATTTCAGTTGCACAACTGATGATGGTTGATGATAACTCACCTTCTATAATTTCTTGTTTGACCTTCTGTATCTCAGAGCGTATCTCTTTCAGAATATCAGCCTTTAATGTGTCCAACTCAGTGCTTGATAAAGCCAATGACAGACCATCACCATTAACCTGCTGTACGACAACAAAAGGCATATCAAATACAAATTTCACATGACTCGAATCATTACTGACCTTAAGTATCGTCTCTTCACTGGCGCTGCCAAAACGTTTGCGCATCGGTCGTGGTGATTCGCTGCCACTGTTCGATGTGTTGTTGGAAGCGGCATTGCAATTCGTGTTCGATGACGACGAGCCCAGCTTGTGTGGCAAAGTGTTAGACTTCTCCCAGGGACGCTGCTTCACTTCCGGCTCAGCTTCGGGCTATACGTTTAAGAGAGAAAGGTGTTGACTTAGAATTTCAAATCCCTCTGCACTTATTCAACTACTTACCTCTTTCTTCTCGGCCTGGGCACGCCGTCGTGCCAATGTTTTAGCCATTTCATCCATCATGGAAGCCATGCCCGATGAACTGCGGCCGATTGTGCCATAGTTACCGCTACCTCCGCTTGAGGTGCTGCTTCCGCTATTCTCTGTGGGTGCCGCAGTGGGCTGGAAGAGATTATAGGAAAGTATTGGGCTTAGCATATGAAAATAATTTGACAATAAACCTAAATATACTTTATTCTTCTTCAGCTTGGCCTGCTGCAACTGTGCTGCAAGCGAGCCCATGAGATCGGCTTGTGGATCTTCCTTTTTGGATGGTGGTGCGCCTCCCGCTGGTGGCGGAGGAGGTGGTGGTGGCGCCGCAGTTGCTGCCGGCGGTGGTGGCGGTGCAGCAGGCGCTTGTGGTGCGCTCCGATTGATATTTGTTGGCGGCGGCATTGGTGCTGGAGGAACACCGCCGGCCATCATAGGAGGAGCTGGTGCCCCTGCGCCCCCGAATGGTGGTGGGGGAGGCGGTGGAGGTGCAGCAGCTCCACCACCATTCTGCAGTACCCCACTTGGAGCTGATTGCTGTTGTTGTTGCTGCTGCTGATGCTGCATCTGTATTGTTTGGGCACCATAAACGGCACTGCTCGAGCTAACGGATGTGGGCAGCGCTGGCTGCGATTGAGATGAAGAAACGTAAATTGGTCCGCCGCCGCCGCCTCCACCTACACCATTTTGATGCGGTGGCGGCATTGGCGGCTGGGGCGCGCTTGGTATGCATTGTGGCGGCGGCTGCTGCTGTTGTGAATATTGATGCAGATTAAGATTCGGATTAGAATTAGATAACATAAAATGGCTGGGCTGATACTGTGGTGATGACGGTTGATGTTGTGGTTGCAATGGCGGTTGGTGATAGTTGGTTTGATAAGATTGATGGTGGAGGCGAGCAGGTTAGATTTGGAAGGCAGAGACGCGTGGACAAATCAGCCAATAAAGATAGACGGACGGGCGGACAGGCAGCAGGATTTGATTGTTTGGATATTTTCAGTATTTTTTAGTTTCGTTTTTGTTTTATATACAAGTATATGCGTATGTAGTACATATATTTTTTTGTTGCGGTCGAATGCCAATTTTAAATGAGTTCCAAAGTTATGACAAATTCAAATTTAGAGCCAATGTTACAACCGAAAATGATTTTAAAGCACACAAAAATGAGACAAAATTAAAGAGAAAATCAAGAAATCAGCAATCGAGCACAAAAATTAGGAGTTTTATTACAAATTTTCACTCAAAACAGTCGCTTAATTGCTTTAAAATCATACCTGTGCTTGTGGCGGATAGCCGGCGTTTACCAGCTGTTGTGCGGAATAGACGGCGTGCGAGGCCTGTGGAGCTTGTTGCATCTGCTGTGGCGCGTGGTACTGTGGCTGACCCGGAGCGGGCGGTATCTGCGCCTGTTGCTGCAATCCGTTCGGCTGTCCCGCCTGGCCGTATGGCGGCTGTGGCTGCGGTAGTTGCTGTGGCATTGTCATCGGCTGCGGTTGCGGAGCCGCCGGAGCGCTAAGGGAATTTCTTTAGTGGTGAAATGGATTTTTCGGATAGGCGAATTCGATTAAGGAGGAATTTTATTTTTTGTGATGACATGTGAGTTGAGGATTTCAAAAAAGTGATAGATGGCAGTAAAATGGTAAAACGGGTGATAAGTTAGTAAACAACAAATCGAATGTGATAAAAAAATTAATTATATTAAACATAGCAGTAAACAGTGCGATTCGGTACGACATAAATAGAAATAGGAGCAGTAGGTTAGTGAGGAAGGAGTAATACATTAAGTGATTGGTGTAAAACGGTGAAAAATAAAAAAATACAAAAAAACACGTATAAGTAAAACATATTCAAAACATTTTTGCAATGTATATTTTGTACATACAAATACTATCTACATAAATAAAAATAATTTGCAATTAAGTAACATCATCATTTAATACAGCTCTACCGATTTAGCTCATTCTTTTATTAATCTGTAGTTGAAAAGATAAGTTTCGTATGACAAAAATTACCGCCAGGTGGTGCCGGATTTGAGTTATTCGTAAAAATAGTACTTGTGGTCCGATAATACAAAGAAAAATCTTGAATGTCTTAGATGTGTTCGGCATCCCTAGTAAACCTTAGGCATATTTTTAATTCTAAGGTAGACGAATCAAAATGCACTAATTTTTGTCTGGCCAGAGAAGGCAAATCGCAAAGAATGTTCTATGAAGTTGCACCATGTTCAAACCAGAACCGGCATTCTGACTCTATGGACAGACCAATTCGGTGCATAGGAAAGTGCAATCGGTTATATCCGGTTAGATATTCGGAGCGAAACCTGTATCTGCTCTTTTAAAGAAACCAAAACGGCATATCTAAGGTTTCTATTCCAGAAGTTGTGCGAAGTTCCATCTACTCAATTAAATCAGATTTCTGGCTAGACCTACCCCTTCATTACTAAGCGAAATACTCTCTCGGTTTCTTTCCGTAAAAAACTAGGAGCAGTGTTACCGTTGTGCGACTAAATGGTCAAATTGACACTTTTTGGAGATCGATGCGTTGACATCGGCGAGGAAATATTTGAGGTAGTACTATTTAAGATTGACTCTTATTCAGAATTCGTATGAGCTGCATAAACTATTACCTAACCAATAAAATAAATTCTGTAAAATATAACAGATGAACTATTTTACTTTATTTTATTGGCAAGCATAGACTCAAGTTTTCAAAAATATATTGGCTTTCCAGGACTAAGTCGAAATTTTGCAGTTATTGTATCTTCCCTACAATAGCCATCAATAACGTTTTGACGTAATGTGGCGGCTGCTTACATACACTTGGCGCTAACTTATTACAATTCTAAAACAAAGTGTCACAGTTATCTTGACGGGAAATTTTCTTTGGCTCTGCATGCATCGGGACATTTACATACATACGAACACACACGCGTGCTCACATATATATGTACATACCTGCTGGTGCGATGATGTCCCTGCGGTGTGGGAGGGCTCTGTGGTATATTATTTTGATTGGTCTGTGAGGTTGGCGTCTGTGCAGATGGTGTGATTTGTCCTGTGATTTGTTGTTGCTGCCGCAAAATCGCCGCATCCTCGCTGGTCATCGTACGATATCCCATATCCTCCTCATATCCATTTCCATTTGTCGGTGGCCCACCCATAGCCATAGCGCCCATGAGAGGATTGTTGGCCACACGACCGCTGAGCACCTTAAATAACAAACAAACAAAAAATATAATAAATAAATTCTAAATCAACCGCAAAAAAGAAAAGTCTCACATCCAAAGCGTGCACCATGGCTCGAGCAAAGGCTTCCGCATCGTTTTGTGAGGAAAAGTTCAAACCATAAACAAATTTTGAATCGCGCCATTGATGGAATGTGGGCGTGGCTTGATTGTATTTGAGTCCTTTAAGTATGGAACAGTTGATCACCACCTCGTGATCCTGCAGTTTGCGTCCAACAATGCGAAATGTGTTGTTCAGTTGATGATGATAGATCTGCACTTTACTGAGGCCGGCTGAGGTGCCCGATGGCACCCAGCGTTTCAGGTTATCGTCGTAAACCATGACAGAGGCACGGGCGCCAATAATACTTTGTTCACTGCAAGAAATATAAGAGGAACAAAACGACAAAAAAAAAAGATTAGTGGAAATATCACATATATGTGCATGTATGATTACAAGATATGTTGAATCAAATGTCAACAACTTCAATGAGATTAACAGGAAATGGTTAAATGTGCAAAGTTCTTTTCCGCATACTTGGCTGCCATACATACGAGTATGTACATACATACATTCTTTTATATGTACGTTAGGAATTTATAATCAAGGTACCAATGACAGGCAGGAGAATAGTGAAACGTAACACCTGATACATTCGACTTGCAGCGGGATTCACAAACAAACGCACGTACATATAAGCGTAAATTGTGAGACGTTAAGTCAGCATGCTTTCTCACCGATGGCTGCACTGCGCAGAGAGTGAATGAATCATTTCTAATGAAATCAAGAACAAGTTCAGGTCATTAAGGAAATACGAGCAGTGTTGCTGCGCCTGCACTGATTGTTAAAGTTTTAGAAAAAAAAATGCGATAAGTGAGCCTTAAGCAAACCTCGAGTGAGGAAATCAAACAGCAAATTTATCTACTCGCAATGTGAGCAATTTACAAGCGATTGCGGCTTGCGGAAAAAACAAGCCACAGCCCTTTGCTTGGCAAGCAGCGCCACATAGACTGAAAGTCTTTGAGCGAAGCTCAGTGCAGCAAACTACTAGTATATATATATTAAAACGTATTTTAAAAACACTCAGAGATTAAAGAAAAAATTATCACATTGGTTATGAATAATACAAATCTGTCAGAATTTAAATCCAGTAGGAGCCACATACATTTGTATTTGCAACTACATATTTACACAAAAAAAAAAAAAAAAAAAAATTAGCGGAGTAGAAAAAGTCAACCCAATCGTGTGTGTTTACTAAAGACATGTTGCTGCTTATATGGGGCGACACACAATAGGCAAACAAGTTCTACAATTACTCCACAGTTGTAGCCAACGTGCACGCTACACATAACAAAGGAGGCGATTGTGCGACGAACAGCGGACAGCAGGTCATTGGTTCGCAGGTACCTACCAAGGTGCGATCTGAAAAAGGAAACAATAGAGGAGTCGTAAACGATCAAAACAAAAACCGCATAACGTTGGATACAACCAGCATAGGCGAGTACTTTGGCCGGCGAAAACTAGAATTAAAGCAAACAGATGTAATCCCCAATCGACAATGCAAAGCATTGAAGTGCTCAGCGTCTTTTAATTGCCCTCAAGGCATCGACGAAAATGGCAACTTTAGAGAGCTGAACATTTTGCCTACGAACAGTAATTGAGTACATACATATGTACCTGTAGCGACTCTCAACAGTCCACCTAGCCGATGGACTGCGCTGCAACTTGCCGACCAGGTCTTGCCCAAATGAATTGAAAACGAAAAAAATAAAAAATCGAAATTGGCAAAAGCAAACATCAACAGAAGGCGGGCGAGTCGAGGTGCTGCTGACCATAAACAATAAGAAAAAAGCCATAAGCCAAACTCGTAGCAAAGAATACAAACAAATGGCCAAGGAAACAAGAAATAAGCAAATTAAACGGACGGAGAACCAGTATGATTTAAGAGACATATGGCAGACTAGTTCCAGTGCTGGCTGCATAACATCGTCGAACCAGTCGATGAGTGTCAATTGCGACGGTGCGTCGGTTATGCTTTAGCAGATTATGCGTTTGTCATTGCGTCTACTGGCGCTGACGCTCGCACTGACAACAACAAATGATGGCAATGACGCTGATGACAAACATTTATAACGAGTCTTCGCACTCATACCTACAAATATACATATGTATATAGGTACATATATGAGTAGCTTATATTTTGGTATTACGTGTAATGAAAGGGAACTTCATACGCACCTTTAGTTGCCAAATGAGTTGTTGTTGCACAAAAAAAGACAAGATTTAAACTTCACCAAATATTTGAAGAAAAGTGAAAATATCATAAATACAGCACAACATAGCGTTAATTTGTAACAACTATTTACCAAACAGTTGGAGTATTTATTTGAAAGAAGGAGTCGTTGAGCTTTGAATTTGTATTTGCATGTTTACCCCGCGCGAAAATCGGCTGCAAATTACAAGTGAAATTCAAAAGGCACTCGAGCGTTTTAAATATGTAGTTTTCAGCCTTAATTGGCTACAGTTCAAGCAAAATACAAGTAAGTAATCAAAATAATAACTTAGTTAGATATGAAAAACGCAAGGTTTTATTTAGTTATTTTATTTTTCTGCTCATAAGCTAATTGGTGGCGTTCGCTTCGCGTGGCGCTTGATGCGGGCTTAATTGTACATAATTGTACGAAATTTAAGGCGTTGCGCTTCCAATTCGAGCAAATCAAGGCCATGCGAGCCGAAGCTACACCTTTCGATTCGCTCTTCTATGCCGAATTAGTGCAAGCAGCATAAAAATAGAAATTGAAAATCTTTAACGAATCGCAAATAAAAGCGTCTCAGTGATGCCACATCAAAGCCGTTGTTATGCTTTAACGTTTCATGTTGGCCAGGCCAATGCTGTGCACTTCGCAATATTCCAACTGCTTTGCCATCGATTTGTGATGCATCCATAGCACACCTATTGAGGCCATGACTCACTAGGATGTGTTATTGAACTCGCCACGGGCAAATGTAGAATGAAGCAATAAGAAAAAGAAAGCAAGCAAATAAAAATAAGAAATTAAATTCTGTAATGACACGTACGAGTAGAGGAAAAGCGATTAGAGCCATAAAAAAAAAATGAGAAGCAGCGAACGAATATCCAGCTGTGCAAAGGGGCCAACCGAGCAATGAGAACAGTGGTCGGCAACATAGCGAAAATACACGAACCCCGACAAAGTTCTAGGTTATTCTTGTGTGAATGTAATCAGCGATTGCGATTATTTGTTGATTTCTGAAAAAATAGTGCGGTGTAGTCAAAGGGGGTTCCGAAATAAGTCGAAGCAACTGTAAGAGGCAATTTCTCTATGCGGTTGTTAAGACACACAGCCTCCCCTCTGCTATCCATCTAGCGAATTAAGGAATTCCGGGACATAGTGCGTTTTGCAACTGCCACTGAATAGCTAGTCTAATCTACATACACATTTTTTCCAGCGCTGACTGTCGCCGGCCAATTACTAATTAAATTCGCGTTGACCGAATTATGACGCGCCGATTGGGGGTGATATTGTTGACCGCTATGTTGTTGTTGTTGTTGTTGTTGTTGTTGTTGCAGCTGTAGCTGTTGCATCCTATATTGATGCAATTGTTGCAGTCCGCCAACATTGTCAGCCAAACTATCGCCATCATTGTCTCCCTCCGACCTGTCGTTCTTCATGCAAATTGACGGCATCGAGTGTGTGTGTTGCAATTTGCGTAGATTATTGAACGACAGCGAGGAAGAGTGCGGCGATACAGTCGTAGGAGGCGAAGAACCCAGCAGTCTAGTGCTTGCCCTCGCTTCAACAATAGGCAATGATCCAAAGCCAGTGGCCGTTCGGTCATCATCGTCCGCCACGAAATCGGTATCATCATCGTCGTCCAACAAATAATGACCATCAATGCCACCCGCAGCAGAGGCTGGGCGCAGCGAACGACGCGGATGATAATTGTAGAAGTAGTCCAGCGAACGCGCGCCGCTGTAGCCAGTAGCATTGTTGACTATTTGGGGTGCTTCGTAGATGGGCGAAGTGGTTGTTGGTGTTACCGATGCATCAGGCATCGTAGCTGTTGTCGGCGGTGTTGACGCGGCCATGGGAAGCTGCAGCACTAGTTTATGATGCTCATAGAACGAAATGGCCGGGGCGGATGTTGTTGCCGCTGAGACGGCGGTGGCGGTGGCGGTTGCAGCTGAATTGGATTGACGCAGCAATTGATGTTGCTGCTGTTGGCGATGGAAGTGCGGGTGTCGATGATCGAGCATATTAAGTTGCTGCAGCTCCTGTATGGAGTAATAATAGTGCGCATCGTCTGGCGGAAACGGACGAGCGTTCGAGGGATTGCTCGCGGACAGCGACGATGCTGAAGAGGGCGTGCGCGATGGTGGTGGTGGAAAAAATGATTCATCTTCATTACTGGCAGCTGCGGCATCGGCAGAGGGCGGCACAGAACGTTTGTATATTTTGCGCAATGTTGCTGTGTTCATATCCATATCAGCAGGATGCTGTTGCTGTTGTTGTTGTGTGGGTCCGCTTTGATAAGCGAGTATAATTGGACCATGCTGCGGTTTGCTGATATAGATGCCGCCATCGACGCAATCCTGGTTGGCGTGTTTTTGGCTGGGTTTTTTGCTCTTAAATGACGCTTTGGCATAGAGTTTTTTCATTTTGTTGCAATATAGTTTTTAATTAAGTTTGATATTAATTAGCACAGTTTCGTTTTAAATTTTTTGCGCTACAAATAACATTTTTTTGTGCATAGTATATATTTTCGAATTGACTGTACTTTTCTTTTAATGCTATTTTTTCACTAGTGTTTCACACTCCTCACTGCGCTTACATAACTTGTTCTTTATTCACTCTACATATTCGTACAGCAACGAAATTATTGACTGCACATATAATTTTTCACATTCCATACCAGTCCTGCGCACAATAAAAAATCCACTAAACGCCAACGTTAAGTAATTGCTGAAAACAAAAACCCACAACGCAGTCGCACTCATCAACACACATTTCGTAAGCCGATTTCGATTGTCAATATTTCGCAAGCGACTAGGTAAATAGACAATTTAATTCAGCAGCGGTTCGAGTCGCCTGCAAATGTCCAAAATGTAGCAGATAGCTTGCACTGCACAGCTGCAAACGAAATGAGCAACGGAAACGCGTCCGCCAAGCGCGATCACAGCAAGACTTGATCGACAACTAAAACCCGCGCATAGATGCGGAATGTACTAATGGAAAGAGTCGAAGCTAAGATTGCGACTGCGGCGGCTGAGCTGGAAATCTGTCTGAAAGCCAGCCAGCTGCCATCGAGCCAACGCCAACAGCTCGCAGCGCCGATCAATTGACTCTTGAGAACAGCCAAACGCCGTTTTGGTATGCGGTTTGCGAGCGCAATAAAGCCGCGGAGAAACAGCGAACGCCTCGAGACACCGCAACGGGCACGTACTAACGATAGATCCCAACGTACGAGTACACACACACAGCAGTCCCTTTATGAGCATATCTTTCAGAAATCCGACTGCAATCATATTTAATGTTTTTGCCTTCCGCATTAAATTGTAAGTAATGAAGAAAGAAATATAGAATCGCAGCGTGTAGTTGAGAGGTGTTAGCGGAGGGCTGAACGTGGACAGTTTGATGAACACAGCGCACATCAACTAGAACGAACAATCCCAATGGAACATTGTACTGGGGCAGAAAATGTTGACGAAGAGAGCAAATAATCAACGAAGAAGTAATTACTGAGCTCCTACTTATTTACCTTTGATTGTCTGGATTGTCTATTCACAGACCATTCCAACACCAGCTGCTGCTGCTAGAGCTGGTTGAGCCACACCAGACAGCCAGACAAACAGCCAACCCGCCAGCAACCAATAGAAGTCAATAAAAAATATTACTTATAAAATCACTGCCATAAAAAAAAACGACGAAGTGCACAGACAGAGAGGCATACATAAGTAAAAATATGAAGAAATAAAAGCCATTATAAACAAGAGAATCGTTAGCGGTGCGAAGCAATTTCTAGTCCCCTGTGCACTCTAGGGTTGTTGTTACTTGTGTACTTGAAGCAATTGACGCTACGAACACATGTGTACAAATGTATGCAAGCATGTAGATTAGGCTGCTCGAAAAAAACTCTCACCGCCTCGGATTGTTCTATATAGGGTTACCATTTTGGTAAATTGTTACCAAAATAGGTAGAAAAAATTTGGGTAGGTAAAAAGGTAAATTTTTTTATCATTTTAGTAGACTTTTGTTGAATTATTTATATTAAAAATTTCTTTCCAAAAGTGTTGTCTGCTTTAAATATTTTAAATTATCGTTTAAATAAAAAGAAAAAAATGGACAGGTATATATGTTATTACGCACTTTGGTTGTTCGGAAAAAAATAAATAAATCAACGCAGTTGTTAAAAAAAAAACACAAAATTTAATAGAAATTTTTTTTGATCTTTCTAAATGTTGTATTTAGTTTCAATCCTTGATTTTTATGGATTTGGTTAAAGCGCAAACAATATTCTTATACTAAACAGAATACCAAAAGAAATTTCCCTGAAAAACATTGTGAATATGAAAAACAATCATCAAGCGTTTTGTGAGTCACTGTATTTGTCTATAATAACTCCGTTTGAAGTTTTTTCAAATGATGACGTTTCGTTGTTGCCTTTAGTGTCAATACTTTCGTTTTTGGTTTAAGGTATAATTAGCTAAATTAAAAGTTCCTTAAAAACAATTTTAATTTTTATTGAAATAACTAAAAAAATAACAAAACTACAATTTTTATTAAAATATTCAACTAAAAAAAAAACGTTATTGGTAGATATTTTCCAGATTTGGTAATTTTTTTCAAGTGGACTGTAGGTATTTTTTTCGTCGTGGCAACTCCGGTTCTATATCGAAAAAATGTACCCCTTTTTAATTCGGAATAAAAAAAAAAGAACTTAAAGGTTGCTCAGAGTTTTCCATGTATTTTATATGCGAAAAAAAACATTATTCGTGGAAATGGTATAGAAAGTCAATATTTTTCGATTGCGAAACTCCGTTTCTCTTCAGGTGACTTCCAATAATAATACCCAATTATTTATTGTACTATTTTTTAATACTGGCGATTATTTATGGGTCACCCCATTGTATTTTTTTTTTTGCTTTAAATATGCGGCCTATAAAAAATTTTATTAAATAATGGTTATTATTTGAAAGTCTCTTGAAAAGAAACAAAATCCGATCGAAAAATATTGATTTTGAGCAAACTCTAAATATATTATTTCAAATAAAAAAAAACAACTTTGCTTTACCTTTTTTATCACCCTAATGCAGATACACCAGCAGTAAATATATGTATGTATGTATGTACCCTACATACATTTTTGCTTAAACTAAAAGATATTTGTACATTGGCGCTGATTGTGGCGGTATGTGGCACATTCTATTCTATTCATTAAGTCAAATTGATATCAGTGGGAAAATTCGAGTACAGAAAATTGTACGGATAAACGAATATAAATGAAGTCAAATTATGGAGCAATTAAAAAAGATGCGCGCATGCGTTCTAGACCGCCAGCTGATTACTCGAAGATACGATTCAAAACTGTGCTTACAGAAAACCACAAAAAAAAAAAAAAAAACAATTAAAAATTGGAGAAATAAATATGTTAAGTGCAACGGTGCATTTGTAGTTATATTCTTGATATTAATTAGTCTTCTTTGATTGATTCGTGAGGTTGCTTGTTTGCTGGCAATGCAGTGCCACGGAATAACCATTTCACTGGCAACGCCTCTTCATGTCTCAGAATATTTTCATTTTTAGGTCAAAGTAAAGTGATTCAATTAGTACTTGCCATTAAGTACGAATGCATGAGCTTAGTGGGCTGAGATTTTTAATTTTTTTTTTTTGAGGGAAGGGTATACACATACATACATACATACATACATATGTTAACGTATGTATTTAATTTGTTCATGGAATTTGAATCGTTTATCTACAAATCAACTTAAAGAAAAATCACTTAATAATCTACATACATATTTATGTACATACATACATACAGGCAATTCGCAAATTAAATATAAGTTTACTAAGAAACTATGGAATTACATAGGCTAATGATGCATCTGTAAGAAGCGTCACACTATAGGACGAAATGAAAATCTCGTGAAATTAATTGTTGCATAGTTTAAGGTGCTAAATATAGCGAGTTTTTAATTCATTTAATTTTTATTTTTTTGTCCGAACCAGGCACAAAAACGAAAACAAAAAACTAGATAGAAAGGTGCCAAAGGTGTTGCGGATTTCTTCCATATACAAATAAATTGAGTTTATTCATTATATGGAAGCCAATGCGACAAAAAAAATCCTAAAAAATAAACGGTAATTCGTAGCCACTTCAAATTTGCACATTATCAGACTAAAATTGAATGGGCTAAAAAACTATGTACTCAAAAAAATTCTAACACTTCCGAGAAAAAAGTTTGAAATTTATGTGAAAATTTGTTGCACTTTTTTGTAGCTTTCAACAAATTGTTACACTTGGGTTTATATGGGGTTTGTCTGAGAATGAACTATATTTTAATTGAAAATTCTTAACAATTTATAAATAAACATAAGTGGCACACAATATTACTTTGAAATGGCGTGCTATAGATATGACCGATACTGTACCTATGTATACATATGTATAGCAAATACCAAACAATGGATGGTAAATTTTTACTCTGGTTTTGATTGACAAACACATACCTAAAGCACTTTTGAAGTTTTTATATAAAAAAATGCTTTTTGTAGTTTTTTTTGTATTTGGTTTTTATTTAGTCTGTTTTCGTGGGCGCAAAGCATTTACTAACCCAAACCATAAATGCTATAGTTATTGGTCTGAGTGCACGTAAGTATGTATATAACTTGGGTTTATATGGGTTTTGTTAGAGAATGAACTATATTTTAATTGAAAATTCTTAAAAATAAATAAATAAACATAAGTGTCACACAACATCACTTTGAAATGGCGTGCTATAGATATGACGGATACTGTATATGTATGTACAATACACCGTACCACCTTGCAAGCAAACAAAAAAAGTTCGCGGTACACCCCTGAGTCTAACTAAAATATTTTTTCAAGGCAATTTCGAAACCAAAAATCGAAATACTTTCTTAGCAAAAGTTTATTGATTTGTAATGAGCTTTAATTTACTGATATTAGGGTGGTACGTTAGGATAATAAGAACTGCGATCTGGTGGGTAAGTACTAGAACGGAGTACTTGAGATCAATGAACTATGGAATAAAAAAATGTTTTCTCGAGACAATAACATCGATGTATCATACTTTAAGATGACAAAAAATGTAAAAAGGGCAAAAAATTCATTTTTTTTTTTGTCTTCTGGAAGGTCTAACGTACATATGTACATACATACATACAGTTGTCCACAAAATAATAGGAGTGGGATATTTTAACCTGTTTTGGCTATTTGTCTTTAGTTTATTTAATGTTTCGTATTTTTTTGTAAAAGCCTAGCTGGTAATACAACAAACACCATATAAATTTACATTTTCAAGTTTGTATAAAAATTATAAAAATTCTGCAAATTTTCACCAAAATTTCAAACTATTTAACCAGAATCTTTAGAAAATATGTTGGTATGCAGTTTTGTAGCCCATTCAATTCTAGTCTGAAGAAGTGCAAGTTTCAAGCTGCTAAAAAATTCCGTTGATTTTTGAGAATTTTTTCGGTTGAAGGTGTTTCACGTTTTTTCCATACAAAGTATGTTCGACAATTTTCTTTTATATGGGGACAGTGCCAGCAAAAAAAATTGCCAAAAATCAACGGAATTTTTTAGCAGCTTGAAACTTGCACTTCTTCAGACTAGAATTGAATGGGCTATAAAACTGCATACCAGAATTTTCTCTGAAGATTCTGATTAAAAAGTTTGATATTTTGGTGAAAATTTACAGAATTTTAATAATTTTTGTACAAAGGTTGAAATCTGAATTTATTCGTTGTTTGTTGTATACCCAGCTTGACTTTTGTATAAAAATAATAAACATTAAATAAACAAAAGACAAATAGCAAAAACTGACCAAAATAACGCACTCCTATTATTTTGTGGACCACTGTACATACATACTCGAGTTTACAAATGTAGCTATTTGTATTTTTATTTATCGCTCGATACAACCACGAGAGTCGATAAGTGCAAGGAACCAACTTATTCGCTTGTTTCGCCTTATCAGCGTTTCAAGCATATCAGGCCTTTTGCCTTCGTTTTCGCATGCAAAATTTAATTTTAGCGCAATAACTGCGGTTATTTATTTTATGATTCACAGTAATTTCACCAGGAATAGATGAAGTGAAAATGTTGCTTAAAGCGTTCCGACTTGTCATTATACGCGAAACTATATGGGGATCAACGCATGACGAAATCCTTTAAATCAGCAAAAAATAAACGCAAATGTACATACATATGCATACATATGTATTTAGTAACACCAGACGAATAGACACTACCGACGCCTTACTTTGGCGCCTATGATGAGGCGGGTGTCCTGGCAGGACAGGATAGCAAAAAAAAAGCGTGCAAAAGAAGATGGAAATACGACAAACGAGCCAAGCAAAACATGCAAAAGAAAATATGTATAGTAATAGTTGAACGACTGTTTGACAGGCGACTGCTTACAGCACAAACAAACAAACAGACAAGGAAAGAAAATGAGAGGGGATGTTTACACAGAGTCTCTTCATTATAGACCACTAGTCGTAATAAGTACATATGTAAATCCACTTGCAACAATAACAACTTTCGCATTGTTTACCATAGTAAATTTGCTTACTGGGTCGAGAGGGCGCGCGCATGAAAACGCGACTAATGAAATGACACACCTACGAATGCTTGAGCGGCAATGAACGGAATGGGAATAGGCTGCTTTTAAACTTTAATAAAGAAGAGCAAAAAGAGTTAGATGGCGGGACAAAACGCCGATCGTTTATATAGGAAATTTATGAAGTTTAAATGATGAAGACTGAGGGCCAGTTTTTCAGTGCGTTTATCTTGAACAGCTGGCTGACATTTGATTGGCTAATCTTAGCTTAAACCAGCCAGCGCGAGCGTGCTTTACACAGCCAGCCACTGAAAAACTGGCCCGGAGACAGGTTAAATTTGATAATTTTTATGAGTATCCGAAGGGGTGTTAGGTACAATAACTTCGGCTTAGTATTTTAATGATAAAAAATAAGCTTAAAAATATATAGTTTTGACTGTACATATTTTTAGGTATTTTTTTAACTCACCTCAAAAAATGAGGAGGTTATCAATACGTCGGAATATTTTAATTTTTTTATATGTATGTATGTTACCGCATGACTTTGGACCATTTTAACCGAGTTCTACAATTTGCTTATTAAAGGAAAGATGTTACATCCGAGGTGGTCCCATACTAATGTGGTTTAGATCCGAGCTTTGGATCACGAAGAAATTAACGGTACTCTTTAAGTTTTTATATGCGATGTGCCGTCGGTTTTGTTTTTTGCTTAAAAATTACTTGTTATGTTAACATAAAAATTTAAGAATGTACATACATATGTACAAATAAAAAAATTAAAAATTAAAATTAAAAAAAATAAAATAAAAATAGCAGAATCGCAGAAAGCACTTAACACATTTGTTCGAGTTTTAAATCACGTCCGAGCCAATAAAAATGCCTAGCTTCATGCACACATACATACATATGAACGTATGTAAATATGTACCCTGCAGAAAACAATTATTAATTGATAAAAAAAAACCCGCTTGCACTAGCTTTTTGCGAGATTTCGATAAAATATATAACTTCTAGTTAGGTATAAGAAGCTAACTTGAAACTAGTTGAAAAGTAATGCAGGAGTCACGCAGACGTAATCCGGTGCTTGTTTTCTTAGAGGAAGTTTCTATTTAAATATCCTTAAACGAATTTTACTTTGCATTCACTTTTTTCTGAACAAAAAATGAAGATCAAAATTTTATATTTTGAAGTTATGTCTGTTTTTCTTATTGGCATTTTATGACCAAAAGTAGTTAGTTACAAGTTAGTTTACATCTAATGCAGAGGTAACCAACCCTGATTATTTCACGGCCATTGCCATACTTCTTTAGCTATCTTCATACATATAATAGTGAGCTTTAGTTCCTTCCTAATCAACTTCAAGTTAACTTATTAATTTCCTGCAGCGTAATGTGTATGTATGTATGTATGTATGCATATGTTATATATGGCATAAAAACACTTCCGATATTTCGAAAATATATAAAAACAACCACCATGAAAATAACATATGTACTTGTGCTTTGCGAGCATGCTTGAACACGCAAAAATACCAAGTTGAAGTACTGGGGGTGAGAATTGAAAAGATGGGTTATCTGGGAACAGCCCACATCACTATACAAAGAATATATGGAAAAAAGTACAGGACTATTGCTGAATTCATCGGTTTACGATTTTCGTGAAACCATCGAAAAAGTAGCAACTGAACTTTTTATAGCTATTCGGATTCCGTAACAGATTTTTTTGTAATTTCACGAAAAATTCGACTACGATGAGTTCAACACTAACCGCCGTTATGTATGCGAGGAGGTCCTTTTTTTCAATAGTAGTCTGTAGCCGGTATCTCTACTCAGACGATAAATTTCTGCTTTCCCCGGGAAAAGTTGTTACAATTTTTCACATGACATACATTTGTATCTAATACGGTGTTCACAAGAGGCGAATTTACAGGCAACTTTTTTCCTTCCAACTAATCGCATCCAATGCAGTCGGGGTGCAGCCAACTTTTGATTCAACTAATCGCCTCTAAAATTGGCTCATGTTGACACCGTTTAATAAAAACTGTTGATCTATGCCCGATTCGC
>NW_023458562.1:21048250-21049908 GCF_013731165.1 Rhagoletis pomonella
GGTGCATTTCAAAATAGTTAATCCTTTTGATTATAAAACGCCAAAGAACTATTACTGAATAATTTTTCATTTCTTTTTTTTTTCAGATCTCATAAATATAATGAAACAATCTAAATGCGAAACGGATTCAACTACTACAAGTAATAATCTACTTTGCCACTTAGAAGAAAGACTAGCATCCGAAACACCGGTAGTTTCAGAACCAACGCCTCTTACTGCATTTAAATATTTGTATTTACATACATAGTCTAAACGGTTGCACGCAAAAAAGCTTTGAAAACATCAATAGCAACAATAGCAGAAAAAAAAGAATAAACATAATAATAATTAGCTGTTTACTCGACGGAAGTAGTAAATTCTTTTTAATAGAAAAAAATCTACAAAGAAAACCTAGAGAACGAACCGATTCATCAGTTTTTTAAATATTTTACACAAAATGACGTAAGTACCAAAAAAGTAATTGAACATTTTATTAATTAATTTTTCGCAAAAAAAAAAGCAGATTTAACGGGAAATGTATTTAAGTATGGCCACCAAAATTCAATTTAGGTGGTCAATTAATTACCGCAAATGTGTGGGTCAGCTAGCTTAAAACTACGCTCGCAGAGCTCTCTTTAATCGTTTTTTATCTTTCAAAATATAAATAGAGATAAATAAGGTGTTATTGAGGCGATTTTGACAGACTGCTGAAGAAGAAAATCAGATCATTTTTTTTTGTGCCGGTGCACTTAAAATTCAGTCGTTGCACCGGCATAAAAAAGTGGTCTGTGCATTTAACCAGACCCACCTACCGAAATGTATTTCGTCCCGTTGAATCTGAATCTGATGTCCGTTTGACTCGTAGACCTTCAAAATGTCGAGTAAATTCCGATTGTTTTTCCATTTTCTTTTCTAATTTATTCGAAATTTAGGAGGTGTACGAGTCAAATGGACCTCAGATTCGGATTCAGTGGGTCGAAATACATGTCGGCAAGTGGGTCTGCCTCAAAGCACCTACCACTTTTTTTTTGTGTGCCGATGTTATCTATCTTGAATAACTGAACAACTTGAAACAACTTTCGAGGGATTTTGAGGTTTTAAGCTTGTTCGACCTTTCTGGGGTTTATGGTTTTTGAACCCGTGAAAAGCTTTTACTGGTTGATATTGTAGTTGTATTTCCTCCATTCATCCAATACTGCTGCCAAGCAAATGGTTGTGTACCCCTCAGCATTAACTGTTTTACGTTCCTGTTTCTCCACTGTAGCCACATGGCCCGGTCTTGCGAACGAACAAGCGACCATTTGTTTCGAAGTGTTTCTTTTTTTTCATTTTGAGCCTCGAAGTTCTTTTGTTTCCAAGATAAAGTGATGGAGTGATGAGCAGGCTAGCATGAAATTTCCCCTGCAAGCTGGTTTTGGTGTTTTGATAACTTAGCGCACCATTCCATGTATACTTTCTCAGCAATACCTATTGTAATCCAACGACTTGGCATAGGTGGTGTCTAAGACGCTTCCTCTACCACCACACCCCACACTTCTGCCTATGCACGTCGCTTTTGTATGCGTCGGGTTGTGTATGTACTTATGTATGTGGGCTTGTGTGCGTCGAGTCCAAAATGTAAATGCAAACACGAAATATGCGACTCAAATGGAAATGTGCCTCCGGAGCCGGCCAAAAAA
>NW_023458562.1:21050008-21052824 GCF_013731165.1 Rhagoletis pomonella
GGAGAATGAGTGAGAAAGTGGCGCAGTGTCAGTAGTGGGCGATTTGGAGAGAAGGAAGTAGTAAGTGCCTAAAACGCAGTCAATTGGTCGTGGGTTGGTCTGTCGGTTAGTTGGTTTGGTCGAATGCGATGCAGCAAACCGCATCAAACAAAACAAAAACGCGTTGCAATCATGGAGAAAACAACATAATGAAGATGTTTTTTTTTAACTTTTTCTTTCTTTTTGCTATGCTTTGTATTTGTGTTTGGAATTGGAATTTCTAGTTGGGATTTGTCTATATTTGCGTAAGTATGTATGTATGTAGGCACATTTAGATTTCAATGAAGTTCTGGTTGTTTGACTTTTGCAGGGCATTAACCTACGAACTTTATGCGACTGGCTTCCCCAGAACTGTGGCCGGGCATTGAATTGGCAACAAATGTAAGAATTCTACAAATGTGGCAACTGGAAATTAAAGAAAAAATAAATTCGCTGAATTTACAGGTGGATAATTGAAAATAGCAAATAGTGAAGCCACTACCCCCAATCAAAACTCGTGCCGAAAAGTCAAGGTATTTTTAAGATGCTGTCAAATAATGACTAACGGTATCGTAACGTAGAAAAAACGAAGGCGAAAGTAATAAAGCTTAAACAAAGACTATGCAGGAATGATTAAAAAGTTTGAAATGCTAAATTTTCACAACGACGCTTAAGTACTTAAATAAAAAATGTAATTAACGCAGTGTAATTGAATTTGACATTGCACTTATAAGAACTATCCTATAAAGTCAAATTTAAAAAAAAATATATATAAATTTTTAATAGTTTGTTTATATTTTTTGACGCGAAAGTATCTTAAAAGAGAGCCTCACTGAGTTGTCAATCACACCTTGCTTACATATGTACATGTGTATGCTATCTCCAACAGAAAAAAAAATTGTTTCTAGGTTGGGTTTCCACGAAGTCTACATACTATGTATGTACATACCTACATATGCGCAGACATGTTGCTATGTATAATTTTTATAGAAAACATAATTATTTATACATATCTACATGCATATACAGTGCCGGACAAAAGTATTGGCACAGAGAATTTTTCGCAATATCTGAAAAGTTTTTTATTCTAATTTATTTTCGATAATTTTTTATAAATATATAGTTCGTCCTACACCAAAATACATAAAAACTAAATCACTAAATTTTGTGCAAAACTCAGGAAAATTCAATAAATTTGCATACTTATTTGCAACTTTCTATTCAGATTTTTTAGAAAAATTCTAAGTATGCAGTTTTATAGCTCAACTAATTTTAGTATAACAAAGTGCAAGCTTGAAGGTGCTAAAAAATCGCATTGATTTTTGGCAATTTTTTTTCAGTCAGGTTCTTCCGTACAAAGTATGTTCGACAATTATTTTTTGTATGGAGAAAATGAGCAACACCTTCTACTAAAAAAATGTCCAAAAATCAACGCAATTTTTTAGATACTTCAAACTTGCACTTTGTTATACAAAAATTAGTTGGGCTATAAAACTACATACTTAGAATTCCTCTAAAAAATCTGAATAAGAAGTTGCAAATTAGTATGAAAATTTATTGGATTTTCCTGAGTTTTGCACAAAGTTTAGAGATTTTGTTTTTATGTTTTTTGGTGAAGTACGAACTATATTTTTATTAAAAAATATTGAAAATAAATTAGAATAAAAAACTTTGCATATATTGCGAAAAATTCTCTGTGCCGATACTTTTGTCCGGCACTGTATATATGTTAGCATTTTATATGCGCGTGGGACAGAATGTAATCATTTGGGGGCCACTGCAGTACTCTCATGCCCTTCATGAACTAAGGATATGCCCCGCTTTCGCTTTTAATATGAAAAAAATTAACCCACATTGAGGTTGGTACATACATACATACATATGTACACTAGGCGACAAATGAAAGTGTACACCTTGTTCTAATATAATATTCACAATTATTTTCATGAAAAATTGTTTGATTATTTATTTATGAAAATATAGTTCATTCTATAAGATAAACCATAATATAAATCCAAAGTTTCACACTTTATATAAAGTTCACAAACATTCCAAAAAATATCAACCCAATTTTCCACTAGTATGCAGTTTTGCAGCCCATTCAATTTTAGTCGAATGTATAGGGAAGACAAAAAATGCACAAAAAACTTAATTATATGATCATTAAAATGGCACCAAAATATTAATAAAATAATTGATATGTATGCTCCAAAAATGTATACAATTTATATTTTCCAACGAAAATGTTTTCGATTATCGCATAAAAAGTTGTTGTATATACTTTAGACTGCATCACTCCCCATACAAAAAAAAATCGGTACTATTTTTCCATTGGAATTATAAAATCTATTATATTTTAAGATGTCCACCAAAATATTTCGAAAAAATATTAAGATTTAAGTGAGCTGGACCAATTTCAAAATACCTCCAAAAATGGAGTTTTTTATGAATAAAAATAGTTTCTTAAAATTTTTTTTTTGAAAAATCCTCTCAAATGACAAAACGGTTTAAGCTCAAAGAATTTGCATAAAAATATTTAAAAAAAATTTTAACGGAATCGTAATGATGAGATTTTTAATGCTGTTTTTTAACTTTTTTCAAAGATTGGTATAAGAAAAACTTGAATAACTGAGCCTAAACTCTTCTGATTTAGACTTAAGAGGTGTCGGTGGAAAGGTATTTTCTCACCCTTTTTATTTCTTTGCTAATAAACTCTTTCAAAGGATGAAAGAGAAAGGTAGGATGAACGAACGTCATTCAAAGTTGAATTAAGATGTGTTGGTATTTGAAAAAAAAAA
>NW_023458562.1:21052924-21054873 GCF_013731165.1 Rhagoletis pomonella
TTTTTTTTTTGGTTTTGTTTTGTTTTGTTTGTTGCGTGTTTTGTACGTACCGCAGTGAAACAAGATCCCAGTGTTTTAGGGTTTCCTTGTAAAAGAGCAGACTGATGAATGTTCTTGCGTTGTATGCGTATCTGTATGTGTTTGTGCACATGAGTTTAATTTACAATATTCGCATGCATTACATACGAGTGGGTGGCTGGAGGCAGCACATTGAGGCAATGTGTTTAAATTTCGCTTTTAACCCTCAAAAGTATTTCCGGCTTAAATGTAGCCGTGCACGCAAATGTTCGTTTAGGCTAATATATCTGTGCGTGCTTATGTAGTTAGATAGATAATATGTAGGATTAGTAAAATTTCGAATAAACGACTTATCCGTATTATTTGTGTCCTTTGTACTGCATAAGAAATAAAAGAAAATACGAAAAGTCAATGGTGGAAATTATGTATCGGTAAGGACACAATACATTCATATTTTTCATATGCATACCTTTGTATTTATACGTATGCATGTATATATGTTACCGGCCAAACTCGATCTTACGAAAAATTAGTTTGGACTAGGCTAAACTAGATCTGGCACCATATTATTTTTGAACAGAACTCCTTTCTGCGTAAGCGACCTTCGGCCCCGCTTAAAAAAAATTACCCTCATCAGTCCAACTCCAACTACGCAGTCCACAATATTGTAGCGTCCAACGCATCTACATAGAATTAGTTTCGCCCAGGAAAAACTAGTTTGTCCTAAAATTATCTGACATAAAGAAAAGAACAAATTATTACTTTTGGCAAATATCTGTATATTTCTGGAAGAACATCATAATAAAATAAAAGACGAGTTAAGTATGCAGAAATCGGTTCCGTATAGAGATGGGCGCGGGACTAAATACATATTACTAAATACTGATTCCGCACCTCCCGAAATTCAAATTTTAGATCCCACCGCTTGGAGCGGTTTGATACAAAACGAAGTTTCAGATAGACGACTCCCTTTCGCATAAATTCTGCTAATCTGATGTTGAATTTGGAGAAGATAAAAAAATCGCCTTCTCGAAATTAGACAAGTAATTTTTAGCAAAAAAAAAACCAACTTCAACTCTCATATAAAAAAAAAAATATATATATATATATCTCATGATCCGCTGATCGGATTTTAACCAGATTAGTATGGTACCACCTCTGAGACACTACGTTTCCGATGCAAAAATTATCGAAATCGGTTGACGTGGTCCAAAGTTATGCGGTAACATACATAAAAAAACAAACAAAAAAAAATGATATTCCGACGAACTGATAACCTCCTCCTTTTTGGGAAGTCGGTTAATAAAGAAGCAAGCAATGGGACAATGATAACATGTGATGAGGCGGCTCTTGGGGTGCTCGAGAGAAAGATTCTGAAACGAAGACAATGGAACGATATGTAGACACAGTGCAGCGGCTTCGCTGGCTCTGCCAAGTCGTAAGAATGGACACAAACGCTCCAGCCCTGAAAGTGATGCTGGTAACAGAGGAAGAAGAAGGCCTTCACTGCGATGGAGAGACCAGGTGGAGAACGACTTGGCTTCACTAGATATTTCCAGATGGCGTCAGTTGGCACTGAAGAGAAACGACTGGCGTGCTTTATTGGACTCGGCCAGAATCGCTGGGCGGTTACAGCGCTAATAAAGAAAAATAACACATTAACTAGTTGAACTGTAATGAAATTACAAACCAATTTTTCTATATATTTACATATAAGTCAGTACATTGAATTAAAGAAAGAAGAGTTGAGGTGTCCTTGTGAAGTTATTAAAAATGAATTTTGTATGCGAACGGTGAGGCAAATAAAGAAAAGTTCCTTGAATCGATGTGAAAATCTATGAAAACTTTGCCTTTACGTAACAAAGAAGCTGAAAATTTTCGTTGAAGGCCGTCAAATTAACGGGGTTACGTCTGAGTTCTCTTCGAACTTA
>NW_023458562.1:21054973-21057393 GCF_013731165.1 Rhagoletis pomonella
TGGATAAGAAATATCATTTTTCATGCAATTATGGATATGAAATATTAATTTATCTGTCGTTAGTATTTTAATTTACTGGTCAAAGCATTCCCTGTCAAGCGGTCGTGCGTTCTGTGAAACCAACGTCAACGCCACAGCCAACGCGAAAGTTCTATGTGGACCGGCCTTTAGTTTTGCTGCTTCGCTCAAATTGTGTGCTAACGATAACTACATAACATAAATATGTAAGTATGCTTCAGGCAAGTGTAAATTTATCATAAAATACACACATACTACGTACATAATACATACATATGTACATATCTATGTTTTTCTATACTCACCATTTTTCCTGCGCGCACATTTGGCTTTGGCTGTGGCTGCCTTCCTCAGGCTGACCTACTTTTGTGACGCAAGTTTTCCAAAGATTTCCGCCTTTTTGGTGGAAACTGCCGCTACAGCCAAAATGGGTAAACATTGTCTTCGTCGCTGGTTCGCTACAGCAAACAGAAATACATACATATGTATGTTTTTAATAAATAAAGATGCATAAATAGCTTTTGGTTGATTTGCAACAATTTGTTTTCTACTTATAAAAAAAATATATATAGGTATAAAAAATTTGAGTTTTGATGAGTGATTAAGTCGCAATTTGCTGTCATTAAATGTTGGCGTCGATGGTTCCCGTTAGAATTGTTTGCTTCCATACCTTTAATTGCATACAAACATATATTTATTTATCTTCTACCAGCATTTGTTGGATCTTGCGTCGCTATGACGTTTTAAACTGAAATTAGTAAAGAACGTAAACCTACCGGTGGTACGTAAACCCGAGTCAGCTGACACGATCTGTCTTACCAGAGCGCCATGTAAATGGAAACTCAACACCGCAGAATTTTTCTGTAGTTGAAGCCCGTAGAGCAGAAATCTGCGGAATTTAGATTTTTCCGTGTCAGCTGATTTCTTCCTTCTATAGATGGTTGCCACTTCGTCATTTTTGCAGATGGTAAAAAAGTTTTAAGTTCCTATTCAAAATACGTTTAAAATAGTTGAAATTTACTATTGAATAAGGTTTTTTTGTTGAAAACTAAGCAGTTTTTATTTAGCTACAATCTTTTATAGCACAAAAAATTGTAGTTGAAAAGGTAAGTTTATGAAAAGGCATTGATGAATGGCAACACTGTAGTAAGCAACACTGAGCGTTCCAGTAATCGACGAAATTCTGCGTATACAGACTGCGTTTAAGTATACGTTCTGCGTTCTGGACTAATTTCAGCTTTACAAGCCGACTCAAATATTTATTTATTGCCGCCATTTACCGTTTCAATGTTGCAATTTGCATCTATTTGCTGCCGGAACACACCTTTTCCCCATTATCCATTCCATTTAATTACTTCACATCTTTTCAGTGCTTTATGCGATGCGTAGTCGCTAGTTGGTACTTATCCTTTGCCTCCTTCATAGCCTACCAAGACGCGATTATACTTAACTAAGTGCAACATGCGCTACACTCACGTTAAGTGCATTTGAATGCGTGTACATGTTTGAGTGCACATCTAGGTAAACGCTATTCATTAGACTGCCAATATATTAGGCCGTGTATATTAGGGTGGGTAAAAAAAAATCAAGTATTTTTTTTTTTTGGATCCGACACACGAAAACTAGTTCCTGGGTACCTCTAGAAAGTACTTACCAAATCTGAGCTCTTAATATTAACGGGAATATGTATATCAATTTTTTTTTTGTATGTATACACAATACATACATTCATATGCGCTCAAGATACGTACTATGCATTCCAGCGTATTTCTAAATAGGGTTGCCACCTGAATTTTAAAGTAAGATACTTACTTGCTTTATAGATATCAAAATCCAAGTTTTTTTTTTTAAATTTATTTCCAAAATATATTTTTTAAAGCTATCCAAATGACCAGTTCCGTTATTTTCTAGTAAAAAACTGTAAATACTTGTAAAAATATTTTGACTGTTGTCCAATGCTGAAGTTTAGCTATAAACCGGTTTTCGTGGTTCAAAAATTCAATGAATATTTACAGAAAGAGAAAGAATCTTTGCGTTCGTTTTTAGTGAAAGCTATTCAACAGTTTCCAGGTGTGTTGCGAACTGATCAGCGAGATTCATTCTGCATCCATTGTAACTGCTTAATATCAGCAACAAAAATATTTTGTGTGAAGCAATATTTTCACCTGGATAGTGGTCATCTTTTAAATATTGTCCAACAACATCTTGTGAGGTAGAGAATCGTAAGAATGAGATTTTTGATGCTGTTTTTTTGCTTTTTTCAAAGTTTGATTTACAAAAAACTTGAATAGCTGGGCTAAAACTATTCTGATTTAGACTTATGGGATCTCAGTAGAAAGGTATTTTCACACTGTTTTTATTTCTGTCAAAAAACAAATCATTCGTGTCCCAATTTTTTTTTT
>NW_023458562.1:21057493-21073211 GCF_013731165.1 Rhagoletis pomonella
AACTGGTCTTGCATTAATTAGTTCACTCGACCCAGATAGCACTGTATATACATACGGAGCAATTTAAATAAGACCATGCAAAAATATAAATAAAAATTCTAAATTTTGATGAAATTATGGCCGCTGTGGTGTAGTAGTAAGCAGTGCGCGCTTCCACTCCGCTGCGCCTGGGTTCAAGCCCTGGTGAAAAGCAACATCGAAAAAAATATAGAAAAAAAGGTTTTTTCTTAACAGCGGTCGCACCTCGGCAGGCAATGGCAAAGCTCCGAGTGTACTTCTGCCATGAAAAACAGCTTCTCATAAAAATACAATCGCCGTTCGGAGTCGGCGTAAAACTGTAGGTCCCTCCGCTTTGTGTGACAACATCAAGGCGCACGCCACAAATCGGAGGAGAAGCTCGGCCAAACACTAGCATATGTGTAAGCGCCAATCTATTATTATTATATATGTCGAATTTTCTTAATTTTTGTACAAAGTGGTGAAAATGTCACGTCCCTATTTATTTTTTCGCAACTGTATGCACAATTGCATTTAACAGTTTGCTGCTTGAAATAAAATATTAAAAACCCAGCTACACTAAAAAATATACATAAAACAAACAAAAAAATGACCAAGCGGAAATATGTTTCCTGGGACACTTTCGAGTAAGCGCAGCTAAGCGAATCCGGTGTAGTGACCGCTTAAACACACATAATCAGACAATAAATCATACGAATCGTCACAACAACTCGAGGAATATATAAAACACGAGTGTAGCAAATCTACTACAATCGACGTGCGCGACGCGACGCGACACGCATTACATACACAAACTCACTCATTTTTCATACAAACGGACATAATTACGCCACTGCGTGCACTCACCCGTGTAGCGGCCGGCAGCCAATTGCACCGGCCAGTTTTGACCTTCATAAGCTAGTCAAATTGACCTTAATTTCACTTTTTCTATTAAAAAGTCTATTGTCTTTCGTTCGTACCTTTTTTCAACAATTTCGTTTGATAAACAATGCAACAATGTTCGTAAACAAGAAAAAGTAAAAAGTATCAACAATAGCAACAAATGGCAAGTGGCATAAATTCTACACGTAATGTCTTTTTTAAATGACACATTTCAAGATATAAATTGCCAAGTGAATTGCATTCGCGGCGACTCGGAGCTTGTTGCCGCACTACTCAACGAAAATTCACGTCAATACTCGTACAAATTGCTCTGACAGCAAGCTTTAAGTTACAGCTGATGCGTCTTGACGAACTCCTCCACCTCTTCTTCTTTCTTCTTCTCATTCCATACCCAACTCGCACTTCACTTCCCTCTTCACAGTTTGCCTGCATGTCTGCTGACAATTGTCAATCAATTGGAATTATGACAAAGTTATGAATAGTCGGACAAGTCTATTCAAAAACCCAATTAAATCAGATAAATAAATTTGTATGACCTTTCCTTTCCGTTTGACTTTACTGTGTGCATACATACATACATACATATATACATCATTGTTATTGGTGTTGCGGTTGAGGTCGCTTCCACATCCACATCCACTTCTTCTGCCATCGCCATCTCCAATTCCTTTTCTTCATCAATTTCTGCTTCATTAAATTGTAATGGTGCTTACAAGAATTCTGGACTCTATTGCCTTTGCTTTGAATACGCACACATATTCGTACAATATGTGTATATGTTTGTAAGTACGCATGTATGGATGGATGTACACACAAAAAAACTTTTCACGGTTCACTTGTATATCGTTTTCTTTGGGCCTCCCTACTCTTATAAGCCCCAGTATTCTCAATAGAATATAATATGCGGTTCATACGAACGGAATGTGTGGTTCAACTACTCGCTTATGCTGTGTCTAAAAGTGAAACTTGCACTTTAAAGGATTTATTTAATCTGCTTGCTTCCTATTACAGCTACAAATTATTTACACCGGAGACAAACCGAAATCGCTGCCTTGGCTTTAGAAAACTTGCGTGGCGTTTCCACAAAATATTCGTAAAACAATCAAGTACGGAAGTAACGAGATCAGTGTGAAAACCCCTAATATGTATTCCATTTACACTGGATCACAAATTATTTATCAATCTTAACATGATTCAGTGTCAATAAAAAAAATACGACACCTTGGTATCAATTAAGAAAATAGCTTTACAAGAACAACATTTCAGGGATTCACTCAATTCAAGCCAGAACTTCCCGGCTCAAGTTTATCGTAAAGTAAAACAAACATAAATTCCTTTTGTAAATATAAGTAAATATACATAAGTATATTAAGCCATCAGCAAAAAAAATTCGGTAAATGTTGCCACTAAGTATGCGTAATCAACCGGAAATTTCATAGGCAACAACAATTTATGGCAATGGAAACGAGTCGGGTAGGTTGTGAAACTCGTAAACACGATAAGTTCCTTTGGAATTTTATTGTAAAATAATTTTAAAATTATGTATTTTTTTTTTGTGCTCCAAATATTTATTTCTTTCAAGACGTAATAGAAGTTTAGCTTGAGCAAGAATTCAAGAGATTGCCGCGTAAGATATGCATACATATGTACATATACATACATACATACATACATATATATGTTCATTCAGACTACTTTAAAGCTACGTCGTACACCTTTAAACAATGTACTGAGTGCTCAGAATTTGAGTCTAAAATTAGTATTTCTTTCTTCATAAATATGATTCTGAGACCAGTCTACCAGACTGACTCATTCCGGACTATTCTGGTGAGTTAAATTCTGAGTAAAACAAAAGTAACAAAGTTCACGTAGAAGTAAAAGTTTATTAATAATCGGAATTATAAAGAATATTTTTTTTTAAGTCGGAAAGTGTCATATTTCAGACTCTACTATGACTCCTAACTTGAACTCATATCGGCGTACCCTTCTGTGAAGGGAAATATACTCGTTTTTGAGCTCATAATGAGAGTTACAACTTAGAATTCGTTGACTTTTCTGGTCCTAAAATGAGTCCGAATGTTTATAGGGACAAAACGTTTGCCTGTACCGAGGGATTTTTGTAAAAAAAAAACAATTCGAACAAACGATATGCGTTCTTTGCAATAATTTTATAAGAAACCCTGAGGACGCACACGTCTTAGACGATTACCACCTGCTCAGTTTGAACTGATTGTATTGGAAGATTTTCGTTCAGCAATTTTCACATCATTTTTTATGATTAATTTAAACATAAACATAAAGCAGTACTAGCTGTTTATACGTAAAATCAGGCAAAAGATAAAAAATGCATTCGTATTTATATCGAACATGCGCTCTGCAAAGCTTGTGAGCAGGAGCTACATGTATGTTATTTTCCTATTGCGAAATTAGTATAAAGAATTATTTGACTTTGATTAAAGATTTTGCGTGATAGCACATACATACATGTGTACATATGTTGTAGAGACTAGGTATGCTATGAGCTCCCACAAATGTTTACATTTGATGAAATTTTAAAAAAGCTTTAAAGGTGGTCAAAATAAACAAAATATACGCTTAAATAGAATTTGAAATGGAAATGGAAATGGAAATAGAACTAGAAAATGCAAACAAGAATAAAAAACAATGCGTGAGAAAACACAGCTTCAGCAGGTATTCGTCTAAATGTGTAAATAAAATAAAACACGTACATAAATTTAAGAGTTTGCACACGGTTTTACATTAACGCACCTCATATAGCCAAAGGTCAAGATCAAGGAAAAATGAAAATTGTTTTAAGCTTTATTTTTATTTAGATTTAAACGATGTTATTTCGAATTTACACTTCGCTTGAGTTTTTCGCATTGTTTACGCACTGGATTCCTAGCTTAAATTTGCGCAATTTGTGTAAACGACTCCACACGCTCCACTTACGCTTTTAAATGAATACTCTGATTGCATTTGTGTTTTACGATACTAAAAAGGTTCGAAAGAAAAATTTCGTGTCATGGACGTGAACCGCATTGAAAATTTGGTCCATTCGGTTCAAATCACTTTTGCTCCTTTCGACTGCTTCGTCAAAACGGTTTTTTGTCTTTGAACCGGGCTTTCTGTTCGGTTTAAAGGTTCGGGAACTAAAAAAAACACATGTACATATTTTTATTATTCGGCAACAATCTAAAAAAACATACATATAATAACATATCGATGGTCCTCTGCAATAACGACACAATTCAATATTCAAAAAATCAAATCCCTTCCTACTGTTAAGTGGCTTATGTCTCTAATCCTTGTCTAATCCATGTCTTATTTTTACAAAAGTAGTACGGATTGCTGCAGTTAGTCTTAAGGATTCGACATGGACCAAACAAGGATTAGAGACATTAACCGCCTAACAGTAATAGGGGCACGAATTGTGACCAGTTTTGGTTAATTTTCTTTTCCGTTTGTTAAATGTTTATTATTTCTTTTTTATAACAAGTAATTTTTAGCAAAAAATAACCGACTTCAACTCTCATATAAAATATATATATATATATATCTCATGATCCACTGATCGGATCTTAACCAGATTAGTATGGGACACTACCTCCTTCCGACGAACTGATAACCTCCTCCTTTTTTGGAAGTCGGTAAAAAATACAACTCATTATCTACCAAAAACCATATACAGAAGTCCAAATTTAAAGCTTTGTAGAAAAATTCCACATTTTTACAACAACTTTTTCCAAGCATGCAATTTCATAGCCCATTAAAGTGCAAGTTTCAAGTGACTAAGAAATCGCGAGGATTTTTGATAATTTATTTCTTTTGCAGTTGGTGTTATTATTTTCTTCCATACAAAAAAAAAATTGTCGAAGACAACGCCGCCACTTCAGACAGCTCTTAACGGCTGAGCTGTTTTCACAAAATGGTGAATTAGCTTCTATGCTGTTTAAGGGGGGACCTTAGAGGTGAAGGAAGCAAGGAGCAAAAAACCACCGAAACTTTTCGAATTCAGACATAAAAATTATACTTTATCCAAATAATACCAACATTATCTTAAAGCTACCAACACAATTTAAATCCACTAATACGCGGACGCACTTTGTAGTAATTCATCGTAACAAGATTTTCGTTTAATCGTCATGTAATTTAATAAAGTTTTATTAGCCTTAACAATTTATTTTCTTATGTTATTTTTCTATGATGTGCACTGAAGTATGTCGACTTGAAAATATTCAGTCCGTGAAGTAAAAGAAAACTGTAGAACCGTCAGCTACAAGCAGAGTGTACATACATACATACATACATATGTATATATATATGTATATTTCGTTGTTTTTTGTGCAGAAAACCGAGTTTTACGTTGTAAGTAATCATTGTGGTTGTTCACACTTGCCTGGTTATCAGGTTATCTGGTTATGTGGTTATATTTTTCTTCAGTTTACAACAATAATAATTTGTAACCAAATATGCTGATAACCAAGCAACCTAATTCTGTACTTAGAGACTTATTATAACTAAGTATTACGAGTATATCTAAACATACACATGCGCACACATTAGCGTTGGCCAAAAATCCGCTCTTTTAGAATTTTGATTAGTAATAGCAAAAATATGGTTCATTACGCTCTAAAAAAAATCTGTGTGCAAGATTAAAATTTTTGGTCAATATCTTAGGCTCGCCCAAGTCCACCATAGTTCAAGTGGTAAAAAAAAAATTTCTCAGCTTACTTCGATTCTCCTCAAAAAAGGTCCATATACCAAATTATGTAGGACCAATTCATTCGAAGATAATTGCAATTTTAGTAAAAAAAAATTTATTAATTAATGTATTTATGAAACTTTATGTTTTGGGCACAAACATCGAGTTGATGATAAATAAAATTAGTTTAAAAACTATATATTTTTTTTTTTAAAATAACCTTAGATGATAGAAAAGTTTAAGCTTAGAATAATAGTAATGAGTTATTTGAAGGTATTTTCCGAAATATTTTGGCGGACGCCTTAAACTATAATAAATTTTATAATCCCTGTGGAAAATTGCAATTGTTTTGGTGATGTACCACAATTTACATATTAGTATGAAGACTTGGCAACAAGCCGCATTTTGCATACCAATTGCATGAATTTGGAATAACTAAAAGTGCTCACCACTGCCACGTTGAAATACATAAATGTATATACATACATATGTATACACATTCAGCGTCAAAAATGTGCATACCCTGACTTTTTGACGATTTCATTTGTTTATATTTTCCATACCAAATTTTGTTTAATTTTTTATAAAATATATTTCAAAAGAATCGTTTTTTTTTTTTTGAATTTCATACAGAACTCGGGAAAATGTAAGAAATACCAAGAAATCTTCACTGAAACTTTCATTTTTTCAATTCGTTTTTTTTTTGGAAAATTTTTGAGTATGCAGTTTTGTAGCCCTTTTTAGTATAATGCAAGTTTCAAGTCGCTAAAAATTACCGATGATTTTTGAGAACTTTTTTTTTGCGGAGGGTGCTGCGCATTTTCTTCCATAGAACGCATGAACACAATCTTTATGTGAAAGAAGGTACGCAACATCTTCAGCGAAAAAAAAATCGCAAAAATCACCAGAAATTTTTAGCGACTTGAAAATGGGCTACAAAACTGCATAAGTACTTAAAACTTTGCTAAGAAAGGAATTGAAAAATTCTGTAGGAAATTAAAAAATGTATTCTTGGGGTTTTCGCTGTTGATGGAAATATATTTTTATAAAAAATAAGAAAAATATAAATAAATAAAATCGTTAAAACTTAAGGGTGTGCATATTTTTGCCGCTCACTGTATATATTTTGGAAAATAAGTATACATATGTACTCAAAGTAAGTACATATGTATTTACATATTTGTTTTCTGAAAGTCTCCAGTTGCATGTGCTCACTGACCATTCGAAGACATGCGAAGTCACCACATGGCGGGCATATTGGCCGTGACAGAGCGACTGTGGCCTACACCGAATGCCAACTGTTCGTCGAATTCGCCAGCTCGAGCACTTCACAGTTTCTTCGAGAGTTTTATATTTCATCTCATTCGCAAGATGGTGTGTGTTATATTACCTCAATTCTGCAGATTTCGCACTTATTCACTTCAAACTCATTATAATCAGTTTTTTTTATTTTGCCTACAGACATGCACTTCATTTTCGCCACAAACTATGCAAGCGAACGATTTGTTTTCTTACTTCATTCTCGTCTTGACTTTTCGGTTCTTTCTTTCGTTGCAATGTAGTAATTTAATAATTGTTTTAAGCGTTTCTTTACAGTTTGCTAATTCGTTTTAGATTTTCATTTGCCTATCTTTGCAGTTTAATCATTTTAGTGTTTTTACAACTACACATACATATGTACATACATACGTATATAAAATATATGTATCTACTTTGTAAGCTTTTTTGTAGCGTTTAATTTCACAGTGATTGAATCGGTCTGAGAACGCATGCACTCAGAATTCGCCGCCCGAAATATGTGGACTAAATGCTGAAGTAGATACGATCCCTTGAAATCATTAAAAGTCCATTGATTCCTTACTTTACAGTCATATTTAAATAAAAAAGGCACATTTTTTAAATTGATTACGCAATTCGAGGGGACAAAAAAAGTCAACCAACCTACTGGCGACTGAATAAGTATAGCGTAAAGGTAATACGCTTTTCAAAAAAGGAAGCAGATCCAAATTTAGAACACAAAGCGAAGTCAAACGTATGCCGGCAATTATTTGCCGATAGTTCGCAACTTCAACTCCATCCCAATTCTACGATTGACTATGCGTCGACGAACGATCAAATCAAAACAAATATGTACATATATGTGTATATGCGTATATATAAGCAAACAAAAGTATGAATGAGTGTGTTTGTACATACATATATAGGTAACTGTTCGAAGAAAGTAAACAAGCGAGGGGGATTTGAGTGTTGAAGTCAATGCCAGCGGAATTGATATGAAAGACAATCACAGTTTAATTAAACAAAACACGTATCACGCATCCGCATACGCGTGCGCCGACGACCGACTTCAGACCGCAGCACGAGCCCAAGAAGCGGGCGTCACACCGATCAATGCACACCATCGGCTTACGAGTATGCACCGAATGGAAGGGGGTACCCGAAATGAGAACAAAGGCGAATAGCAATGGTTGAGCCAAACAAACTTCCTATTATTTACATATACATATGTATGAGCTATGAGCCAGTTAGCTGGAGTATGTTTCACACCAAGGCCCACATCAAATGACAAAACACACTGAAGGACAAATTTGAGAAGAAAGTGTTGAAAATCGAGATCTGAGCATATATGTATGTATTTGCAAAATATAAGCAATTGAAAAAATCGATACGATTGAAATAAAATCACAGCCACAACAATCAAACATCAGCTGCAAGCCAAACATGTGCGAGAATATATGCGGCAGTGGTGGCATATATGTACATATGTATGTGGTTTTATGGTTTAGAAAGTCCCAACCCATTTAGAAATAGCGGAGGAGTACCTACTCATATGAACAGTATTGTTTTATAGATGAAAAATAACAAAAACACATACGCATAAATACTTAAATTACATAATCTAAACACTAAAACCGCAGATTGCAACAAACAAAAGTACATATAACTATATATGGAACTAGAAAGCAGATTGTTTCGGACTAAATAGATATACATATGTAGATTATGTATGAATGCATGTGTGTATGTTTGTGCATTATGTCTGTAGCGAGACAGTTCGACGGACGTCAAATTCGAAACAACCTAAATTCAAGCCCAACGAATTGCATTGATCGACTGCTGGAGGACCGAGAAAAAATATGCCATCACTGCGTGTATGGGGTAAACAAATGTACGCATGCGAAAAATCGCAAAACTCATAAATAACAATTTTAATCACAATTAAGCAGAAAGTGTGACAGCAGCCACAACATTAAAGACAGCGGTCAGGCGCGAACAACGAAATTGCAATTAAGCGAAGCTACATAACAGCACACCAGTGTGAGGTAGACCCCACTCTGCAGTAGGCAAAAGCTAAAATTTCGAAAAAAAAAATTAAAATTAATGTGACTTTCCTTAATCCCGAGTGATGAAATGAGACGCATCTTTTTGCATACTTCGTAGGTACTTTTTTGAAATTTTTAAAACATAAGCGGGAGCTCACTTTTGTAATCGTTCAAGGTACTTGTTGGAATTTGCTGTTTTCAAAATCCACATAGTAAAAAATTTTCCAATTTTTGAGAAATTGTTAGTATTCTAGGGGATATACAACATTTTTCCAAAGTGTGACTGAAAGTTTAATAAAGTTTGAATTCAAATTGAGAACCAAACTTTTTTTAAAAGGAGTACTCAAATTATTTCTCATAAAAAAAAATTTCAACATTGCAAATAGGAATATGCATTTATTTGATCTCCACTTGGTCTCCAACACAAATGTTCATTGGGGCTCAAAGGCGTTGGAAAATACTGAGGCTTGTCCTCTTACATATCCACATACAAACTCTTATTATCAAAAAACTACTCAATTTACTATGTTGCTTCACAGCAGAACTTTCATCGGCATTTTGTTAGGAAAACAAATTTGGATATCACAGTCACAGTTCGTTTAACACTATCGCAGTTGCTACATATAGGCAAACAAATATGTATGTGCTTCAAAAAGCCTCATACATATGCCCTCAAAATATGCCATGCTTATCTTATCTGTAACGACGAGACGGCTTTGTTTACAAACGCTTGCGCATCGACTAACTGTTGGGCAAATTTGAAATACATCGGATCGATGCTTCATATTTTAAATGGATGGATATCATTGCATTTATAAATAATAAAATATGGTGTACATATGTGTGTATGTATGTACATACCTACATACAAATTTTCCCTTTATCGCCGCTGAAAGCATGCCATCTGGATGACTAACCACGCAATTCGTTGGAATCTGAAACCGAGCAATGGCATATGCTTTTAGACTTGTCCAAGGTCAATTGGTGATTAAGTATTGTAATGGGCTGTTAGATATTAGAATTATTTCGTTGATAAAAATCACAACTCACAGAAATGTTTAGATAAATCTTAAAGCGATGGTCTTACCTATGTACATACATATTTCACGACGATTACTTTATGAATGCAAATATTTAATCTGTAAAAAAGCTCTTAGCGCAACCTACTTTTATGTCATCCTCATGCAACCTTATGCAAGCGGAGCAAGCCTCAACGCGAAGCCTCAAGCCCCCGCGGCGCAAACGTAACATCATGCAAATGTATGCAAATGTTAAATCGAATCGAATTAATTGCAAATGTGTCGCGGTCCCAGCTCAAAGACTAGGCAATGAACGTTTGGATAGCAACAACTCGCTTAGCCCATGTTGACTAAATTCCGACCGCATTAGATTGTTCAAGCAGCTGTTTTTCGTCTGCCACAACGTTTTTGATGAATCTTAGTTTCGGCTTTGTTTGGCGCTTATAGTTTTTCTGCAGCAAGCCTAGTTTGCTTCTTAAATTTTTTTTTTATTTCTCCACTTCATTTGACGAACCTGAACTGGTTAGTCTGCACGAGTGAGCAAATAAATGAAATCTTCGGTTGATCTGTTAGTTTTATGTAGCTCTCAGCATACATACATATAACCAAATGCACACTACATTGATATACATTAGGTTGGCTGAAAATTGAAAAAAATGTCGAAAATTAGGAGACCTGCATATTTTATTTTGAAATTGGTTAACATTTAATGGGCCGTATGAATAAACACTAAGCAATTGCTTTTTCTTAAAATTTCATACCTTTTACTTCAATTTTGTTTGAATAAATTGAGTAAAAGATCTTAAATTTTAAGAAAAAGCAATTGCTTATTTTTATTCATACGGCCCAATGATGCCGGCTGAGCTTCCATATACATATAAATCTTTAGAAAAAACTATTTAATGGTCGAATAAGAACCCTTCAGAAAGCTTAAAAAAATTTAATAATTATGCATTTAAAAAATTAAACAAATCCAAAAAGAACGTTCCGGTTTCGGTTTTGGTTTCGTTTTCCAAAATTAGTTTCGGTTTCGGTTTTGGAATAAAAAAATTAAAACAAGTTTGAAAAAAAAAAATAATAAATAATAACGTACCTTCCAAGGTTTGTTTTTGGCGAAATTAAACATTGTAATTAATTTTAATTTGTATAAAGAAAACTCCTCTGAATCAATTATACAAACTAATAACCATGTCCACCACATTTGCTTAGATCTAAATTCAGAAATTTATTTATTATATTATTTATTATATAATGAGAGTTGTTACTGATAGATATTTGATATATGTACATACTAGAGATGGGCACGGGACTAAATATTTAATCCCGATCGCGCCCATCCCGAAATTCGATTTTTAAGTCCCGAACCCACCCATCCCGACGTTTTTCAGAATTGTACCGCGGGTCCCGTGGGTCCCGAAATCTATATCTAAAGCAGGCTACAAACGGACAACACATTGCGTGGTTTGCAAACCGATCGAAGGTTGACAAAAATTTGCATGTCTGTCAAATTAATTTCAAATAATAAAAATAATAGTGAAGGATCTGGTATCTCCCGATTATTTTGTTTTGCTTAAAAAAAGTGCATATCTCAAACATCGTTTTTAAGGAAGAGTTTGTGAATTTGCGGGGGTTGCGGTTTTATCGGGAGGGTCGGGAAAGGATTATGGTCCCGTCCCGCCCGCCATATCTTTACGGATCTTTCCGATACCACCCATCCCGGCCAATTTTAAATCAGTACCGTTGGTGCCGCGGTTCCCGCTATCCCGCGTCTATCTCTAATACAAACATATAAGTAAGTGTGATTTTCACAGAAATTTTGTTGATACTATAATATAATAATTATCTTTTGTCACATCTAACTCGCAAAAGCTAATACATTTATTTAAATATTTGTACCCCATACAATTGATTAGTTCTTATCAATGAAATCGAATCCACTACATTACTATGTACTTAAATTGGCTCTCGTAAGCGGCATAATGAATTTTAGGCCAGAAAACAGGCTTTCAACACTGACCTGCGTTCTTGCCGTCTTTGCTTGCCAAAGGCCACTAAGAGAGAACGGATAATTTCAGAACTTTTCGGACCACTTTTCGGTGACTGCTACAGCCTTGTAAAAATTCGCCTTGAAAGTTATGCTACTGCAGAAAAATGTTGGTTGTTAGATCCTGCAGCTGATTTTTATAAACTTCTGGAAACCGATTGAAACCTGTGCTTGAAACGTTTTCGGTTTCGTTCCTTTAAAGGTTAAGATAACGGTTGTGGTTTCGGTTTTGGGGTTTGAAAAACGAAACGGCTTTAAACGATTACGGTTTCGGTTTCATTCCTTGGTATCTTTAAAGTGTAAACAAAGCAAACGTTAAAATTCATTTTGCTTTTATCTCCGTGACGGTAAAAATTTAAAGTCTGTGATTTTGTAGGACGTTGTAACTCGTATTGGTAACCTAGTTGCATAAAAAAATCGTTTTCGATAATTTGTCACTTACGATAAAATCGCAATCAGTGGTCGATATGTCAAACTTTAAATATGCACCATAATTTTATTTTTTGACGATTTCTGAAGGGTAAAATTTTTTTGTTCAAAAAATAATTACTTTTAACGATTTTAAATTTTATACGAACAAATGGGCATATTTTACCCACGTAGCGACATCATTAAACTTTAACTGATTTAAAAAAAAAATGCGGGGACAGCAGCAGGAAAATTTCAAAAAGTTCATTTTACTTTGTATTATTGAACCACCCTAATGTGCACACAATTGGTTATTTGAACCAGTGGCAACAATTGAGCATTGCTTGATCAGACGGGAACAGCAAGGGAGTTTGGGTTTCGGCAGGGCTTTAGCCGCTCGGACTGGCACCACCCCACAAATTGTGCACATAAACGCGACTCAGCTGCTCAAAAGATTATTTCCAGGTAAGCGTTTGACTGGACAATCAAGTGAGTGACCATAACTCCACAACTCAGTGAGTATGTATTCGATACTTGTACTCGTAGACATTACATCCAACCAGTTAATTAGTTTAAGTTCAGTTCGTATTGAATTTTTTATTTCTTATTATTTTTGCCTTATACTCATGTACACATAAGTTTGTGCTTGGAAGAGTCGTTTTTTTTGCTATTACGGTTACGTGAGTAGAAAACTGGTTTATTTAGCAATTTATTACACAATCGGGTTTCGCCGTCAAACATGCATTCGAATACATTATTTTACTCATTTGCAGATCTTGGAGGGCTCCAGTCTTGCTGGGTTAGAATGATTCCTTTGGAAAAAATACACATTTTCTGCTACCAATTCCAAAATAAGAGGGTTTTCTATAACTTGAAATAACAAAAAAAGATCGCCAATAAAATGGTATGCGTAGAACAAAATAAAAAGATGTTCAAAACCAAGTGATATTTGAGAAGATGTTTGAGGAAAGAAAATTACACAGTAGCAGGGATGCACAGACATATTTTTAACATATTTACTACAAATTAAATTCATACAATATAATAATGGTTGGATCTCGTTATCAGAAATATGTTGATAACGAAAATGATTTCTCGGATTTGTATACCTATTTATGTACATATCAGCACAGATACGAAAAAGAGTAACAAAACAGAGAGTTGCATGCCCGAGAAAAAGGGCGTGTAAAGAAGAGCGAATTCGATATCAAAAAGGATATGCGATAGCATGCTGAGGTCTAAGGATACATGCGCGATGGTAGGATAATGGTCACAGGACGTACATATGAATGTACAAATGTACATTTATAGCTCATATTTTGTCAGAATCTCTTCCTTGCTTTCGCCAATCCGTAACATATCCGTAAATTTTTTTTTTTAATATTTGAATGAAGGCCAACTCATCCTATAAATCATAAAAACTAAATATTTAAAAAAGTAAGAAAGTTATAACTTACCACATATTTTATTTTAATCCGTAATATTCTCTTACTTCGCCACTATGCTTCGTTTGCTTGAGAGAAAATATGCCTTTGGGAGCAGCCTGCTGTAGTGCAGTTTTTCGCTTTTCACTTCCACTTGGCCGTAGCAGGGCTGAGGGCTGATTCGACTCCTACTGTGCTATATACATACAATATATGTATTTTTTTTTTTGTGCAATATTTTCACACTACATCATTTTGCCACAATTTTTTATTTCATTTTTTAACTATGTCCTTCGTATAGGTTTCTAATTTAAAATTTAATTAGGTATACAGATTGGAATTTTTACTGGCTCTTTTTTTATTTTTTCACTGCACTTATCCCTTCAGGAAGGTATGTATGTACATTAACGTGAACTTGCACTTTTTTGGTTCTCGTTTTCCTTTCTTCACTTAGTTTTCCTATCCTCGTCAGTTTCTTTATAAACCCTTCTCACGTTGACTATCCGCACCCACCGTCGTCAACTTTGCCGCTGCTGCTGTTTTGCGCTACTGCAACCGATAAAAACGAATAGTAAGAATGAAAACCCAACCCGAATTCAAAGAGCACTACTTTGTTCTGCACAAAACACACCCTATCCTTCCCCTATTCTATTTTACCAAATTTGCACATTTCGCACGCAACAACATTTTGACTATATGTAATATATATGTATAGCCAATATGCATATATATGTACATACATATAGTATGAATGAGGGCAACACAGTCAATGGTAGCGCACCAATCGAACTGCGACCGAATCATCTTTTCTTCCCTGGACTTTCAACGCCGCCGCAGCGAAGGAAAGGAAGTTTTGATTGCAACAAATTGAAAAAGGGCGATATTTAGGTTTTCTCTTCGACGCAACCCGTGTCTACAAACGCTCTCTTCCTTCACCCACACCCTGAGCTCTTAAATAGCCAAGCGTTTCTTTTCCTTTCGTTCCCTCGTGCACTGCTTCGCCGTGGTCACTCGATTTTCTTCTTTTTTTTTTGTCCCTGCGAGGCATATTCGCGACACATTTTATGTATGCACAAACCTATTAGAAAAAAGTTTAATCGCTTCCTTAACATAGATTGAGCAACCAGAAATATAAATTTCTGAACTTCTATAGATCCACTAACAAATTTCAACCTAGATAAAATCTTATGTAGATACAATATTTTCTCCTATTGAATTTGCGAGACCATAGTCTCATTTATTCCTTCCTAGTTTCTTCCTGCTGCTCTGCTTTCGGTGCTGCCTTCGGCGCTTTGTTTGGCAGCGCTAGTTCGTGAGTACGTAAGTATGAATGTGTGTGCATTGATGTAACTCCGTCTGCCCATGTTTGCCCCAACAAATTTTCACCGACAAACTGTAGGAAATTGAGATTTTCTACTCATATAAGCCATATCACTTTTCATTCACTATCACTATGCAATTTTGTCGCACTTATTAACAGTTTTTAATTGAAAACAGCGCACAACATTTTAAACCGAAACCAAATTTCCTTCCGTCGTACACAAATACAAACCACTCCTCCGCTGTCAACGATCAAATAGCAATTGCATATGTAGGGTTGTAAAAAGCATCATTTTCTGTACCCACGCAGAGTTCCGTGAAATAGTGCTTTTCGGAGTACATAGTTGCACGAAAAGGTCTTTTATTGCGATTTTACATTAGCTGGTAAATAAAAACCTACAGCTATAAAAAAAAAAGCATGAACCAACGACTACGACAACGACTGAGATACCAACCGATCTGGGCGGGGTTGTTGTAGCCGCTACAACAACAACAACAACAACGTATTTTTGGTTCATGAAAAAAAAGGTAGAAAACATGTCAATCAGCATTTTGCATTTACATATATCGCATTC
>NW_023458562.1:21078211-21082334 GCF_013731165.1 Rhagoletis pomonella
AACTTCATTAGATTCGAGAAAGGTGGTAGCATATACTTGATCGGCTTTGTGTTAGAGAATTTTCCAACCTTTCTGAGCACAGTGGCAGTTAGTCCCCTTTTAGACACGTCAAGTCTTGAAAGCAATTTTTATCGCGTTCTCTTTTGTGTTTTCTCTTTGCTTCTACACGCGTCTAGTTTTATTGAATTCAAGCCGTTGGTTTTTTAAATGGGCAGCAACGAAAAGATCAAAAGAGAACAAGAAAACTTGAAACGAATTGACGGTACGGAGGTATCTTCACTCCCCTCTTGACGTGTCTGAAAGGGTACTTATACCTCTAGCCATTAGCGCACACAAGGGGTGCTTTTTGGGGTTCAAACCCCCCCTAAAGCTAATAACCTGAAATACAAACTGTATCCCAAAGCCAGCTCTCAAGAAAAATCACAAGAAATATTTTTTATTATAAAGCACTTTGCTTTTGCTGTAAATTTTCTTGATGAAATAAATATACGAGCATTTTTTTCTTGAGAGATGCAAATTGATTTAAGAAATTTTGATAGAAGAAAATTCCTATTCCATTTCTTGTGCGCCATTTTATATGAATTTTTCGTTTTTTTTTAGAGCTCTTAAAAGTTTGACTGCGAATGAAACCTAAAAATATGCAATGCATACTCACTTACTGAGCCTAAAAGAGTTTACAACGACGAGTTATGTCCTTAACAAGGATTCGAAGATTTAATTTGCCCACTTCGAATTCGTTCCACCAAAATTGCCTACACATGATTCAATAATACAAGGTTGGATAAATATTGACATTTGTGTCAATCGACTGCCTTGTAAGGTTGCATTTGAGAAGGAAAGAGCAGCGGGTAACAATTTTATCTCCTTTTGTGAAAAGGTAGTAGGAAAAGTAGGTAGTCTGGTAGTGCTGAAATGCGTTTTTGTATACAAATTAAATTAAATATATAAAGAAGATTGCACTGATCTACACAATAGACAATAAATTAACTTTTTATGGCCACATAAATATTAAAAATTAAATAAACGGACATTCACATAAAATTCTTGCCAAAGAAAAATCTTTGAAATCTTTGAAGAAATGTTCCCAAATATTCAAAATAAACCGTGGTTTCATTGCAATTCCAGTATGTATTAAACAAAATTAATGGAATTCAAACAAATCCTTTATTCAAAGGGACTATATGAAGAATTATACAAATAGTAAAGATACAATTGATTTAATACATATAAATTAATCTTTTAAAAATTATTATATTTGTTGCATTTGAAGATTACATGTTAAGTATCTTAAATTGAATTACATTTGGTTTTTTTAATTTAAATTTTTTAGTAATGCTTTCTACTTTTTCCTCCAATCAGTCTTGCTAATCATTATAATGGTTACATTTAAAAGTTATATCTTCAATATCGCAATTTAATTACATTTGGTTATTTAAAAATCTAATTTTGCGGAATGTTTTTTACTTTTTTCTCCAATCAGTCTCGTTAACCATTATATCGGTTAAACTTTAAAACTATGTCTTCAATATCGCAATTTAATTACATTTCGTTTTTTTTAAATATTAGTTTTTTGTAATGTTGTATACTTTTTTCTGCAATCAGTCCCAATGAGCACAAGAAAATATCTTTATTAATATTTCCACTTTCGCTTTTATGGAGTGGTATACTTACTTGTAAATATGCAAAGGCTGCACTTGACCAACCCAAACGCTGCAGTGGTAAAAATACATGCACCAGCAAACGTGGACGGACACCCAAGTGATCCTGAGCTTCACAAGAGAATATATTTATTAATATTTGTATTATCTGCACCAGCCATACGTGGACGGACACACAGGGATCCTAGCATGCAAAACTTATTTGCAACGGCTGCACTTGTTGTAAAACGCTACTTTTTGAATACAAATTATGAATAACTCCGATACCGTGCAAACAAATATGTAAATTATTGTTGTAATTCAAAATATTTCCATTACTTTTGATTTTTTTTGCCATACTTACTTGAATTTGCCCAATAAGAAAATGAATTTCCACTAAACAATCGATGAAAATATCGGCAGTGTTGCCTGTTGAACTTTTTATACGAAGACAATATTTCTCCTTGTATTTTAGTAGTAGTTTCTTCAAATCAAAAAAGAAGGCAACACAGGCTAAGGCAGAATGCGGGAGCGAGACAACTGCCAGGTTATCCAACCTTGTATTATTGAATCATGTTGCCTACAGAACAAAAATTCAAGTTCACTTAATTTTCTCGGTATTCGAAATATTAAAAAAATTTGGCAATCGTAAAAAATCACCATCTCATTCGAAAACCAGAAAGCAGATATCGAGGAAAATGAACATGAACATTAACTCTTTTTTTAAATTTTTTTATTACTTTTGCAAGTTGAGCGCATCTTGTGTTTATAGAACTTTATATTAAACAAGTAATTTCAAATTACGGGAAGACCCTTGAGGTACCATCTTTCCGATAAAAAAAAAAGAATTATTGAAATCGGTTCACGTGATCCAAAGTTATGCGTTAGCATACTATTCCGACGAATTGAAAACCTACCCCTTTTTCGAAGTCGGTTACAAATGTTTGAGTTTTTTGCTAATTTTATGTAAATAAATGCAATTTATGAAACTTCAAAAAGTTTATTTATTTATTACACACTGTACATAAAACTTGCATAAATGTACTTTAATGATCATTTTATCTGAAGCGAATTTTCAGAAGTATAAACCCCTCCCAAAATATATTCCTGGGTGCGCCCCTGCCTCTAGCAATGTGTTGCCAGCGTTGCATTTTGCTGTAAATTTTCAATTTTTCTTCGTTTTGCCAAAGAACGTAAACCTACAAGAGACAACACGTTATAATTGTAGCGAGTGTGAACATCAGGAGCGTGCCTCCTCTTTTGCCCAAATACGGAGTATATGTTGAAAACCTGAAAGAATGTGTAGGTAATAGTTTTCAAATTAAGCAACTGTTAGACTATAAAATCCTTACTTTTGACTACAAAACTTAGCCTTCGATTTGCTTTACTTACTTGCTTAATTTATTATTTCTTTAACCAATTTTCCAAGGTTTGTAAGAAAAGCCCAAATTTGGTAAATTTTTTAACGATTTTGTGTTGCCTGAGGTTTAATTTAAATTTTACTCACAAACTCACACACACATTTTCATTTTCAATCTCAAGCAACAACAATTTCGAACAATTTCAATTTTTTATTTTCACTTTTATATGATTTTAAAATGTTGGCAAACTTCAAAAAAAAAATATCATGGCCGACAAATTGAGAGAACGGTTCTACCTTGTAATGTTTTTATCATGGGTAGTTTCACTCAATGATTTTTGTCGCCATGTTAGCCATTTGACTTTTGTTGGCATTATGGCATCTCTATCAAAATCAAGCTACCAGCCACAAAAAAAAAAAAATATTTTTCATTTGCCTTTGAAAAAATTTCAAACAATAGATTTTGAAACGTAATTTTAATAAAAGCAAAAATGAATTGCGCGTTTGAAAGCTGCAGGAATGTTATAAATTTGTGCACGGATTCCAGATTGAAATTTTTCAAATTTTCTCGTTTATTAAGTGGTTAGAAGCTTGTAACGTGAAGGAATAAAATCTTCGCGAAGCACAATTTGTTTGTTCAAAGCAATATATGTATTTCCTCAACTTCAGAGGTTTTGGAGAAACTCAATCGTATGTAAGTATATTTGCATACATATGTACATTATACTACATATATCACTCACAACAAAAAAAAAAATCGGTAGTTTTTTCATTGGAATTATAAAATTTGTTATATTTTAACACCTTCACCAAAACATTTCGGGAAAATATTAAGATTTACGTCAGCTGGACCGATTCGAAAATACCTCCTTGAGTGTTTTATGAATAAAAATTGGCTTTTTAAAGTATTTTTTTTTAATCATCTTAGATGGCAAATAAGGTTGTTAAACTGCCTTATTCTGTATCACGAACGATAGGCAACACGAACGATTCGTCTGCAGAGGAATCCCTACAAGATTTGTGTGATGGAAACTAACACGTTCTCATTTATCTTACCAACACATTTGCAAATTTCGCGTTGGTTAAAAAGAGACCATTAAATAACGCCATAAGTTGGAGGAAGACG
>NW_023458562.1:21082344-21149162 GCF_013731165.1 Rhagoletis pomonella
TCAAATGATAGTCACTGTTCTTGCAGGGCACTGTTCTTGCAGGGATGCTTCAAAAATTAGTCCGGCGGCATCATTCTAGCCGGTTTAAACGCAACCGAGACCATTTCAACGTAATATATGAATAAAATCGCATTCAGAGATGTCGCCTGCAGACGAATCGTTCGTGTTGCTTATCGTTCGTGATACAGAATAATAGGGAATTTACATGAGGCGATTTTTCATGCGATTTTTAGTTGAAAGCAACAATCGCCTAGTGTAAACGGCCTTTCAACTAATCGCTTACAATGAAGTTGGTCGGCTGCCTACTTTCGTTCAACTTTTGGTTCAACTAATCGCCTGTGAAAGTTGAATCATGTAAATTCCATCAAAAACTATAGGAACTCCCATCCCAAAATACCATCAATTATATTTTGTTAATACCAATGTGGCAATGCTGCTTCTAAAATGTGCAATTTATGAAACTTCAAAAATGCCTGTAACCGTCAAAAAAGTATGAAGTGAAACTACTTCTATTTTTTATCGGAATCGACTTTCTGGTTTTCAATTCTCAAAGTAAATTTATCACCATTGTCGACTTTATGACTTTTAAATTTACTCTGAAATTTTTCAAAAAAAAAAAGACTCACTTTTAGTAGGTAATGAACATGAAATTATTATTTTCAACAATTCAAAAAATTGTATTTTATCATTAAATAGCAGACGATGTGGCATTGAAATTTATAATTAAATATCAAGATTAAATAATTAAGAGTTGGATTACAGAAAATGAAGTGTAAAGTGAAGGTGCTTGGCCTCTGGATGTCCAATAATTTTTTAGTAGGGCTGCCACCATTTTAAAAGTTATATCTTCACAGTTAGTTGGACTGAAAATGAGGTACAAAGTGAAAGGATACGGTCTCCGGATGCGCAATAAGCTTTTATTTTTTTAAGTGGGGTTTCCACCTCTTTAAAAATTACCTTACATATGCATTTTTTGTTAATGAATTCAGATTTTCACAGTTCATTCAATGAAGAAAAAATGAGTGTCAAGAGCTTGGCCTATATATGTGCAATACATTTTTTCGTAAGGGTTGCCACCTATTTGAAAAGTCGAAACGAAAGAGTGCTAAGACATATTTAGCTTGAAGTGGTTAGTGTATTGGGTTTTTGGTTCAATGTGTTAGTGTATTTTGAAAGTGTGATAGAAATGGAAGAAATTGTAATAGAAATGAATGAAATTGTGAAAGATAAGAGCAAATGCCAAAACGTAGGTGATCTCATTTTTCGGCAATCAGCTGATAGTGTTTTTACTTAGGAAACTGTACGATGGTTGGGAACAAGGAAATTTTGACGCGACGAATTTTCTTGACAGCCATTACTATTTGATGGTAAAGAAAAGAGCAAAGTATATAATCGAACAAGTAAGAAAGTCCAAGTTCGGGCGGAGCCGAACATTAAATACCCTGCGCAAATATTAAATATATGTTTTTCACCTGTCCGAAAGCTGCCGCTACATGGTCCCTGCTTACCAATTCATCAATTTTGAATAAATTAGCGTCCTTAAATTTCGACATATTAGCTCTGATCCAGTACTCCATGAACTTACAGGATTTTACACGAACTTGCAGGAAGTTGCAGGAAAAATGTTCCCGTACTCCAAAATCCTGTAAATGAGAGCGACTTTTGGAGAGTTGTGTAGAGAATGAAGTTGCAAGATTTTACCCGAACTTTTTCTTCTAGTAAAATCATGAAAAGTGTCAAGCAATCACTGGTTGACGATTTTACAGGAAAAATGGATTTTTTGTTCCCGTACTTTTTGTTGTTACTCACTTTTTACTCTCACTTCAGAGAGTAATTTTGCTGTTTGACAGTTTTACAGGATTTTTCACGAAAAGTATTGGATCAGAGCTATTGAAGTTTCAAGCATTTCTTAAATTTACCGTTATATGAAAAGCGGCTGTAATTTCAGTCCGATTTCAATAATGTTCTAAGAGTTGTTGCAAGCATCAATTTTGACACTCGCTCAACTTCGCTCCGGCTACTGCAGCAGGTTGAACTCCTATTTGAGTAGGTTGAATGAGGATGTGCCGAATGAGTGTCCGGCATGCGGAGAGACCCCACACGACTCGAAACATCTATTCGCATGCCCGGAAAACCCGACAACCCTAACGGCCTTGTCCCTGTGGATAAACCCCACAGAAGCTGCACGCTTCCTAGGGTTGCCGTTAGTGGAACTTGACGACAACGACTGAGATACCAACCGATCTGGGCGGGGTTGTTGTAGCCGCTACAACAACAACAACAACTAAATTAGCTTTAATATTTACTGATTTATCGAAGTTTTCGTATTTCTGAAAATTACCGTTATATGGGAGGTAGGCGTGGTTATTGTCCGATTTTTCCCACTTTCAATACCATCCGTCCTACGCCCAAAAGAAGTGCACGTACCAAGTTTCGTTAAGATATCTAAATTTTTACTCGAGTTATCGTGTGCACAGACGGACGGACGGACGGACAGACATTTACCGCTTAATCGACTTCTCTTTTCATTTATGTATACATTTTTCTATATCTATCTCGATTCGTTTTGCCTGTTACAAACAACCGTTATGTGAACAAAGTTATAATACCCTTGTGCACAAGTGCGCTCGGGTATAAAAAAAGAGTACAGTATGCTGCTTAAAAACCTGAAGTTGTACGATAGTTCATACCGTTCCAATTTATTCGTGAAAAGATTGAATAAATTTCTCACTCTGTTCCACAATGATATTTGGATGCACGCATATACTCTGCTGGAAAATATTTCAAGTTTGATGGCAAAAAAAGTGTATAGTACAGTCAGCTATCTTTTCGAGAAAAATTCAAAAAATATCCCAGAGGAATCGTTACTAGAACGTATGCGTTCCGATTTAAAATGGAACGGAAAGAAACTAGACAAAATACAAAATGTCAAACTATTTTGAACTTCTATTGAACTATTTTTCCACCGTCACCGTTATAGTGAAATCAAGGATATACAAAATTGTTCACTTATTCCACAATTAAAATATGATTTACATCACATCAGATATGATCGTTTGGCTTTCCGCCAACTATTGTGTCGTATAGTGATAGAAGTTTTCTTCCCTTCCCTTCTTTCCCGATGGCGTCTCCATTTCATTTTGTATGGGATAGCAAATGAAAATACAAAATGAAACTAAACAAGTGAAGAAAAGAAACCTCAAAGCAAAAGAAACAGATTGTACAGGGGATCTAATACAAATACGCTCAACCAAATACACAAATAAAATAAGCCTAGATCCTGGGTGTCGGCTCATTTTAGCTGGTGTCCGGTTTCTATTATCGAAAATATTGACTTTAATTACGAGGTCAACAGTGACTCAAACAAGTGTTCACGTGTTGTATTTTTTTTTAATATTCAAAATGTTTTTCAAGTTAAATTTTTTGTTATTTTTCATTAAAAATATTGTCCAAGCTTTAGCCAAAACCATATAAATCAAAGTTGCAAACTTTATACAAAATTTAGGAAAATTCAACAAATTTTCATCAAAATTTCGAGCTTTTTAATCTGAATCTTTACAACATTTTTGAGTATGCAGTTTTATAGACCATAAAATGTTATGGTATTTATTCATATAAAATAAAGTGGCTTTATAAAAGGTTTATAAATTGAAAAATGTATGAAAACATCAATTTATAAAGCTCTTTACACCTACTTTATTTTTTATGAATAAGGCCATTAGTCTCATGAAGTGTGGCTACTAAATCGCGTAGATTTTTAATTATCTTTTTTGCAGCCGGATTTTCGCAATTTTTTCCTTATAGGAGCGTTTGTGAATCGGTCGTGAGTAAATTTTTGACACTATGAGGTGAATCAAATTTTAGTAGCCCATGAGGCTAGAGAAATTTTTGACAAATGCATAAAATATTTTGACAATCGCAAAGATTGTTGATGTGTGTAATTTTTCGTTAAATAAAAGCCCTAATTCATGAATTGCAATCAACGATGGTAGATGTTTATTTAAAATATTAATTTCACTTCAATTTGTAATATTTTATTTCGTATAAATCTGCGGTTATCAAAAATTAGTCACAGAAAAAAAAATATTAAAAATCAATGCGATTTTTAGCCGCTTAAAACTTGCACTTCATTTGACTAGAATTGTTTATGGATCGGATATGCATAAGTCGCTTAAACATACGGCATCTAAAATATACGGATAGCTGATCCTGATAGCTTTTTTTTCAAACCAAAAACTCAAATATTGCGCTTGGAAAAACTATAAAGCTTTGATTCGTTCATATGTATGTTACATATGGTTACCTTAATATAGAAAGGTCCTGACTCATATTCAGTCTCATTGCGAGAGTCGTGCCGAATGCAAGTCGTTTTTCGAGAGTCGAATCGTATCGAAAATTTAGCGTCATTGTCTAAAATTTCCACTGGACTAGTGTATTAAAACGGAAAAACTTGGCAGCACTGCATAGTTTTCGACGATTTTCGTCGTTTACTTATTTCAGCATGACAGTAGACAATGCTAATGTTGTCGAGTCGTACAATTCAGCCTAATTTACGACTTACGCAATGAGGCTGATTGTCGCTGAAATACAAAAAGCCGTAGCTAAGTAAAAATCCATAATTCCCTTTTTCAATTTTTATGAAGCATTTCATCGAATTATAAGTCCCCACATCATTATAAGCAATAACAAATTTTAGTTAGTTACGCATTTTTTGTGTTTCAGGGACTATATGAGTTAGGGCATTCCTATATTAAGGTAACGATATATATAATTGATTTGCCAATATTGATATAACATCCTCTGAGCCAAAAACGCATATTATGAAAAACACCAATGTCCATTATATTCGGTATTTCTTTAAAAATCTTCCTTGTAAAAATTATCGACGAATTGTTTTACCAGTTCTGGCAGTTGGGGCGCGCGGCAAAGAAACTTGTGCCCGTAACCTGCGTTGCCGCTGAAGCGATGAAACTCAACAGGTCCCCAAGTTTTCCCACGAGTATCAAGTGCTGTCCGATAAAGCTTGTACCCCAGTTCGAATGGCACAACATAATCATCCTCAGCATGAATTATCATTACCGGTTGACGGAATTCCGCAATATGTCGATCCGACTCAAAACGTAATGAGTTCGAATACATTGGTCGCGCTATGGTTAAATCAAACCAAGGAAGGTCCTTAAAGGGCTGCAACCAAAACAGTATTTCATTTTAAACCACTGTAAAACATTAAAATAAATCTAAATATGTGGTATTTTTTCTCACCCGTGAGAATGGATGTAACCGTATTTCATCACGTATGTTCGTGAAAGGCGCCTCTAGCAAAACCCCACGTGGCAGTTTCATTTTAAAATTTAAATTTAATTCTGCACATAGATGACACGCTACGCCAGTACCAAGTGAATGGCCCCAAATAAAGATCGGATTAGTTGTCACATTCCTGATATATTCATATACAGTCAGCGCATCGCGAACAATACCCTCTTCGGTGGGTGGAACGGGGTCAGAATCACCATAGCCACGATAATCTAACGCCACTACATGATAACCAAGCTTACGCAGCAGCTGATACATCTCAACACGATGACCCGAGCCACGAGATGCGGTATTGCCGTGCAAATAAAGAACAATGATACCCGGAAGTTTGAGCAGTCGCTCATAAAAGAGCTGCTCATTCTCGGCGTTCACATCGGGGAATTCCGATTTCAGTACAGGCATCAATTGGTCTATTTTCTCATCTTTTTCAATGGTGGTGTTCTGCAGTTCCTCATGTGCTTGCTGTAAGTAGGGAGGAAAATCTTAATTTGTTTCAAGCATATGTATGTATGGATGTATGTAAAAAGAAATTACTTACCGTATCAATTTTCAATTCTTGAGCAAAGCGCTTCGCTAATTGTAAGGGCAATACGTGCCATACACCGATACGTATACCGTCATGACGTTCTTCAGCATCTGGATCAAGTACACTAATATGTAAACTTCTAGTGCCAAACAATCCTATACTGGCCGGATTCGACAGATCGAGATCTTTCGGGTATGTGACTATTAACGAAAAATTTGTTTTTATGAATGCACTTATACAACATTATAGTAAAATTATTTATATTTTTAAAATACTTACTAAAAGTTAGAAACAGAATTCCTCTTTGCAACGTTATAGAGTAACGAAACACCAGAGGGAATCCAACAAATATTATCAAAAATACTAGCATACATAATTGGACAACGGCAAGTGATATTCTGTGGGAAAAAGGCGAGAAGACAGATAATGGAATTAGTGTTTGTACACGTAATTGTCTTTAGCAAAATAATTTATACGTACATACATGTAACTAACTTATTAAAGTCGTTTCGTCGCTTAGCGCGCAATACTTCGTATCCGCCAAATGCAGTACCACGTATGCGGTGGCATAGAAGCAAATTTATTTTGGTTACCCCGTCTCAATGCTTCCCTACTTCACAAATTTAATAGTGCATAATTATTGTAGAAGCTCATATTTGGTGAAAAAAATGAGTTTCTTCGCTCTTTTATGAAATTTTCGGACTATCTTATACGATGTATTGCGCGCCAGGCGACGATGTATTTTTCTTACTTAAAAGCGATTTTCGAATGAAAGAAAATGTTTAATCGTATAATCGTGTAAGCAAACATACCACGAAATATGAGAGATATGAAAGCACATTAAATATGTTTATACGTACGTATGAATTAAAATCATAATTATGATTATATAAAAAATATTTCAACTCAAGCAGAATACCGAACACATTTTTTCATAGCTTAAAACACACAAAAATAAAGATCAGCAGAAACCAAAAATTTTAGATGTTAGATAAGAAAACAAACACGCTGGATGATTAATTTTCTAATTTCTATATCTTATTGTTTTAGTGGAGAATGTGATGGAAATTACTATTTAAAATTATTCTACAAATGTATTTATGTATATAAAATTAGCGTACTTACATCCCCGTCAGCCAAATTAATATGAATGCTCCCGGAATGACTGAAGCACGAAATATTATATTTAAGAATTTATATGTTTCGTACATTGCATATATGTTTGTATAATCGTTTTTATCAGGCCTAAATGACATTAAATTTCGTAGATTGCTTGAAAGGCCCAAAAGGAATCGAACATTGAATTTGAACACAAAATAGTCGACTGAACACCACAAGAAATGGCTGCAGTGTCACACAAAACCAAACAAATGTTTTGGAAGGGGAACTTTGGGAATTTCACAGGTGCGTCTAGCTGGGGAACTATGTACATATGTGAATGATACAATGTTCAATAACTTGTTAAATACGGCAATGGAATACTGACAACTACTTAATTCGAAAGTGCCTTTCTTTTCTAGTTTAGTTTTTTCTCTTTAATTTTTACTTTTTCTTTAATTTGTGCTATAAGGCATTTGTGTATTTGACTGGTGTATGTAGGCGAATTCACTGCGCCATTCAGCAATTTTTACTATGCAGATGGATTTAACATGGAAGAGAGAAGAACAAAAAAAAATAAAGCATTAGCATTCACTATTAAATTCGAACATAAAACAATAAATAGGTTAGTGAAAAAGAGTTAAAGCTACATACATACATACATACATCGATAAAAAATAAAGTAAACCCAAGACCGATAGAACGCAAATCAATCGGACAGAGAAAGTCCCACTTGCATATAACAAGTGTAGTTAGTGATTTAGCGATTTTGTTTTATTTTATTTTGAAACAGCACAGCTACCGAAAATAGGGCCTCGACCGAATAATGACCAAGCGGTGGTATCCATTTGTTACCAAAAAGTGTGAACTTTGACACGCTGTAAAAAAAATTTTTATGATATTCAGCAGAATCTGCTTAGAGTTTGTCCATCGCAAATGGGTGTACCGTTTGGGCATAATTCGTTTGAGAGCCTAAGCAAAGACCCTAAAATTGTTCTGCACTAAATTGTTCGGATTGAAATTATTTACACACTTAATGGTTTTAATTAGCGATAAGAGTCATTTTCGTACCATAACCGAAGGGCAGCGTAGAATGTATATTATCGTAAAAAATGCAAATACTTATTTGAATGCGAACTTCTTTTCTTATGTAAACAGGGAATGGATTTTTAGGACCAAAAATCTATAAAAAAGGCTAAATAAAATAATGAAATAGGCTAAAGAAGGCAAAACAAAATAGCGAAATGGACAGGAAAAGGCACTAGAAATCGCAAAAAGCACTAAAAAAAAAGACAAAAACCGAAAAATAAACAACAAAAAAAAATCATTTATTTTAGAAATGTGTATTTTACACGTAAAAAGAGAAAACTTAAGAACTAGTGTCATGATATGAAACATTTTTACTTTGAATATTTGACTATTTTCTCCTTTCGAGTTTTTAACTCACAAAGCTTTAATCTCTATAGTTATAGTAACATTGAATCACAAGATGTATTTTCAAGTTTTCTGGCAGCAGTTCATTCGATTTTCGCGAGCCATGAATGTACTAAACGTGCGCTCGACGTGAGTTGATATAAGTGGTGCCAAATTTAAATATGGAACGTTTAAAACTATCATATTATCAGGAATAAGGGCTTTTTCCTTGCCCTTTCCAATTAAAGGTAGAAAATACCCAACAAGCATTTCAGTAAATGTTTTTAAAAATAACTTAAAGTAAGTTTGCTATAATAAGCATTAAATAAGCATTTTTAATATTAAGCTTATTAAAAGTTTTTTCAAATGAACCTTTAATAAGTTTTGAGAGCGAATGTTTATAAATAACTTAAACTTTTAAATGAAATGCAAATGCCAACGACATGAAGTAAATATAACATTTTTTCAATCGTAAGTGACGTGTTTACGTTTTTTAATATATATTATTAAAAGAAAAAATTAAATAAAAGCGATGCGGTAAAAAAAAAACCAATCCAGGACCCGCTGCGCTAATCGGTGGAGCATTCGAGTCTTCAAATGATGAGTTCTCCTTATCCTTTCTTAGTTTAACATTCTATTAAAAATGTATTAAATTTTTTTCAGAAAAGTTCATCAATGAGAATGGCAGCGTTGAAGCGAAATATATAGCTGCATAATAACCGCATGTAATTGCAAGCACGCAACAAGATGTAATAATTAACTTTTTTATGCTTAATTTTTGTGTGTTATCGTGAATTTGTATGCTAAAATGTCTTCCCTATTTATATTTTCGCGACTGTAGATGAGTCCACCGAAAATTCGCATTTCTTTTAGTTTCTAGATGTTAAGCAATCTATGTATGGGTTTTTAATGAAATACCTTTAAATAAAGGGTTGTAAAAATGTTTATAAAAAGCTTTCTTTTGAAAATTTTTAGTAAGTTTATATTCATACGCTTATAAACAACTTTTTTTGAACCTTTATTATAAGTTTACACGTTTACGCTTATAAAATGCTTTCTTTTGAACATTTATTACAAGTTTATATTTCTACGCTTATAACCAATGTTCCTTTTCGATTATATTACGCTTACTTTCAAGCGTTTTATAAACAAAAAAATCAACGTTTTGTAAGCTTAATGTTTATAATTGAAAACTTAAAAAAAAACTTTCTTTAAGTTTATTTTGCTTGTTGGGTACAAAAAAAGGCAACATCAAATGTGTATATATGGAATCAGGGAAAGCTAAATCGTGGACATTCTTCATTGAATATAATCTATACCTTAAGCAGAAAAAAGGCAATTTCCATAAAATCCGTTCCCTCTTTACTTCGTCTTAAAGAATTACTAATTACTACTAACTACTCAATTAAATTTAATGGTGCATTGTACTTGTATATACGTTAATATACTTCTGTGTATTGGTTAACCGGAAGTCTGGTTTATTCGTGTTAATTTTAATGTATTCTCTAGAAAATACCTGAATAGATCATTTATGTATGTATATAAAATAGGAAATTATAATCGGTATACCTTTCATGAAACATTTCTCATTCGCTGCGACATAAAATAAAAGATTTTTAATAAAATATTAAGTGCGAAAGCTCTACTAAAAAAATTTCTATAATCGAATACATTCATTAAAGTTTAATTAAATGTGTTACAGTCAATCTCTCTATGGATATTAAGATCTAATTTTGTCAAATAGAAGTAATTACTCTTTCGTACATTAATTAATGATATATACTCGTAATACACCTTACTGTTTGTATAAAAGATTGTGACAGTCACCTTTTTAAGAATTTTCCTCTGCGCGTTAAAAACATTACTAGAAATAGAAAAATATATAGAATAAAGAAAGAAAGAGTTCGTAAAATTGTTTGCAATTGCATATATATACACATGTACATATATCTACATATAAGTATGTATGCAGCTAGCAATTTTTTCGCGGGAGAAAGAGAGAACATGAAGGTCATTTGTTGTTTTTTTTTTTTTTTTTGATAACAGCGATCGTACTTTTTCCTGAGCGTAGTAGAGTGCTAAGTGGCACTATCATGAATTACGCGGCGTATTTTTCAAGTTATGGGAGTTGCTGGCAATGAACTCCGGCATGACGATATGATGACTAGTAGAAAACCGCATGAGAAATGTCGTAAATTAAATCTTGTTTTGGCTTTTTAGGGTTGGAGTTCACATGACATACATATGTATGTATCACTCAAAAATTATATTAAAAAATATACAGTTGCCATCAATTAGATAGTAGCAAAATTCAGAATGATATCGCTGGCAACCACATAAATATAAAAGTTTCAAAGGTTGCACAAAATTCACAAAAATTGATTGAACTTAAAAAAAATTTTCATAAAAACTTCAAGCTTTTTATTCATAGTTTTTTGAAAATTTTCGAGTATGCAGTTGTGTAGCTCATTTAATTTTAGTATAATAAAGTGCAAGTTTCAAATAGCTAAAGACTAACGTTGATTTTTCACATTTTTTGTTAAGGGTGTTGCGCATTTACTTCCATATATCTAATTCTAATATTCTATAAAAAAAAAAATCCAAAAAATCAACGGTAATTTTTAGTGACTTGAAACTTGCACTTTATCATACTGAAATTGAGTGGGCTACAAAACTGCATACTCGAAAAATTTATAAGAACTCTGAAAAAAATTTAAGTTTTGATGAAATTTTTTTAAGTTTAGTTTTTGTGAAATTTTTGCGACCTTTGATTTTTTGTAAATATAAATATATAAAGATAAGTTGTAAACATCATTTGGAGTTTTGCTACTATCTTATTGACCGCAGCTGCATATACATTTTACTAAAGTTAAAAATAGATATAAAAAACTTCATTTCGGATAATTCAAGTAGCTGTCCAGGACCGCTGCGGTTTACTGATCACATATTCCCCAAGTCACCGCTTTTGGAGCATAGCGGATTAAACATTTATTTAGTGCAAGATTTAGTGAAGCCAATTAACCTTCGACACTTAACCAATATAATCAAATACAGACATACACACATATGTACATAGATATCCGTTAGTACAATGAGCGAATATAGTATGTATGTAAACTTCAGTACAAATTCACATACATATATGGCTACGGCAACTGACACACATATCACATGTATCAAACAGACTAATAAACCCTTTTCTTGTTGTTGTTGTTGTAGCGGCTAAAACTAATCTGCCCACAACTAAAAATTAGTAGTAAAACAAACACCAAATTTAACACCTTAAATATTTGACTGTTTGCAATACGCAAAACTAAATAGTATACAACCTAAAAAACAACACTCGGTGTATGTATATATAAACATATATATGTACGTTTATTAAATAATTCGGTTAAAACTTTTTTCGACAATATTTGCGCTTGATGACGAGCTCTCGGCGAATGTGTGCGCTCAGCACCGGACTTGTGAATAAGTTCTTTCAGCAAATGCTCCAGCTAGCCGCTAATTCCAGCGACAAGCCACTTTATTGTGAAATACGAGAGCAACATTATGTATTTGTGAATAGCAGCAATATTACTCTTTTGTCTGCGCTCAGCCATTATCATTGGGACGAAAGTGCTCGCAGCACACAGAAAATGTTTTTATGTGATATCTTTTCACTCATGAATATGCATTGCATACACACAATAATATTAATGGTTAATTAAAGATAGTAGTGCGTTCATAAAATGTGGCAAAGTGGCATTTTTGGCGGAATTGCAACGTTGAAAAAAACTTGTATGAACGACCTATTTCAACTCCGGATTTCAAAAGTAAATTTTTTTTTAAATGCCACGCGTAAGTAAAAAAAGTTTTTACCAGAGACCCAGAATAATAACACAGATTTACAAAAAAAAAACTGTATGCATATTAAATCAAACCTATATGTCCCTATGTTATACGACACGCTGACTGCGAATCCAAAGTCCGTTAGTCTCCATCACGTCAGGTTCGAGGTCAGTTGAAGGTCAAGTAGGGAAAAATTCATTGAATAAACCTGAAAATTCATATATATATAAGATTTTAGATTCGTTTCTCCTCCGATTTGTGGTGTGCGCCTCGATGTTGTCACACAAAGGGGAGGGACCTACAGTTTTACGCCGACTCCGAACGGCGATTGTATTTTTATGAGAAGCTATTTTTCATCTCATAAATACACTCGGAGGTTTACCATTGCCTGCCGAGGGGCGACCGCTGTTAAGAAAAAACCTTTTTGAAGTGAAACTTCTTTTGCGGCGGTTGGTTGGTTGGGAGTAAATTGGCAAATTCAACGGAAACTGCACACGGAAATGGTGCAACGGAAATGGTTGGGGCTGAAACAAGTGTTTCTTATACATATACATATACATATGGTATTAATTTAACAAAAATTTGCTAATAAAAGGTTAAAGTATAACACTTAGAAAAAGACCAATACAAGAATGAAAGTAACGGTGACTACGTACATCGATAAAGAAAAGCGTAAAGGCAAAGGTAAAAATAAAAACAGAAACAAATGAAAACCAAGGTATATGTAAACACTTTATTTATATACATATATAAGGGCAAAGGTGAAGGGGAATATGTAGATGAAGAAAATCATAAATATAAAAGTAAAAACAAAGATGAGGATGAGGATACCGTAAAAAGTAAAGACGAAGATTGAGTTGACCGCAAATATAACAAAAGTTATCAGGATGATTTACTCTGAGCATCACAATCACAAAAAATACCGTTTTAATGTCTATAATCATCCTTATCGCCAACTCCATGTGAATAAATCGCTCCATAGCTTAACAGGCAAAACAAAAACAAGTTGGAAAAATTGTTTTTCTCTAGCTTTATAATTTTTGGGAATATTTGTTCCCATGGTATTCGTGATAAAGCCGAATAATTTAACGTAAATTTATCAGAAGCACACTTTGGTAAGCAAAATACGTGTTTATCAGTGTTATCATTAAGATAAATATTTTTAAGTCTTCAAAGACTTTTATTTTGGGATTTTTATTATATGTCTTTTCATAATAATTATGAGTGCGAAAGAATAGGGGTATTCTCTGAGTCTTGCAAAGCCCTTGCACGGTGCACGGATTGCACGGTTTGCAAAGCTGTCCAATCTGTGCACCATGCAAGGGCTTTGCAAGACTCAGAGAATACCCCTACCGCTCATTGCTCTTCAAGAGCACTATATATCAGAGCTTATATCTTGCCATCTATTGCCGGCAATTTGGTAGTTTGACAGCTACATGTTCATTTGCATGAAAACTTCGTGGCGGCAACATTATTGATATTTTATTATAAAAGCAAATATTGAACTGTTTTCGGTTAAAATATTTGCTATTATGTAATTGGATGTAAAATAGCCTATTTTCTAAATTTTTTAAGTGATTAAATCCGGCAAAAATACGTTTTAGAAGCTATCTCACAGTTGCTTATATCAAGATATAAAAAGCCCACACAAATATTGCCACTGATATAATTTATATCTAGTGACCAAAATGACAGCTGGACAGCAATAAATTTTATCCTATGGAGACGGCCAGTTACTAGCAATCTTCATTGTCAATTTTAAATGTTTACAGGACTTGATGATTATAATACATACATACATAAATAAACAACACCTTTTGCACACTCGGTAGAAAAAAAACTAAATATGGAATGTATGGCCTAGTGAATAAACTTAGAACATACAAATATTAACTGAAAATATGCGTGAAGTCCTAAACGCAAAAACACAAAGCAACGGTATTTTTTAATTCCAAACCGGACTAAAAGAAAAGGCAGTACCGCGACCTGTGTAATCTAACCGTGGTTGATGTTTTAAAACTATCTTTTTTTTAATCCAACCAGCACTTTATGTATTTATGCGATGAAATTTCATGCAGATTAAGCCAATTTTAATGCCTTTCCCGACCAAAATCTTCAGTGGGTTGAGATGAGTGGGCGCAAGTGCCTATTCAATGATGGGATGAGTGTATAATTTAAGAAATAATTATGTTAACTATGTCTCCGTATTGTCTTTTTTTAAGACATCAGTTCCAGTTTACATTTTCCTATCATCATCTTCCAATCAGAAAGCAGGACTGTTCCGAGCGGAGCGAAGCTATTAATGTTCACACCTGCAAATATACCGCAAAACGTCACTTAAAAGAAAAACCTATTTGTGGAATGCTCTTGAAAAGATTTATATAAAAATCGATTATAATTTAAATATTTTTACTAAATGAGCTTTACTTTCAGCTCAAAAATGCTCCTGAAATAGCCTGCTATATGAAAAGTTTCATATAGTTATAGTTTTGAAAACTTGTTGTAAACGTTTTGATGAATGCTGCTGGGTTGTTCTGGCTACGTAGACCCGACTGTCGTGGGAACGATTCTGAAAGCTTCGCACCGCTCAGCTCGTCATAGCTTCTGTGCGCAAGCACATTTAGACAATATACTGAAAAAATGGGGAAATTAACAATCGAATGTAAATTAATGGAACTCAACGATTTAATAAAACGTGGTTGAACTTTAGTCTTCTCGAATATTGCTTTAATATTTTAGTGCATACAAAGATATTTATATGTATGAGTATTAACTTAACATGTTACCTATTCGGTGTAAAAAGGTTGTTTCCGCCAGCAGCTTTATTGTCAATCGGGAACCAATTGTGATTATTTTAATGATGCAAATTTTTTATTTTAGCTATTAGCGATTATCTAAAAATAAAATTTTATATAAAAGTTACAGAACTGAAAAAAATATTAAATGTAAAATTATTACAAAGTCGAACATAAATATAAGTGGGTGTGTAAAAAGATACAAATCTTAAACGATTTCATCTTTATGCATTTCCAGCTATTCAAAACAATAAAATTAACGATCTTTTTGGGAAATTTACGTTATAACGAAATTTTCACCGGGTGGTTACCACTAGCATATGATTCCTGGTTCAATCGACATGCGAAAAGCGAAATGTGAGAAACGCCTATTGCCTGGTCAAATAGCCGGTAGTGGCATCAAATATCATTCTTCATTCTTTTGGCGTGATTGGACAATTGTAATAAGTTCATTGAGCGCTAATCACAACGGATGAGGAATTTTTCTTACGGAAAGCAGCAGAGATTTACACACAAACCAACTACATACATAACCATGGTATATAATTAGTTTAATTATGCCTGCAACACCCAATTGGATACAATGTAAATATTTTCTCCTAATCTTTCAGGAATCTATTGATTTTTTAACCAGTCGGTTAAACTTTGTTTGGTCCCGAATGCATACTCACGTTTTCTGCAATATTTATATTTACATTTTCTTCTCACTTTATTGCTACAATTTCGTATTTTACTGTGAATTTTTGCAATTATTTATCAAATTGTGCAAATAGAATTTTCAGCGCTGAAAATCGGTCGCAAAAGCACACGCAAGTTATTTAATTCCATTTGTCAGCTGTCAAAAACCAGGGTTGCTCTGTTATAGAGATGGGTAACTCAGCACTGACCGCGCTATTGAGTTGACTTCCAGCACTGTGTCGCACGCTCGGACTCACTTCTAATAAAAATATGACTCAGTAACTCAATAAATAAATAAATATTCGCCACACTCAGAGGAAGAATGAAAATAAAGACTAGAAATTTGCGAAAATTTGAAATTCGTTCAAGTTATTCCACGCATCAGCTCTACAGCGCATACTAACTCATTTCCTGTTGTTGTTGTTGTAGCGGCTACAACAACCCCGCCCAGATCGGTTGGTATCTCAGTCGTTGTCGTCAAGTTCCACTAACGGCAACCCTAGGAAGCGTGCAGCTTCTGTGGGATTTGTCCACAGGGGCAAGGCCGTTAGGGTTGTTGGGTTTTCCGGGCATGCGAAGAGATGTTTCGAGTCATGTGGGGTCTCTCCGCATGCCGGACACTCATTCGGCACATCCTCATTCAATCTACTCAAGTAGGAGTTCAACCTGCTGCAGTAGCCTGAGCGAAGTTGAGCGAGTGTAGTGCATGTCTCCCGAGGCAGATGAAGCTCTGTCTCGTCTATGTCCGGGGGTGGTATGCCTAGAACGGCATTCACAGGTCTAGAGTCTACATAACGCGAGACTGAGTCCCTGTGAATGCCGTTCAGGGCCTGTCTGTACGCTGTCGGGTCCAGAGGTTGCTTAATGAACCTCTGGACTTCGTCCGTCAGTTCATATAGATGCCTCCTGACGTGCCTAGGCGAGGGCTCCTCTGCAAGCAGCTGTCTGCTTGGGTGGCCACTTCTGTGGCTCCCGATCAGGAACTGCTTGCAGAGCATTATATTATGCTCCTTAACTGGGAGCATTTGCGCCTCGCCGTGCAGGTGGTGTTCAGCCGACATCAAGAGGCATCCCGTCGCTGTCCTAAGTACCGTATTTTGTACCGTCTGTAGCTTCGTCCACTGCGTCCTACTAGTCCCAGGCGACCACACTGGCGCTGCGTAGTTCAAAACCGGCCGGCCTATTGCCTTGTATGTTGCCAGCAACGTTTCTTTGTCTTTGCCCCAAGTACTGCCGGCTAGCGACTTGAGGACCTTGTTGCGGCTCTGTACTTTATTGACAATAGCGGTTGAGTGCGCAGAGAAGGAGAGCAGACTGTCGAATGTTACTCCGAGTATTTTGGGGTTATTCACCGTCAGAATTGGTGTGTCATCGACGTGAATCCCCAGCGGTAGCCTGACCTCCTTCGTCCAGGTTGTGAACAGGGTCGCGGAGGATTTCGTAGGGGAGAGGGCTAGACACTTTGCAGTGAAGAAGCGAGAAAGTTCGGAGAGATAGCCGTTTACTTTCGAACACAGGTCATCAATTCCATTCCCAGTCGCCATGATCGAGCAATCGTCGGCATAGGAGACAATCGAGACTCCCTCTGGTGGTTGAGGGAGCTTTGAAATATAAAAGTTAAACAGTAGCGGGGAAAGGACACCACCCTGAGGAACCCCCTGTTTTATTTTACGCTGCTTACTCGTTTTGTCTCTAAATATTACCGACGAATGTCGACCACTCAGATAATTTGCCGACCACCGTTTGAGCCTCTGTGGGAGAGAGGAGGCCTCTATATCTTCTAGTAGCGTGGAATGGCAGACGGTGTCAAACGCCTTTGACAAGTCCAACGCTACTAGAATCGTTCTCTCACAGGGACGGTTGCGGTTAAGGCCACGAGTTATCTGAGTGTTTATGGCGTTAAGTGCTGTTGTTGTACTGTGCACTTTACGGAAACCATGCTGATGCTTCGCTGGGGTCAGGTGGTTTGTGAAGTACGGGAGTAGCAAGGCCTCGAGTGTCTTCGCTACCGGGGAAAGGAGTGTAATCGGACGATACGAATCTCCTTTGTTGGCGGGTTTCCCCGGTTTGAGCAGTGGGACCACTCTCCCCACCTTCCAGATGTCTGGGATGATGAGAGTGGCCATTGACAGGTTGAGGACCTCCGTTAGGTACGCTACCCCCGCAGGACCCAAATTTTTCAGCAACAGCATGCATATTCCGTCGGGACCCATGGCTTTGGAGGCTTTCGCCTTCCCGATGGCCACTTGAACTTCACCGCAAGTGAAAGCAAGGGGGGCACAAGTTGTTGGCAGTTTGTGCAGCCTTCTGGTCACTCGACGCTTGGCTTTATCCACCGGAGGATGCAGTATGAACTGCCGGCTAAAATAGCTCGCGCATCGCTCCGGGTCCGACGAGGCATGGTCGCCGAAGGAAATTTCGACTCTGTCGTCGTGCTTCGTCGGATTAGACAATGACCTCACGGTTGGCCAAAGCTTGCTCACACCAGAGGTGAAATTACAAGTCTTCAGGTGCTCCTCCCACTTCTTCCGCTAATGTACGTTTACAAGTTGCCGAATCTCCGTGTTGAGATCCCTGATACGGGGATCTCCGGGATCGGCCTGACGAAGGCTATCACGCTCATCGGCTAGAACAGCCGCTTCGGCAGGGAAGTTTGGACGTGGGTCCGATATACATCCTGCCGGTATGAAGCGAACTGCAGCAGCAGTGATAGCCCTGCGGAACTTACGTTCACCGAGATGGACGTCGGTTGGTGTGGGGAGCGCTGCGAAGGTGTTTTCGGTAAACTCCGCGTAACCTTTCCAATCAGCTTTAGAAAAGTTGATATAGGTCCGGTGTTTGGCGGAGGCAAAGTCGGTTGGTTTATCAATCGAGATGACTATGGGTAGATGGTCTGATGCTAGAGTCAGCATAGGTCGCCACGTTATGCTGTTTATCAGACCAGCGCTGACTATTGTGATGTCTGGCGAGCTACTGCAGTTACCCATAATCCTGGTGGGTGCGTCGTCGTTCATTGTGCAGAATGTCGAATCGTCTATCTGCTCAGCCAAGTCTGTTCCCCTACGATCGTTTGACAGGCTTGAGTGCCAAAGATCGTGGTGCGCATTAAAGTCACCTACTACCATACGGTTTTCACCTCTGAGGAGCGCACCTATATCAGGGTGATATCTTGCCGGGCAGCAGGTGACAGGGGGTATGTATATGTTAAATATTTCGAGCTCGACATCGCCTGACCGGATAGCGATGCCCTGACATTCTAGGGTGGTATCCCTGCGGTCGATGTCTGCTTCGATAAGACGATACTGCACGGTGTGGTGCGTGATGAACGCTAAGCCACCACCATTATCTCGCTCGCGATCTCGACGGTGCACGTTGTACCCGGCGCAATTCAACAAAGTTGAATTGCTGTGCAACTTCGTCTCTTGGACCGCAGCTATTAATATACCATGCCGACACATGAAGGCGGTTATCTCCTCAATCTTGCTCTGTAGCCCGTTACAGTTGAATTGAAGGAGCTTCATGTGGTTCGGGAGACGTGTCGTGATGTGGGGTGTAAGTGAGGTGTATGTTCTTGCCGTCGTTAGCTGTGTGTGCTGCTGAGGTGATTGCCGCCCTGTGGGGGTGGTGGGGGGCGTCGCAATTGAAGTCTGCGACCGAGCAGCGCAACACGGGCCCTCGAAGTTCCCCGTCCAATCTCGCGTGGTACGCAGACCTGAACATGCCCTAAAGTGGCAACAGCCAAGGCAAGTGTTGCACTTGACTCATGTCACATTACGGAATATTCTGGTCTGACATACCGTGCAGATTGTAGGGGGAACCAGGAGCTGTTGGCGGCGGCGAGTGGGTGGTGGTGCGGTTGAGTGTGTTATGTGGTCTGTGGTGGCTGTGGTACGGTCTGTGGTGTTATTATGTTGTCGTGTTGTGGTGACTGTGAGTGGCTGCTGTGTGAGTGTGTGGGGCTGCTCGGGCGGACTATGGTTAGCCGTGGAGGCTGCTCTATTTGAGCAACAGGGGGCCACGTACGACGTGGTCCACTGCCTGTGTGTCCGTAGTCCCGAGCAGACCCTGAGGTGACTCCACCCCTCGCAGGCATTACACTTGACTGAGGTGGAGTTGTGGTGTAATCGTCTTCGGCATACACAGCAGGTGTATATTTCTGGCCCAGGGTTTGACTCGTACTCGCCCTGAGTAGGAGAATGCGTAGTGCATGTTGCCCTATGGACGGACAACTTCTGAGATACTTCGCCGACCTAAACGGGGTTAGATCGCCGAAACAACAGCCCTTGGTCGGGTGAAACCCGAGTCATTCCGGTACGTAGAACCGGCTGTCGTGGGAACTCATTTCCTCTTAAGTTTTGGTTTCATCGAAAAGCGGTGCCGTAATATTACGACCGTATCATACCGAACGATATTCTTAACGATATTCTAACCGCTACAAATATGACGTTGCCAAAAAACGTTGATAAATAGTTATACATCGTCACTGTTGCCGTCAAAAATATTACGGTACCGTCAAATTACATTACGGTGTGTATTGCCATCATCTTAGTTGACATCTTGCAATATTTACATGGCAACGTTTTTGGCAACGTAGAGTTGCGACCGCTTTTTTATGTTACCGCTTTCGAGGAAACCAAAGCTTTAGAAGCTCTACAGTGCAAACCAGCTCCAGAGAACATATAGTACTGAGAAGGTGCAAATTACTCTGCGGAAATCGTGTAGTATGGAATTTAACATTTTTGCTATTTCATACTGGGAAATTTATCAGAGGCATTTGGAACGCAAAATTCAGACAGATTTGTTCGCTGTTAATGCCTTGCTTACAGCTTCCTAACAGCCCTAACGTTGCGTTTACATAAGACAATTTGAGACAAGACAATTGAGAATCTACTATATATTTGTGGAAGTATGTATGTATGTATGTGCCAGGTTGCAGCATAAACGGATGGACAGAATCGAATAAAATTTTGGCAGAGTATTGCCATGACACCTGGGCTTATAATAGGAAGAAAAAATTGGGATTCGATAAGGGGGTGTGGCACCTCCCATAGCCGTGAAATTTTTATCAGCAATAACTTCGGAACGATAAGCCCCACGAACTTGAAATTCGGTATACAGGCATAGCTATGGTAGGTGCTTATAAAAATGAGTTCGTAAATGGGGGCGTGGCACATCCCGTAGACGTGGAATTTTTAATCAGCTATAACTTCGACACCATAAGTCACATGAACGTGAAATTTGGTATGCATGCACAGCTACGGTAGGTGCTTATAGTAAGGTATATATAAATGAGTTTGTAAAAGGGGGCGTGACACATCCCATAGGCGTGGAATTCTTTATCAGCTATTACTTCGACACCATAGGTCACATGAACTTGAAATTTGGTATGCAGACATATCTATGGTAGGCGCTGATAGTAAGGTATATACATATAAATACATGTTTGTAATAGGCGACGTGGCACATCCCATAGCCGCGAAATTTTTTATCAGCTATAACTTGGGAACCATAAGCCCCACGAACTTCAAACTTGGTATGCAGGCACCGCTACGGTAGGTGCTTATAAGTGAGTTTGTAAAAGGGGGCGTGGCACATCCCATAGGAGTGAAATTTGTTATCAGCTATAAATTCGAAAGCATAAGTCACATGAACTTTAAATTTGGTATGCAGACATATCCGTGGTAGGAGTTTATAGTTAGGCATATATAAATGGGTTTGTAAAAGGTCACATCCCATAGGCGTGGAAATTTTAACCAGCCATAAATTGGGAACCATAAGTCACATGAACCTGAAATTTGGTATGCAGACATACCCACTGGGAAAATAGGTAAGCACCTTGCGAGGTAAGCCATGTTTTCTTTCAGTTTTTAGTACCAAAATTGTCATCATGGCCAATGCCATCTACTAGTAAAGGGCAAAATGAACACCTCCGAAGACACATTACGTTGTCAGTTGCAAAATAACGTGCAGCCGAAGTTATTTCCAAGCACCGAACTACTCCGAGCAACTGCTCTGCATTACACGTAACTTACTTTGTATAGCGGCTCAGAAGTATGTCTGATACCAAATGTACATTCTAAATTCCTACTTACATAAGGCGGCCATGCCTTTGTAAAAGTAAGGGACGTTCGGCAGGGAAATGGTAATGACTGCCAGGTGAAGAGTAAGTTGCTAATAAGGTATTATTACGTGCTCCTAATTCCCACTGGGTATATATGGGAGGTGTTAAGAATAAAGTTTATATAAATGTGTTTGTAAAACTGGGATAAATATGTATTCAACTATTAGACCGCTCTGATATTAAAAAACTGGGGTTTTTTTTTTGAAACCTTATATTATAGTAGTTGAAGAAAATAATTTTCCTCCTCTAATTTGTGCTGAACAGAATATTTGTATTACTGTTATATATTTTGATTTGTTTACCCCGGACGACGTCGGGTGCTCTGCTAGTATGTATTAGTTGTCAAATTAGGCGTCCAGACAATTATTAAGACAATACATTTTTCAGCAAGCGCCATTAGCGTCGTTTGGCGTGAATTTCATATTATTTACTAAAATATCCAAACACAAATCACTTTTTCCTGATTCTGCGATTTTGTGCAATTTTGTCCTGCCTCTTTTTCTCAAATTAACCAAGACTAGGGATGCAAACGATGCATCGATATTTTTGAAACATCGATAATATGGGTTCAAAATTCGATGTTTGCCATCGATGTTTACAATTTCCCAAAATCGCAAAATTGGCGATACATCAGTTTCAGCGATGTTTTAACATCGATTTATGCTCCTAAAATTTTTTTTACTGGCCATTAATTTTATTAGCTATTCTTTCGATATTAAAAATGCTTACTTAGTCATTAAAAATGGACCAGGATCCCGTTGAAATTTCAACGAAATCGGGCCTTGGAACTTTAGCCTCTGCGAACTAACGAAGGCAGGCATTTTTATTCTGTTTAAAGGAAGGGTAAAGGAATGGTAAATAAATAAAGGGAAATACATCCATATGTAAGTCTTTTTCTAATTGAATTATTACAAAGAGTTGGAATTTAAAAGTATTAAATTTTTCTTTTAATGTGACTACAACCTAACAAATTTTGAAACATCGGAAACCATCGATATATCGATGTTTTTCTGGCGAAGTATTTTAGCATCGATGTTTATTTTTCCGATGCATCGAAACATCGATTTAACGATGTTACTCCCCAAAACTTGCATCCCTAGCCAAGGCGTGACCGAATTGTCCAATTTACTGTCTTCGAAAGATCATAGACAGTTATACGGCTTCTCACGGCACCCCAATTACGTACATAGTTCGCTCTCTTATTCGTAATTTGCACGCCAATTACCCTTCGAATTACGTAATTCGCCATATAAAATTTTGAAAGCGAATTACCTCATTTGTTTGTAATTAAGGGGGTCAATTTTCGTTCTGTGAAATGGTGAAAGGAAAACTATTTTCACGTTTTCACTGCATTTTCGATTCGCGTTCAGTGAAAATATGAAAAGAAACGTCAAAATGTTTTCACATGGAAAAAATGAAACGAAACGAAATTTTCACTTTTTCACAACCCTGGCGATTCTCGTTCTATGGGCCTGTGCCAATTGATAGAAAAGTTCTGTGGATAGTAAATTTTTGACAGCTATGAGGTGAATAAAAATGTTTGATACGGCAGGGCTAGTGAAAAATTTGACAGCAAGCATTATCAAGAAGAAGAACGAACAACGCACGTATACACATAAATTAAAGAAAACAAAAGCGAGTGGAAATAAAAGAACATGGTCCCGCCGACTAAAAAAAATAAAGAAAAGCTATATAACTTGTAAGATTTAATTTCAGATTTACATATGAAAAGGCGTTATGTGTTTTTTTAATTAAAAATACTATTTTACAGGGAGCAGTTCAGAACGCAGAATCCTTCTGGAAAAGCGCATTGACAAGGATGTTTGGTTCAGTTCAAAGAACGCCAACAGCAACGAAGGCTGGAAGTGAGTAAGAACAATATAAATAATTTGAAGACTTTATTAAGCAAATGACTTCGTACTCCACTGACCATCCGTGGCGCTTTTTGGGAATGTGAGTTACAATTTTTCGAAACGAAGCAGAGGACAACCTAAGATACATTTTTGTAGTCTTGTTATCGCCGTTCATAATGCTGCTTAGTATTTTGGAATAAACGTCTTGTTGCATGTACATAATACCCTAAAACGACATATGTTTTTATTGGAAATAATTGTACACGGTTTTAAACATTTTTGTGAACACACTTACCAGACGGTTTTGACGTGTTTTTATTTCTAATATTACTGCTAAAAGGTCTAATAAATGCATGGATTTCAGTTCCAGAAGAATTGAAATCATCAAAGGCAAATATTTTTATATAATTGCTGCATTTTATAAATTGCAAACTCGATAGTCTTCTTGTGCATCAAAGCAACTGTCAAAAATTTCCAGCAGTAAAAAGTTACGAATTGGCACAGCAGAAATGTAAAATTTTCTCACCATAGTAAAAAGTTTTTCCACCATAGAACTTTTCTATCAATTGGCACAGGCCCTATGAAACAGAGCAACCAACTGTCAAAAACTTTTCAAATGTTAAAAAAAATTATTCACAGCCTATTTATACGTGACAACAAGATGGAGAAGGTACCAAGAGGTACTAAGGTACTAAACTATTTGGACGACAATGTAGACATTACAAACGATAAGTATGCAGCCTTTTCAATATAAAAAACGAATATCAATTATTTATAATTATAGATTTGTTGCGGCAGATGGTGCCAAATTTCGTGAAGAAAAGTGGAAAGAACTGGCGGTGAGCCTTAATGGTCTTGGTGGCACTCAAAAGGATGGTGCAAAATGAAAGAAGTATTGGAGCGATTTAAAGTATAATAACTTTTCTTGATTTGACTATTTCTTTTTTAATGTTTTGTTTTAATATCTACAAACTAAATACTCGCAGAAAATATAGTGCGATAAGGCAGGCAGAGCAGAGAAGCGGCATAAATGGTTTCAGCCGGGCCAAAGCATTGTCAACGCTGGAATTTCTTGCATTTTCCAGTTCTGCATGAAATTAAAAAAATGAATTCTTGTGGTTTCTGCTGCCGAATGACCATATTTTTATAGAAAAATAAGAAAAATGTGGCATGGAAAGTATAAATAAATAAAAACGTCGAAACGTCAAGGTATGCATATTTTTAACGCTGACTGTACATACATATATATATATATATATATAAATTCGTAGCCAACTGTGATCTACAGAAGAAAAATCAATTATAGCGAGTGTCCTACCAGCGTATGCACTGTGATCGAAAAAACGCTGTAGTGTAAACAAAAAAAGAGTTGAACAACATTTTTTTTCTCCCAATTTAGAGCGAGCGACTGCTAACGACAATTTATTTTGTCCGAATAAAATCGGAGCCCCAGAAGTAAAAAAAAAAAATTATGTACAAATTTACTAATAAGTATATATAAAAATAAAAACATTCAAAAAGGAATACAGGTTTTATATCGTCAGACAATTTTTAAAGTTTGAGTTTTAGTAAAAGTCTGCATAAAAAAATAATTGCATATAACTTGCATACTATTTGCATTAGAGTCAACACACAGTATCATATTGCAATAATACCTATCTTAAATTAATAAAATAATCGATGGTTAAATATTTTAAATTTTGAGGGTCCCACTTGAGAATATATTACTCAGTACGATTACTACTTTTGGCCGCTGCTTATATGGAGACGTCCCACTGTGCGACACCGCAAACATTTTCGCATGCCCTTAAAGGCCCTACACACGGATCGATTTATTGGCCAACCAGTTGGCCAACCGCTAGAAGTTGGTGGTAAATAAGCCGTGTGTAGACAAGTTGGCAAACCTTTGTCAAGTTGTTCGTCAGATTGGTCAACTTGTTGCTCTGTGTGTAGACAAGTTGGCAACCTAAAATGCGATTTCATTTTGTTAAAGGCGCATCAACGTTAACATGTGTTTTTCAGTTCGTTTCGCTAGTGAAAATACGTATAATTTGCGCAAAGGGGGCGGTAGCAACAATAAATACATACAAATGAGAAGCATTCATGGCATAGCTTAAAAGTTTACCAGTGCTATTGTGTTGTTCACAGTTCAAATATTCTCACTCAAATGAAATTGGCCAACTAGTTGGTGCGTTTGTAGGGAATTTCGTTAAGTAGGTTGGTCAACTGGTTGGCCGATAAATCAATGCGTGTGTAGGGTGTTTACCTACGCCATCTATCTGTCACCCGAAGCGCTGTGGACATCACCGATCGTGGCCGCTCGCTTACTGGGCCAAAGGTCGGAGGAGTTAGATGGGAAAGATGAATAAACAACTAACTGCTGCTACAACAACAACATAAACGATTTGTAAAATATGGTGTGTATTTTTCGTCTATGGGAGTGACTTACAGTTTTACGCCGCCTCTGTACGGCAAATGGATTTTATGAGAAGCTTTTTACTTTGTTTATAATTTAGATGTTGCTGGGACTAGGGATCGAACCTAGGTGCTATGAAGCGGTAGTACGCACCTCTAACCACTCGGTCAAAGCGGCAGCCTAAAATATATTAAAAAATAGTATTTCAGAAGTCAAAAAAAGGTAGAGAACAGCGTAGAAGGTATAACGATCCCAAATTTCGAGGCCAGGAAATAAAATAAAAGGTTAGAAATAGCTTGAAAAAGACTCAACTAGCAGCTCTGGCCATCAGTCCGGTCTTCATAATTTATGTATTCATCAGACCAAGGCACGTTCTATTAATGAGCCTTGCATCAGACCGAATTGCGTTTAACAGCTGGTACATCCACCTGATTAGCTTGTTGTAAAGAGGTTTTTGGGTGTGATGCTGGGGAGTGATCCTTGACCAGATATAAATCTGGGTAGACTCGACTGTCGTGGGAATGGTCTGATCAGCTATTCGCCGCCGGCTTTGGAAAGTTCAGACAGTATTTCATGGATCCCAAGGGCTTTGTTGATCTTAAGTCTTGCTGTGTTATCGTTAGTCCAGCTAAGCCACGTGAGCATTGTCCCTAAACATGGATCTGGGTTCCTATTCATCAAACGCGCGCCTGCTGCCCCTATTAAATATGCTCAGGTGTACTCTGACACATTATCCCCGGTCGTGCAGCCATTTGATTGACGGAACGGAATGACCCAGCCAAAGACTGCAACATCAGGATCATTCCCCAAAAACTCTTTGTGGAATTTGTATGCTGTTGCAACAACACACATAAGTATGTATTTATACTTAAAACTAAAGTACAGGTTCTAGCTCTTGCTTCTACAGTTTTTTTTTTTCGAGTACGTCAGTGCGATCAGTGATGGCAATTCACACTGCTGTAGACGGTAGCCAAAAGTTTCTCATAGAATATAGCAAACCAACAAAAAATGAAAAAAAAAATCGACACAAGAAACGATCATCAAATCTGGATCATTTTTTCAATACCAGTTGTGCGAATCTAAAACCTTTTGTGTATCGGTCGAAATAGTCGGACTGTTGTGATTCTATGTACATACATATATATGAATGTATTTGTGTAGATCTGTGACACAAAACCGTTGCAATGCAAACTAAAATATCTTTGACATACAATAACTCAAAAATCGAATCGAGGTCAGCGTTTAGCAGCGTTCGGCAAGCGGTTATAAGTAACATTAATGGCGTTGAAGAGCTGTCGATTTTAACAACGGAAAATAAATACTTTAAAAAATTGCATAATTAAAGAATTGTGACTTTTTTTGTTGTGACCACGTGCAGATGTTGCATATTCATATACATATGTAAGTACATATACTTATGTATGTATGTACATATATACCGACTATACTAATATTTGTTCAGCACGGTGCAGACGAATATAGTAAATACCCTGCAGTGAACAGTTCAACTAGTATGCAAAAATTCCAGTTCATGAACTATTATTTAAGGACGGAAGCCATACTAGTACGTTGTGAACTACAGTTATACCAGTTCCTCGTTGCAAAAATTAAACTAGTTGGTAGAAATTCTACTTAGAAAACTGGTATTCGTATTCAATGGGGAATTCATACCAGTTCTTATGGACTATAAATATACCAGTTCTCCGCAGTGAAATGCCAAACCAGCCTGTAAAAATACCAGTTCATTAACTAGTCCGTGCTCAAGCGACGCCCTACTATTTCGACGATTTCGAACAACTTATGCGATCAGCGATATCTGTCTTTGAATTGATTATTTCGATTTAAACATACTAAATTAAAAATTGTAAATTTCATTTCATTTGGAAAAAACCTAAATACTCAAATACCATAAAAAATTAAATGAAATATTTTTTTTCTTTTTACAAGAATGCAAATTAAAAATTAACAACAAGAAAACAAAAAATACATTAAAAATATAAAATAAAAATTCTTTGTTGGAACTCGGATCTCGTCTTGTGTATTCGTCCATGTAAAATCTGTCAAACGAAAACCAGTTTTCGCTGAAAACTACTTGAAAACTCATGTTCCACTCATTCCAAACGGTGTCTTCATTAGTTTTTTTTCGATTATTTATCATCCATAACGGCATAACACTATTTCAGATTGATTGTTAATTGGCTGGGCAAAGTAGAAGTAAGAATAAAAGTTAAAGGTTGTAAATGAAAAGAAAATGAAGAAAAAGTGTTGTGGTTCTGTTTTTGTGTAGCAAACCTGTAATATAAAAAGATGAAAGAAATGTCAGCGAAAACACTAACAACCGGTGTGAACAGTCTTCAGCCCATAATCCCAAAGCTCGTTTTCAAAGTGTTTTCGTTGTCGGTCAGAACATGGTATTACGCGGGGCATGAATTGGCAGTCTATCCCGTCAACTGGTATGATGCTACTAGTATTTCTACTGATGGAGTGCTGATGCAGGAGCGGACATCTCCTATGACATCACCATGTTAAAAAAACCAGTCGCTAACCTTGAAAAAGGACTCAATGTGAACTAGTTGGGCTAAAAGGTAAACTGGTGGAATTCTAGTTCACAACTAGTAGCTTTGCCTGTAGGGTACTTTTAAAATTGCAGTGATGGATAACGAAATTTGTTATATGCATACAGTGATGGTATCTTAATACCTAAACTAAATCAATATTCAATCATAATTGGCCTGCTATTTAGAATTTTACACTACTTATAGTCGGGTGGAGGTACATCGCCTCGGTCATCCTCAATTGCCATTCAGCGGGGTGGAGAAGTGTTCGCTCCAAGTCGAGTACTTCCTTCTAGAGCTCACTATATCTTTATTATTTCCAGCTTTAACCTTAGAAAATGGAAAACCCAACAAAGTCTAAGTGGTAGAAGTTATAGCTGCTATTTGGGAGATCACTACATCTCCTCATCAAACTTCTTTTTCTAGACGTCAGTAAGAATCGAACCCACATCATCGACGTGCAGAGTCTGCACGTTAACCGCTGATTCGCCGCTATTTCAACTTGACAGCGGTTACAGCGCTAAATAAGAAGAAGAATTAAAATTACATATCGTAGTTTTAGGCAGGCTCAGCCTTAACTACTTTGTTTCTGCAGCTTCGTGTGACATTCCTCGGCGTACTCATTCGGTCACATGAGTCCACTACTTGCCTACATGCATATATCGGTTTATTGAAGACTGCTCTCAGACAGCAGCCGTGATAGACGAGTCGCGAAAACGCTGGCCGCCCGATGGGATTGCAGCTTTCGAACGTCGAACCTTCCTTGTGTTGCTAATTGTGCATTTTTGGCTGCACGGAGGCGTGTCATATTATAAATTTTCAATGCTTTATTTGGTGGGTACTTAACCCAGTATATAACCAATAATTCTTCTTCTGGAATGGTGCTGTAACCGCCTAAGCGATTTTGACCAAGTCCAATAAATCACGCCAGGCGTATTTTTTTAATTTAATTTAATTTATTTATTTAGTTTCATTATTTTAGGGTTTTTATTGTAATTTTTAAACTTAATTAAAAAAATATATTTCTTTTTTTTTTTATGGCACAAGTGGCTTCGAACCTGCGATCTCAGAACCAGAACCAGTAGGCTTCACGTGACGCCACAGCTGACATTTTTAAGAAAACCAATTAATTGCATTTTATTTTTGGCTTTGGCTATTCAATGGCAGATGACGCTGAATGCTTAAGTTCTTCGAAATTGTCCAACTGCTAGGCACATACTAGTTAATGAACTAGTATTTTTCCTAATTGGTTTGGCTTTTCACTGCAGGGTATGTGCCAACATATGTATACATATATATGTACTTTATCAGAAAGCTGCATAGTCTCGTTGCTGTGGCGACGTCTTCGTTTGTTTTCAAACGTACCATTTACTTTTGCAATATCGCCAGCATACAACTTGTCGAATGCCTTTTTGTACAATTTATTTCTCAGCTACACCGTCTAGCCGCATCGCGCCTAGTTCTTGGGAAAATCGCGCAAAGTTCAACATCAGCACGATTTATCGTTTTCCTTCTTCGATGCTTGCAAGTTTTCCCAATGCGTTCGTTTTGGATGGTTATTTCTTTTATGTTTATTTTGTAGTTGCTGTTCCTTGAAAGCGCCCTTGCCAAACGTGTCAATGGAATCTTCCCATTAGTAAATTGAAATTTTGATTTTGATTCATCCATAAAAAAAGGTACTTAAAAGGCGATCGTTTAGCTGATATAATAAGTATGTACATACAGACATATCTATGTATATATGTATAAGTATATTAAACACAATAAAAACTAATATTAAGACGATTGCCAGCTTTGACAGTTTTAGGTCGAACTCCTTACTTTCCAGAAACCTACAGGCGACTACCAAAGGCGGCATTCCAGCGAGTTTTTTCAAAGCAAAAAAGTTCTCGATATTTGCCATTGCCTGCCACGATTAGCCGCGTTGTCCATATTATGCAAACATAATAATATATTCAATGAACGCTTCTTGCAAATTGCTTGCAAAGGTGTCGAAATAGTTTCTTTTCCTTGTACATACTTCACAGAACTCGGGTACCGCAACAACAGGCCCAAACAGCGAACAATCAACGATAAACGGTCAATAATAGGCGCCATATAAATGCGTTATGCATATAAATGTTTTGACTTCGTTCCAACAATTAGACTGCAGTTACAAGTACAACGTGAGCGCTGAAAAAAAGGCAGACGCTTTGTGTCTGCCGGACTTGGTGTCATTTTTATGCACTGCCATTTGGGTGCACAACGAGCATACAAATCAAAGGACTTAAGGCGCGAACTTGTTGGCAATTGGATTACACTAGACGACAAATTTTGCCGTAATCGCGTTAACCTAAGAAAAAATATGTTTTCTAAGCTAATTTTGGATCGTTCAACACGAAAACAATACCCATTATTTTTTTCAAAGAAGCGTTTTCGAGATTTTTTCGAAAAACGTGTTTTTTGGTAACTTTCGCAGTTATTTGTCAGTATCTTTTGAAAAAATCATCTAATCGACGCAAGCGAACTACCGTTCGAAAGGTATTGATGCTTGATTGATTTTTACTAGCGACCAAAATCGAAAAAAGTGAAATTTTTTATCATTTTTGAAAATTACACATTTTTAGATGCTTATTTTTTTATTACAAAAATTTTGTTTACATTTTTTTTTCAAATTTGAGTTAGTTTTATACATATATCTTTAGAAGTTAAAAATTATTTCTTTTCCAGGAGCCCGCATGTCATTGAAAATGCATTTTCTGCTTAGCTATTTCAACGCTTTTCCTTTGAATTTGGGGGCAGAGAGCGATGAGCAAGACGAAAGATTCCATCAGGACATCGCAGCATTCGAAAAACGATATGAAGGCTTTCGGCACGAAGACATGATGGGTGACTACTGCTGGATGCAAGTTCGGGAAGACTCTACCCAACACAAACGAAAAATTTCAAAGGGAAAAGCTTATTTTCGACCAAAAGCGTGATTGTGTAAAAAATGCAAAGTTAAAATTTTTACTCAGTGCTCCATAACATCTACATTTCTTATCCAATTTGGATGATCTTAGACTCAAAATTTCCTGTAATGACTAAGCTTTTATTAAAGTTAAAAAATAAATATTAAAAAACAATTTTTTTTTTTCATCAAAAATAAGAAACTAAAAATGTGTTATTTTAAAAATTGATTGAAAATTTCACTTTTTTCGACTTTGGTCACTAGTAAAACAAATAATTTTTATACAAATCTGCACAAGTTATATCTTTTTGTAAAGGGCACATCACTACCTTTCGAACGGTAGGTTGATTGCGTCGATTACGAATAACTGCGAAAAGTACCAAAAAACACGTTTTTCGGAAAAATCTCGATAACGCTTCTTACGCTTAGCCTAGAAAATACTTTTTTACAAAGGTTAATTTTTCGTGTAAACTAGTGTTATACGAACTACATAAATACCTACACCTGTATGTATGTACATACTCGTACGAACATGTGTAGCAACCCTTCAAACTATTTTTTCAAGAGTATTCTGAATTGTAGGAGAAATTTTGAAGAATTCCGATTTTTTGCCGAATTTTCTAAAATGAAATAAACAGTGCCACACTTCGATGTGTTTTACGAAATTTCGGTAAAACAATGAAAATAATGCTGCGATATGAAGAATTTCTTGCAGAATTTTTTCAGCATTATCTTTATTTTTCGTACAGAAATTTCTTTACGAGTTCGCGTGAACCACTTCATATATGTAATTTTCTTTGAAGATTCGTAAAAAAAAGCGTTACAGAAATGAGATGCTCCTAAAGATTTCGTTAAGATTTCGGGAGCTTTGGTTTGCAGGGAAAAAGGAAAATGGAGCTGAAAAAGGAGTAAGGGGATTTTGAATAATTTTATGGAAATATCAAATTATAACAAAATTTTTTACATCAATGGATTCTAGGCTTTACTGGTGCATGTAAATAAGCATAAGAGTGTAAGTCGCTCTACTCGTAGGCCAAATTGGAGGAGAAGGATGTTCGCGCCAATATGGATATCTGTAGTAGTTACACACATTTGCAAGTATACATACTTTTTAATTTGGTACACGTACGAAAGAATTTCTCATAACTACATGTATATTTGAGCGAAAATCACTTAGGCGTTTAATGCGCTCAATCGATTTTCCAATCTTTTTAGCTCACTTTCCTATTTTGTAGGTATGCACCGTTTTTATGCTTTTTAAGTCTACTTATAGATTGCTATCAGCATCTTTATTCGCAGTTCACGCGAGCAAAAAGTACAAATACACACACATACAGACATACATATTTTTGTACCTATATTTGCCAATTCGACCAGTCCGAACTGCGAATGAATAAACAATAACTCCACTGACATCAATACAAATGCAAAATATAGAGCGTGGGAAATTCACACATTCGATGCTCTCAACTCCCAAGCAATGCAGATAACGTCGTCTTCGGCGTTGTCGTTGTTGGCGTAGTCGTCGTTGTCATCGTCGTCGTCGTTGTCGTTGTCGTTCAACAGTGGTAACGACGACAATTTCAATTAAAATTTAAATAAATTCGGCCTTTCCAATAAAAACATGTACAACACTACATAGTACATCACTACTGATTTCTGATCACTACTTGTTCTGATGGGTTAGTGGCCAAAAATGGCGATGGATGTGAATAAAATTGGAGCACGCTGCTTTCCTATGCTTTGAATGCTGCGCTGCGCTGCGCTATGGCTATGACGGCCGCAGTGAGCGCAAATGCTACCACCAAAATGGATTAGTTAGTTGGCTGTGAACGAGCGCAGGCTCGCTGGCTGGCTCATGCTGTTATGCTGCGGCCAAGGCAGATGAATGGACTCCACTAGCTGCAGCACGGCATCGATTGCGCCGTGAAGAGTGCGCCACATGCGTTTAATGCCGAATTGACAGAGACAACAAAATCGTGCAGAGCGTCTTTGGATGCATTTTGGATTTGGACGAGTGTGACAAAAATAACTGACCAGAAAAAAGTAACATGCTTTAGTTTTAAAATGAATAGAAGCAGTAAGAGAAGCTGTATACCTACATCCATACATACATACATGCTTGACTGATCAAGCATCAGTGATCAACCTGTCAACGTGAGCAAACATTTTTCGACTAACGAAGCGTGGTAAAGTGCTCGTGAGTGCGTTGGTGTTATCAAAAAATAAAATGCATATGCGTATAGTCGTATGCACATAAATAGTATATGTATGTACATATGTGTGTATGCATGTATGTATGGACATAAAAAAAACGTTGGTTGTTAATAACGAATTGAATGAAGACTACAAGCATGCCACAGTCACCAGACCAATCAGTCAATTAAATGCTAAAATTGCCAATGGATGGGAGCCGAAACTAAAACATGCTGAAATAATGGGGCTAGCTAACATAACGAGTACGAACGTGTATGTAAGCAAGCACGCAATATAGCTGTTACTTAGATATGTATTTTCAAGAGTTAATAATCTTTTAGTAGAAGAATACATTTGCATTTGTGGTTTTAAATTCCGACTTGTTTAAGAATTTAATTTAGTTAATATAAAATGGTTAAAAATACTTTATGCATACATACATATGTATGTATATTATTGCTAATAAAAAAGTGAAAAACGCTACCCTATTAGCTAATAGTCCGCACTCTACGGGCATTCACAATTCGCATTAGCATAATGTGAGAGTTAATGTTGCTCGATATGCATATCGTTTGTAGCATCATCATGCTCATAGATCACTTGCATGTACATACATACATATGTATGTATGTATGTTGTGTATGTTTGCTTGCATTATTATTGCATGTGAAAAAGTTTTCTGCAAAGGCATTCGTCAAATATACCACCCTGAACAAAATCACATACACCAATACACACTTGGCTAGTGAAGAGCGGAGCAATCACCAACCAACAGCAACAGGAACACCAATACACCCAACGTCAGCGTCTTTGTGCTTTCGTTTCGTTCGTTGTCGTACCAAATGAGGCGAGCTCAAACTTGTCGTCATTTGGCGTAGCTCCACCTTAAGCAACGGTAAAGTAATCAACCGATCAGTGGACAGCAATAACAGTGCTATAACAGCGTCGGAAGCAAAATATAAAACAACCACAACACAACACAATAACAACAACAACAACAACTACTACTACTACTACTCAATGACAACAGCTGCTGCGGGTTCTCGACTGCCGGTGGCTCAAATAAGAGACGACTAAACGGATGCTAAAGTCTATCTATGTCTGTCTACATACAGAGATGCACACATTTATGTAGTACATACATACATACTTAAGTCAGCTGAATTGTATGGAGTATTTATTATTAAAACGAAATACGAGAAAATAAAGAAGCACACTGATGGAAAAAGCTAAAAAAGAAGCGCTCCCACATGAAATTCACAGCCGACGTGCCGACAGGTAGTGTGGTGAGTTTAATTCGAATTTTCGTATTTGCCTTTGCTGTTTGCGGCGTTACGGCTGTGCGACTGTATGTTCCATCGAGGGTATGGGGAACTTGTCCGAGCGCCTCTACATCCAACAGTGATCGCTGGCGATGGTGCTTCCAACACTTCATAGCCCTGACTGCGGTGCAGGCGCATTCGAAGCATCCAGTCCGATATTTTTCTGCAAGGTAGTGTGACGTTCGCGCGCTTAGATCAACAAATACGGCAGAAGCATGTTGTGATCAACACCGGCTAATTGGAGTGTGTTGTTGTTTACTGTTTTCGTCGCGCTTTACGTACAATTCAATTGTGGTGCTCTAGAGAAGCATTTGCTAATCTCATACCGGTTGTGAACACGTGCAACAATCATAGTTAGTTATGTATTTAAAATTGGAGTTGCATTAAAAAACAAAAGTACTCGTATCGTAGCAAAAAATCAAACATCAATGAGTTAACTATCGCAGATCCAAATACAATAGGGGCGAAGTGTTTATCTTCGGTCCAAACTTTGCTTTACTAATATGCAATGTTTTTTTTAAATTAATCAATCGTTTTTGCTTTAATCTTTACTTTCCGATGCTGCAGTTTCATTCAAATTGGAATAAATATGTCTTGTATGTTATAGGAACAAAGGAAGGTTTGCACACAGGAAAGATTTGCTAAGATGTTATTTAAATACATACTACGTAACTATGCATATACTTGCACACATTTGTAAGTATGTATTTAGACGCAGATCAATAGTGTTACTTCATAGCTATATCAAAGCTATGTATATTCATCTGCATCCATTGAAACTCCGGCGGCGGCAATGTTGGCCGCGCGAAAAATCGCATAAGGAGCATTCTTTGCTAGGTGTTATTCAATGTATGCTGGAATTACAACCTTTTGCAAGAATAACAGTTTAAAGTTGGTTCCGAGCACTACATACATACGTTTCATAACGGGACTGGACTTCAATCCACAGTTGCCAAGTTTTTAACGGCATTATCTAAACGCTTTGACAATGGCCAAAAATAGGATTTGATCTAATCTCTCTCGCGGTGTAGTAGCTCTATCGTCGCCAAAATTATTATCTATTTACATAAGACTATAATAGTAGATAATATAATATTTTGGCGCTTACACTTTTTTTCTAAGTGTGCGTACTAATGTTATTACACAAAATGGAGGGACCTACAGTTCTACGCCGTCTCCGAACGAAAAATTAATTTTATTGAAAAGCCTTTTCATGGCACAAATACACTCGGATGTTTGCGACCACTATTAGAAAACAACAGCGATCGAGCCCAGGTCTTTCGGAGTGGTAGTACGCACCTCTAACCATTTAGACACAGTAGAGTAGACCTTGGTCGGTGGTTTCTTTAAATGCGTTTCAAGCATTAGTGTTAAAAGTCACTGGTTTCGGTCCCAGGACTAATCGTGTGATAGTAAGCTCTGGTCCCATAGTTCCACTAGTTAACGCCAAGTTGCCTGTTATACAAAGGTCCAAAGGACATTTGGAAAGAAAATGCCCTTGAGAACATTGACCTAAGCAAGTGATCACTTGATTTTTTTTTTTTTTTTTTTAAACCTTCAAAACGATGCGAGCATAAACGTTGAGATATTCGACCATATCGCACATTTTTTCCTTCATTATGTAAAAAACGGTGCATTGAGGAGCCGCATCATCCATCAAGCGCTCCATGCGAACCTCAAAAATTACACTTTGGATTACGAACAGGGAGCGGCCGCGACACAACAAAGTCATTTCCGTAATCTGCCATCCGCGTTTGTAACAAAGGGGTTCAACAGCGCTCATTTGCGCCCCTAGATTCGCGCGTAAATTGCCATTCGGGCATACATACAAAGTTGCATAGTTAGCACATTTTTGGCGCGCCTGTATGAAAAAATTACCCGAATGCAATCAGACAATATTTTTATGTGCATCTGTGTGTAATTGTACATACATACATACATTTATGCATATTATGTTAATAGAAAGGGTGGGGTAGCTAGTGTCACACACAAATTTTTACACCGAATTGGCATACATACTTATGTATATGAAAATGCTCTGTGATTCATGGGCGTTCCAACACGTTTGAAATTTGGATGCTGCAGATTATGCAGACGTGCATAGAAGTAATTACATACGTAGCGGTTCCCTATTAAAGTTACGATTTTATTTATATATAATAGTTAGCATTTTTAACATTTAATATTCAGAAATAAACAAAGATTTGTCTGAATACACTGATCCAATGTTTGGTTAAGCTCTTCAGGAGCATTTGTTTAAGAGTGCTGTGCAAAAGTCCGAGTCATAATTTTTAAAATACGTCTCTTAAAAAAAATAATTTCTCACGCTATGCCATCCATCTGAAGAGAACTTTCACAAATAATATTCGATCGTTAGTAGTTTTTATCAAATTATGGCTGAGACTTAAAACAGAAAGCGATTTTTCTAAAATAAATAGGCGTATAAAAACTGCACCAAAGTACGTTTTAATTATTTGTCGGAGTTTCAAGCTTCCCTAATCATTCCTGGCAATAATTTGCAAAAAAAAAAGCCACCTAAAAAAGCAAATCCTTTCCTTTTCGTACCTAAATGGCCTCAAACTTAATAAAATTGTTGAATATAAACATTTTATTGTAATATTTGTAAACTCAAGTAGCGCAGATTAAACGGTCCATCCTGCGAGTGGATAGGCTTTTCTTTAGACACAAGTCGAATCGAAGCGACGGGAATGGTAGACTCGTTGGCGCCGGCAAGGTTGGCTTTCTCTAACATACTCGCACACAGAAATGCGGTTCACTCTTCAATAAAGAAGCCAAATTGATTTTCAAACTTATTTCAAATAGTTTTCAGCACACATGTCACTCAATCCACCCTAATATCAATGCTTTTAAGCTACAATTTATTTGTGCTGGAATTAGAACAAACCTAATGCGCAAAATGCTTGCATATTATACACACATGTACATATGCGTGCATTATGCCGTTGCATAGTCATGGGTGGTGCCAATCAAAGGCAATTGCTCACAATTGAAATTCCAAAAAATGATAAAAACCCATCAGCGCACCCAGCTTAATAAGTGTTAGCCACCGAGCCGTGACAAGCCGCCACAAGCGATTTTAACTGCCTTTGAGTAGTTAAATCATCGCGGTAGGTGTTGCCATTGCCGCGACCCTCGCAATGCGACTCCTCCACTGTGTTACTTTTTTGCTTAATTCAACGGCACATGTGTGCTTACCTATGTATGTATGTACATATGTATGTAGGTTTGTATATCTACATATATGTAAAATATCTTCACTTACTTTATAGAGAATGCTGCCATATTTTGTTTAGCGGATCTGCTCACCCAAACACACACACACACACACACACATATATGTATGTATGTACATACATACAGATTGATTAGGACAGGAAGTGCAACTTTAGTGTTTATGTTGGAATGATTAACAATAATTCAGTTGTGCTTTAAATTTAACCAATCGAGAAAAAAGTGAAACACACAAACCCAGTATCTACATGAAGTGGGTGTTGCAAGAAGGAAAAGAAGAGTTGCAATCATTGAAAATGCAAGCATAAAACGATAGACGATAAAAAATTAGTAAATTTTGCGTTCGCGTTTACTCGTTCAACATTAACGGCGTTTGCCTGTCGCTGTCGAGTGGTGCAAACTTTTTCTGCATCGTAAATTTTTCGTTTATGGGCTGCGGAGACGACACCGGTCGCTTGATTATTGCTGCTAGCAGCACGTCGCGTCACGCACCGTAAGCACCGCCTGCTCCCCTACGCCGCGCCGCGACGCGCCGCAACGACCGGCCCCGCCCCTGTGCGGCACTTGAGCCCCACATCCATAGTCTTGCACAAGCCGCAAGCATTTATTTGCACAATGCATCAAGCGTGCGCCACTGCATCAATTGTGCCAGTTTTGCTTGAATTCCTTATTGCAGACATTTGCCAGCAATAATTGTGAAGATAAAACCGCGGTGGCTGAAGTAATAACACATGCAATAAAAACAACAACAATAAGAACAACAGTGGCAACGCAACCAACAACAACAATCAACAGGTGTCATTGCTTTCTGCGCTGCGCCGCTGTTGTGCTGGCTGTTTGTTTGTGTGCGTGTGTGTATGTATGAGTGTGTGTGTGTGGTTTAGTATGGGTCGAAATAAGGCTAAGCACATACGCACGCACTTGCACTTGCACTCGCTCGAACGCATGCGCACACACTCACATATGTACATACTATTCAAGGCACTCGACAACATCGAAAGCACTTGCAACATTGGCGTCGTCAACATCGACGTCATCGAAAGAGTAGCTACAGCAATAGCGACAAAAGACGGTTTTTGTTTTGCTGACTGTTTTACTATTTAATGGTTTTCATGGTAAGTATCATCCACACATCCATCCTTCCATCTTTGCTTTCAATTTCAACTAAAAGTATATTAAAAATAAATAAATATAAATACATAAATACTACACCTATGCGAGTATGGCTGTAAGTAAAAATCAAATCTGTAATTGAATGATAAAGATGAGTTTGAGTAAGTACTCGTTCAAATGTATGTATATTAGGATGATCCTTAAAAAGTCAAATGAACGAATTTTTCCAGTCTCACAACCCCCCCCCCTCAATCGGTAATACCACGGTCACAGATATGACATATAAATGTTGGTCCCAATCGGAGACGACAGTTTCATACTCGAAAAAATCAACTATAAATTTTGGTCCCGACTAGAGTCGGTTAAGACGTCTTCATAGGGTAATCTGAACTTTGCTCCCTGTGCGACACGCCTTAACCGTCTCCAACCGGGACCAAAATTTATATGTGATATCTTCGACTATAGTAGCATCCACGTAGGAGTTGAGGCTTAGGAAATCTGATGTAAAAATTAGCTTTCTACATTTAAGGGCCACCCTAATGCACATATGTGATCAAATGTTGGCCCGCTTTGTTGGGTGTGTTTGAATTGTGTAAAATGTTAAATCAGACATAAGGAAGCTGTGGCTTCTTCTGCTTTCCATGAACTGGAATGGGCACTTGGCTCAAAATAGGCGAAGAAACCAACATCTGAAGAAGCCCACGCTCAAGTAGCCATCGCCCTAGTACGTATGAATACACTTACATACATCATAAAAACGTACATACATACATATGTAAATAACGTCACGATAGCTCTCACTGTTCGCAATCAATCGCTTGACTTTTATAACAATCTATTCATCACAGGTCTACACTACACCATCGCACATATCCACACGTACCCGTACTCGTAACATGGCACTTACGGCAAGTGGGTACACTACTCGGAATCGAAATGCAGAGAATTGAAAATACATACAAATATGAAAGAAAAAATATACAAAGTATGACAACTACATATGTACATATTTTTACAAACTGCAAGCGATTTTTGTAGTGAAGTCAACAAGAAAGATAACAAAAAATTAAAAATAAACAAAAGGGAGAAGATGCTTATTTGTATACGCGGGAAAACGCATGCATTTCTCCTTATGTAGTTATTCATGAAATTTGCATGTCATTCCATGTAAAACTAGCCGTCCTTAAGTATGTACGTATTTCAAAATATTCTATTTATACCCAAGGCAGTTTGAACAGGTAGTATCATTAGATCAGCTGATTTGTTTTTTTTTTTTTTGTATCATTTGGTCTCGTAAAGTAACCATAATATCATAATAACCCATCCTATCATAATAAAGTTAAGCTGTTTTCACAGTCAGATGTACTTATTTTTCGCCATATATGAAATAATGGCACCTTATTTTGAAAAATTGAGGTGTTTTTCGCGTTGATTGATGATACATTCTCCCAGGTAGAGAATGTTTTTCCCAGCATTGACGTCTCGATTCCAACAGGTACCACATTTTGGGCAAAATTGGCATCTGTGTAGCGATTTGGTCGTCAGGTTTATGTTGCAACACTTTGCACAAAGTTTGGTTGTTCTGAAATCATTAACCATCAGAATACCTGCATGCCGTTGTTTTAGTGCTGCGATTTCTAACCGATTTGGTGTACGCCGATATCCGCGTGTTGGCCAGATCGCAGCGATCTCGGTGGGACCTATACATATCAAGTTGCAGGCTTTTTGTCGGCAAATGTACTTCTTCAACTTCAACCGAGCCACCTTTCTTTGCGAGAAAATTTGTTGCTTTTGTTGTACTATGTCAAGTTGAAATTTACAGTATTCACGAAAGTTCGATGAATTCGCAGACAATTCTGATTGTATCGTCAAATCTTTCGTATATTTATGTAGTTTTATTTTACGAGAATAGAAACCAGAAAGGTGTTGATAATACGAATTTTTGATTTTCACAGGAACATTGTTCCGGACACCAGCTAAAATGAGCCGACACCCAGGATCTAAGCCAATTTTGTTTTTGTACTTTGTTTTATTAAATCTGTTTCATTTGGTTTCAGTTTTCTTTTTTTGCCTTTGGTTTCATTTTGTATTTTTTACTTTTCCATACAAAATGATACGGACACTCCATCGGTTTGAAGCAGGGACCGTAACGGTTATAAGTTTTATTATAAAAATCACTTTTTAATCGTTATTAACTGAGTTTTATTTTTTGCTCGGAAAATAATCGTTATTTCACGAATTTTATTTTTTGCTCAGAAAATAAAACTTAATTTTTGTGCATGCGTATGCGCTTTTTTGCACATTTTCTTTAGAAATGTGGTTCTCTTTGTTTCTGCCTTGGTATCTGTATTTTCATTACCCACTCCACAGTGGCGTTAAAGGTTCAATGCAGCCGCCCCCTGTCTATTCACGCATGCGCATGCGCATACGCAAAAATTTAGTTTTATTTTCTGAGCAAAAAATAAAACTCAAGAATTAACGATTATTTTCCGAGCAAAAAATAAAACTTAAAACGTAACGATTATTTTCCGAGCAAAAAATAAAACTTAAAGCGTAACAATTATTTTCCGAGCAAAAAATAAAACTTAAAACGTAATCATTATTTTCCGAGCAAAAAATAAAACTTAAAACGTAACCATTATTTTCCGAGCAAAAAATAAAACTCAAAATATAATGATTAAACTTGATTTTTATAAGTAAAAATTAAAAAATAAAAATCAGTGCCGCTGAAGGTACTCCGAGTAATAAGAAATATATTGGTTTACTCCTTATGCACGTAGCATTTCTCTTTCCGCGTGATTTTTATACCTTTCATGAGCATGAAATGGTATTATAACTTTGGTCCGATGTTTGTAAGTACCAGAACAAAAAGAGATAGACCCATGAAAATGTATACTTATATGATCAGAACGTCGAGCTGAGTTGATTTAGCCATGTCCGTCTGTCCGTCTGTCCGTCTGTTTGTATGCAATCTAGTCTCTCAGTTTTCGAGATATCCGCATCAAATTTGGTAGGTGGGTGTATTTTTATAATGTATTAATCATTTGTCGGAACCGGAAGAATCGGACCACTACAACATATAGCTCCCATACAACTGATTGTTCAGATATGAGATTTTTCATTATAACTTCTCCATTTATGCAGCTACGAACATGAAATTTTGCAATACTTGCACCCATTATCAACAGAATACTTACAGTGAAAATTACAAAGATCGGGTCACTATAACCTATAGCTCCCATACAACTGATTGTTCAGATATAAAATTTTTCGTTATAACTCCTCCATTTATATAGCTAGGAACATGAAATTCCGCACTGTTTTCAATAATTATCAACAGAAAACTTACAGTGAAAATTAAAAAGATCGGGTAACTATAACCTATAGCTCCCATACAACTGATTGTTCAGATATGAGATTTTTCGTTATAATTCATCCATTTATGTAGCTAGGACCATGATTTTTCGCGCTGTTTTCACTCATTATCAACAGAAGACTTACAGTGAAAATAACAAAGATCGGGACACTATAACCTGCAGACCCCATACAACTGATTGTTCAGATATGAGGTCTTTTATCATAACTCCTCCATTTATGCAGCTAGGAACATGAAATTTCGCACCATTTTCACTCATTATTAACAGAATACTTACAGTGAAAATAACAAGGATCGGATGACTACAACATATATCTTCCATACATCTGATTGTTCAGATATGGGATTTTACTGTAAAACTTCTTTATTTGAACAGCTAAAACCGATAAATTTCGTAAGATATTTTATAAATAATAATACAAATTCTACTGAGAAAATCATCAAAATCTATGCTGTATAAGCTTTATCTCCTATAGCACTGATTGTTAGGATACCAGTTTTTGCCATATATCTCCTTTATGTACGAAACTAAACCCAATAAATTGAGTTACCGGTTTACATACCGATCACATAGCGGTGAAAATCACTTAGATTGGTGTCATATAAAGTATATCTTCCATACCTCTGATTGTTTAGATGCGATTTTTATATAAGTATGTAACTCCTCTATCGATGTATGCATATGTATTCAAAAGCAGTAATCTGCCAAAGTAAAATTTGCAGATGTTCATGAAAGGTATGAAGCCTTCGGCATAGCCGAAGACAGCGCTGCTCTTACTTGTTTGAGTTGAAATTTCAAAGGATAATCGTTATTTGCGGTCCCTGGTTTGAAGTGAAGAAAACGTTTTAGTGCACGTTGAAGGAATTTTTAAAATATTTTCCAAATTCACTTTTATCGAAGGAAAAAAATGGTCCTTTGAATAATTTTAATCGACACAATAGGTGGTACAAAGCAAATCGATCGTATCTCACGTGATAACAACCGTGTTTCTGTTGTGGAATTAGTGAAAAATTTTGTATTTCATTTATCTCATTATACCTTTTCTGTTTACATACCTTTTTTTCATAAAACAATTTAAATTTCCTTTGAGTGAAAATTTGCTAAGTGCAAATTTGCAAAGTCCAAACGAAATATTTTCATAAATATCAAACGCTCCACGTAGGAGTTTTTCTTTGCTTTAAACATGCAGAATGTTGTAAATGTCAATTTTTTGGATCAGGAAAGTATAAGTTTTCTGGTATCCTTTACAACGATACAAATTTTTAAAAATCGTTTTGTAATTTTTTTGTTTAAAATATTTTTTTAAGTTATTTTTTGCTTTTAAGTGTGGTTTCTCAAATTTTTTTATACGAAGTATTCAAACATGCGTACCAAAAGAAAGGATATTTAATCGCCTTTACAACGATACCATATTTTTAAAAATCGGTTAGTAATTTTTTTGTAATTTTTTTTTTTTTTTGTAAAATAGCTATTTTTCATTTTAAGTGTTTTTTTTCTCAAATTTTGATAAACGAAGCGTACAAATACGCATATCAGAAGAAAGATGGTTTGATTGCACTTACAACGATATCACCTTCCTAAAAATCGATTAGTAATTTTTTTGTTTAAAATATTTTTTTTTTTATAATAAAAAAGGTATTTTTTCCTTTTAAATGTTTTTTTCTTAAATTTTTACATACAAAGTATACAAATAAGCATATCAGAAGAGAAGAAGGGGGTCTAATCACATTTACAACGATACCAACTTTTTAAAAATCGCTTCAAAATTGTTTGAAATACAAGGTTTTTAATTTTTCGAAGACCCGATCTTTGCCCCCTTATAGCACCTGTAATATAAGTTTGCAAAAAAAAAAGTTATAAACCATTTAAATAAGAGCAAAAGCACGGTATACGACTGTACTTTTAGTTTTTTAGTTATTTACATATAATAATAAAAAATAATTTTTTACCAAAGATCCTATTTCGTACTTCGCAGGCCCTTATCTCGATTTCGGAGGCTAACTTCGAAATGCTGAGAAAAGCTAAAAGCGCAGTTTTACTATATTTGGCCCCCAGTTTTGTGAATATATTGATTTTTTCGTGTGTTTGAAAAATTTTTGTGGCTTTGGTCGCACGGTGTAATCTTAAAAACCGAAAAATATTAAACAAACTCCAATAGTAGTGAGCCTCAATCTTCGCGAAAAAATATATCTGGACATTCAATAAATTAATGAAATTTTTGCACATGCACTTCTCAACTGCCATGAAATAAAACTTTCTTAAGTTATAATTTGATGGTAGTTCAAAGCATCCTCCGAACACTGCAAAAGTGCGAGGATGTGCTATAGTTAAATAGATTAGAATTTCCCCCCGATTCGCTCGTAGTTACTTGGATTATCTCGTTAGTTGGTAGCAGCACAAAGCACCTAAATTACGAGAGTATAACAAAATCGTACGGCCTCATCCTATCCGTGCAGATTGTGGTCATTTTGGGCTTGCCATATTCATGCATCATCTATAAATATAAGACGTCTTCGAATGTGTGTAGATACTCGTACGAGTATGTATGCATGCGTGTAACTCTAATTTCATATTTGCGCCTTGCAAACGATTTTTCATAAGCAACAAAGCGTCACAATGTTGTTGTTGTACTTATATGTATGGTACATATATTGACCGCTTTCAGTGGTTTGACTCGTAAGGTTATTCCCGTAGTTGATGTTAGCTGGTTCTTGATTTGTGATCGATGGAGTGTCATTGTTTACTACGTTGAACGTTAACACTTTGACACCGTGTACGATGCCGCACATGTGGGGCAATATAACTTAGTTGCAAGTTGCAAGTGTGCTTATGCGTCGTTGCATGCACCACAAGATGTGGTGCCCTCTTTCGCTTTATTTGGCTTAGCGTTGAATATCAAGTGCAGCAGCTGTGCTGTTAACTAGTGCATACATACAGACATACAGACATATAACTGGCAGCCAATTTGAAAGACTGTTTGGAAGTTTAGCCGGCATGTTAGCTTGCTGGCTGGTTAGCTAAGCTGATCGTTTGGCAGGCCGGCCGGCCGGCCGTCTGTGCTTGACACCGCTAAGCGGCTGTTCGATTTTTAGCTCTCGGTACGTTAATAGTGCCCATTGGAATGCCACTTGCGACTGAAAATCGTTCCCATAAATCTCACAGCGGTCGACTATAGTTTAAAAAGCTTATCACTCCGTGTGATTCCATTTAATTCGCGGCGATTCAATTGGCATTTGGATCAACACCGATTTGAACTTAAAGTGGCAGCGCCTTATGTTTCACTGACAGCTGCTGGCACTTTGCACAGATTAACTACACCAATTATTGCAGAGATTCCCACTGAAGACTGCCACTGTTGACAGATGGAATATACGGAGAGCGTGATCATTTTATTTAACAAATGTCGCACTGGACATCTAGAAATCTATTTTGTACGACTAAGTGACATAAATAACATCAACATTGTCTTGTACTTTTCGACAGTTCCATGGGGGAAATCAATAAAAACGCATATCTTTTAAATCATAGTCTTGTAGAATTTTTTATCGAGTTACGAGTACATTTTTTTTCATTTTTTTGCACATTTTCTGAGTTCAACCTTGATTGGGCAACTTGTTTTTCATTTTTATTTAAAGATACAATGCTGTATACTATTTTGAATGGATGTGGGCCTACTATGTATTTCAAAGTAGAGGCATTAGATTGTGACTGGTGGGGCATTTGAATCCAGAATTTGATCAACTGTGAATTACAAATACTTATGTATGTAACTAATGAATAAAATCCCTTCGAATTCGAATTTTAGCCAAAAACTCTAGATTTTCAAGCATGAAATAATTTGTAGATCAAGTAGGCCTTAAAGCGTGTTTAGATACATGGTTCAACTTTTTACAGACAACTAGTCGAGTTAAAAGTTCGATGAGGAGTTGAATAGCAAAAAGGTGGCCGACCCTGTTTACACGTGGCGATTTAGTATAAAAATAAAATTCGAGACTTCAAGTTCTAACAAGCGATATAGATGGTCAGAAAAAACTTTAGTGATGACAGTTCAGTCTGAAACATATTCTAACAAGCAAACAAAGTACTTTTTGTGTAAATGCAAGATTGCACTTTTTGAATATAAGCCCACAATAGGTATTTTAAAAGCAATCAGTTTCAGTCTTTCTCTGCTCCTATCCAAAAGGACTCCAAGTGTCTCACTTGAGTGCTACAAGGTATATGAAGGTTGATGGCTTTTATCCAGTATGGTAGGTAACCATCAATTTTTCAAAAGAAATCTGTGGCAGTGAATGCCTTAGGAGGCGCACATCTTCAAAATACATCTACCTTATGTCTGAGAGTCAGGCCGCCTTACTAGGACTGAAGTCCCACATAGCGCCATCAAAGCTGTTATAATATTTCTTCAATACCTTAAACGCTCTTGAGACCATGAATAGTACTACTGCGCCTTATACCGGGGTACCAGGTACATGAAGGAAACGAATAGGCAAGCACAGAGCTATCACAGAATTTCATTGACAGCGAAAATCATAGCAAGCAGATATCATATCGCCGTTAACTAACAGATTAAATGAATGGTATTCGTGGGAAATAGCTTAAAGTATGGGCGAAGAGTAAGTCAAGGATCATCCAAAGCGTTCCCTTAGGTGTAAATATATGCACATACATACATATGTACATTCGTATATACGTTTTTTGTCGGTATCCTTAATTTCATACCTGTTCGAAAGGAGCCGCTGGTAAAATTCTCTTTGTATCATTCGAAACGCTTTAGAATTAAATTAAATTAAATACCATTTGTACAAATGTTACGAGCATTTGACTCTTCTTGTTTTCTCGTAAAGCTGCGCGTGTAAAAATGAATTTTATAGTTGCTGTTGCAGTTAATGTTGCACAGTAGCGATTACGAAGCTTAGTCGCTTGTTTCAGATGCAAGTGCAGTAGCGACGGGCATTATGGTAATCGACTCTTCCACAATAGCTCAGCCAATATACATACTCGGCTAAGTGTTGTCATTAAAAATTTATTGGTAAAAGTCTTAAAACACAAAGAGGCAATTAGCAGCGATTTGCTGTAAGGAACAGGAGATTTTTACTGAATGATTCCTAACCACCTCGTAACTTTCAAGGTAGCTGCTCATAATAATAAGCATGTAATAAAAAGCCAACAAATGTTTTGAAACGCTTGCTAAGTGCACAATTTCAATTGCAACAGGAGGTCGGCGCTTAACCATGTGCTTAGAGTTAAAGGATCCCGAATGCATAAATCTGAAGAATGGCAATTGCAAAATCTCCCAACAAAAAATATTTATAGGTATACAATGCAACTAAATATGTTGTAGTCGGTGCTTGAGGTACCAAAACAAATGCCTATGTATATATCTATTGATATGATTTTGTTCAGGATTTGCATAGGAAATATGTCTGTAGACAAATATTTATCAGGTTTACAACCAGGGTTCTGTTCGAAATAATTTAAACTATAATGGCCGATAAGAAAAAAGAACACTGTTCAGCTCTAACCGTTAGGTACGCAGGCATTTACGTATATACATACATATGTATGTATATAAGTACTTGTGTTCAGAAGCAAATCTGAATGTGAATGCCTCATGGTTTTAATGCGCTTTCGGTTGCAATTCGCAATGGTAATACCGCCACTGGTCAGGCTGATGTGAGTTTCCATCACAGGGATTACTCAAGCACATCGCTTTATATGTACATATGTATGTACTCGTAGTGTATAAGATCCTGCCATGCCGCCAAAGTTCTTTTTCGTACACTAGGTGTAGCCTAAACCATGCAAATGGTTAGTTAACTCCATCGATCTATTAATTATCATTTGCTGATTTCAGATTTGTATTTTAATGGCAATCATTAATTTAGCCAATATCCGGTCTACACACATCAACACATGCATGCATACATACATACATTCATACATACACACATACCTACATTGATAGAAAAAAATGTATGTATGTATATGGATAAGTGTATTTTTTTTTAGTTGAATAAATAATTAAATGTGCACATGCATGAAACTAACGCGTAACTTCTTTTTCAGAATGGCCTGGGACCTGACCCTCTGCCAGCGAAGGAGGTGAGTAAACTTGCATCAAATATCTTGCAATATTGTGTAGAATTTGGTTTGTTATCTTAACCTTCTACTGCTGACGAGACCGAATTTTCCAGATAAAAATATATACATATGTTCGATATATATTAATAAACTTTTCTTCGATTTAAACTGGAAATTTCGGGAAAAATGTCGAACCTTCGGTGTCTGTCAGACTACCACGTCAGTCGCAGAGGGTTAAATAAAGATCGCAACCAAGCGACGGCAAGTAGTTATTGATATTTTAATACCCGAGCGCACTTGCACGAGCGGTTCAGTGCGAATCATAATTTTAATTCTAAGCTAGAGTAAAGCTAGATCATTTAAACTTCCACATCGTTTCTCATTAGGGCAAGCTGTCCATTTATGGAACAACTTTCAATTTTCTCTGAAAAAAAAAAAAAAAAAAAAAAAAAAAAAGTTCGTGTCTTAAGTCTTTCGTTAATAAATATTATTCAAACATTTCAAACTAATGCAGCGCTATAAGAAAAATTTTGTTCTAGCTTCCATTCCTCGCGAATAGTACAGAAAAGATTTGTTCCCGGTTTGTTAAAAATTTTAGGTAAAACACTACGGAAGGTTTTTTTTTGAAATTTACCCTGGTATTCAGTGAGCCAAACAACAGTGAGGACAAAAGAGAAGAACAACAACATATCCGATATCCAGGACCACTGAGATGTCGCAAACATACTTAGATTTTATGCCACAGATTACAAGGCGCCTTCACAAATTTCTCCATTTACTTTTATATGAGTAGAAAGATATGCTTCAACTCGAAAAATATATAACCTTCTGCTCGAAATTTTTATGAATACAGACAGGAGGATTTCCTCCATATTTTGCAAGTATAAGCATATGCTTTTTTATATGAATGCTAAATTTGAGACTAGAAATTAGTGACTTGAGATGATTTGGGTATTCAGTAAGAGAGGGGGCAAAGCCCTAGAATGCCACTCCAGAGATCTGAATTCGAGTCCTCCTCGGGCAGCAGTTGTTTTTTTTTTATTATTTTTCGTTTAAATTTTAGATTTTAATGTTTTAAAAACAAAAGAAAATATGTTTTCCAATGATTTTTATATGGTATTAAAGTATTTCGGCTTATTCCCTTATGAAATTGTTGTTGAACAAATATTTCCTAGCTTCATTTTCGCGTTTATCTTTTTAATAAAATAAAAATCTTAAATCTTTTCCTCCATATTTTCCTTTTTGTGGCCTGCTCAGAGCTAGCTGACAAATAAGTGACTTTTTTAGACCAGAGACGTGAGACAGCTTACTGAATACCAAATAATCTCAAAATCGATATTCACCACGAAAAGTCACTATTAGTGACTAGAGACTGCTTACTGAAAACCAGTGTTGGCTTCGAACATGTCTTTTGTGCTCAGTCCCTGATATAAAGTATGCTCGACAATTTCTTTTATAGAATTTGGCTCTTTTTGTTTTGTTTCTATTCAGATTTATTTTTAATTAAATGTTGGTAGCATAAAGAGCAAATTTCAAGACGCTAGAAAACCGCGTTTATTTTTAAATTATTATTATTTTTTTTTCTTTCTATAACATTGAAGTTAAACTGTTGCCAGTCAGATGTACACAGTTGCCGTTATACAAGAAATAGTGACATCTTTATTTCGAAAATTTTCGTGTTTTTCGTTTTGCTTGATGATACATTCTCCCAGGTAGAGAACGTTTTTCCCAGCATTGGCGTCTCGATTCCAACAGGTACCACATTTGGCCGTCAGGGTGAATTCATTAACCATCAGAATATCTGCTTGCGGTTGTTTTAGTGCTGCGATTAGTAACCGATTCGGTGTACGCCGATATCCGCGTATTGGCGAGCTCGCAGCGATCTCGGTGGAACCTATACATATTGTCGTACTATCTTCTCTGTTGGGTACCAGTTTTTTCGCAGTGTGGTTGCAGGCTTTTTGTCAGCAAATGTACTTCTTCAACTTCAGACGAGCCACCTTTCTTTTCGAGAAAATGTGTTGCTTTTGTTCTAGTATCTTAAGTTGAAATTTACAGTATTTACGAAAGTTCGATGAATTCGCAGACAATTCTGATTGTATCGTGAAATCTTTCGTATATTTATGTAGTTTTATTTTGCGAGAATAGAAACCAGAAAGGTGTTGATAATACGAATTTTTGATTTTCACAGGCCAATTGTGTTTTCATATTTTGTTGCACGTAGTTTTAATAAATCTCCTGTACAATCTGTTTCATTTGGTTTCAGTTTTCATTTTGTTTTTTTTTTTTTTTTCGTACAAAATGATACCAACAATTTTAAAATAATTTCCAAATTCACTTTTATCGAAGGAAGGAAATGGTCCTTTGCGTAATTTTAATCGACACAATAGGTGGTACAAAGCAAATCGATCGTATCTCACGTGATGACAACCGTGTGTCAGTTGTGGAATTAGTACAAAATTTTTTATTTCCTTGATTTCATTATACCGTTGCAGGTCCTAAAATAATTCTATGCAAGACCAAAATATTTTACGTTCCCTATTTCGTGTAGTTTCGTTCCGTTCCATTTTAAATCGGTACGCATACGTTCTAGTAACGCTTCATCTGGGATATTTTTGGAATTTTTATCGAATAGGTAGCTCAGTGTATTACATAAATACCTTTTTTTTGTCTTCTTCAAATTTGAAATATTTTCTGTGCCGAGTATAACAGTGCATCCAAATATTGTTATTCCCCATTTGTTGTATTGTTTCCCCAATAAAAGCGCTACCAACCTTCATAAATATGTATGTATGCGTGAAAAAGCTGTAAAACACGTCTGCGACTAATTGAGTAAACATTGTATCAAAATTATTGCGTTATGTACAGTAATTGATGGCAAATTAGTAAACTATGTTCGCCTCATATGTTATGGCTATTGGCTATTTATTGCAGCTACATACATTTATATTGCAATAGGTACATACATATGTATGTAGTAAGTGCGTGATCTATTTCTTTCAAGTGCGCTTTTTTCCTCGACATTGATATACTAACGATAGCCACATTTACGTTGTTGGTACATACCAATGTAACGCTCTAGTTCTTGTTTGTGGTACTTGCACTCGCCACTCGCATGTTATCTATTAAGTCAACGAAATTGCCATTATAAATCACTTGGCTTTATTTGTCGGCTGTCGGCGCGCGCAACAATAATGTGCAACAAGAGTTTGTATTGAAAGCCAATCGTTTATTGACGATCGTCAATTGGAATTGATTTTAATAGCTAACCTGGTCTAGCTTTTTATCTTCGTTAAACAAATGCATTAGAAATAAATCCATACTTCCGTAAAAAAAAAAATACATCATAATAAATTCAACGAATTTTTAAAAGTTTAGTTTCTGCGCGCTACAAAAAAGCTTTAATCAGTCTGCAATATCCGTAATGCGGTCAAGATGCGTCATAAAGGTTAATCGAACTGAGCAAATTTACACCCGCATTGAATTTAAATCTAAGGTAAGAAGTTTACAAGCTAAAAAAGCAAATAACAACGTTGCATACTTATTATTGCAATTGCATATTCCCCGTCTGTTGCAACTTGCAAATGTGTTACCAGACGGTTTCCCTGCAGGGTGAATGCATAACTATACAAACATACGTACATACATACATATATTTACAAGCATACCTACACACATACAAATGCATGCGAGTAAGTGCATGAAGATCATGCTTGATATCAACCACATGCTGTTAGAATCGCCTACTCACACATCGCCGGTTGACATTTTAATAATTTTCGTTACAAGTTGAAAGATGTTCGCGCGTTGTTCCGTGTTTACTTCCCACCGGCGTTTTGTGTTGTATAAAAAGTACAAACATTAACGGCACAAACAATGAATTCAAACACTCAAATTAATTGCGTTAACACATTAGTTTTGATATTCAACTTTTCTGGAACAATTTTTGTTTACAAAGTACTTTTTTATCATCTGGTGATTTGCTAAATTATACGATATTTTTAATATGCTGCTGCGGCGGATTGGTTAGAGGTGCGCAGTACCACTCCGTAGGATCTGGGTTCGATCCCAAAGTTTTTTCGCAGTCGCCCCTCGGCAGCCAATGCAAAAGCTCCGACGGTATTTCTGCTATGAAATGTATCTTAATTGCACTTAACCAATAAGCAATCGAGATTTTGGCAAATAATTCGTATTAAAACATCTCAATATATATACATATACGTAAATATATACTAACAGTTACAAATCGGTATATTGCGTATTTTATCAGAGACAAAACAATGTATTTTCGCTTGACAGACGAACAGAAACGAAAAAAATCGCAACAGTGACAAAAGTAGGGACGCTGCCTAGATGATTTTGCAAATCTACTATTAGCATTGAATATACATATGTATGTATATATGAATTTTTCTTACCAACTCTTTAGATCTATCTACATACATATGTACATATGTATGTGTGCACATTTCTGTAAACTTCATTATTATTTTTTTTATTTCATTACAGGCAGAGGGACCTCCGGTTCAAATGGAACCAGTTGACCTTAGCTTACGTTCCATACAAGGTAAGAGTCTCTATCAATCACGTATGCTTTGATCTCCAAGATTCTGAAGAAAAATGTACAAAATTAGGGCGAAAATCATGACTCCAGTAAACAGTTGACTCTTACAAAAAAAATAAAAAATAAAAAAAAAACGATTAATCAGCTGGAATTACTTTGTACATAATTTATTCTAAGAAATTTGCATTAATGAACCACAATTAACAGTTTCGCCCATTTTTATTTTTTTTTTGAATGCTTTATCACCAGCGCATTTCGACGGCTGAGTGGAAGATTTCCCTATCTCGGCTGCCGGTTCGAAAACGTCCTATCTCAGCAAATGTTTTTACAAACATTTTATCTCAGAATTTGGTTAAAAAAAAAACGCCCTATCGGCAGTTGAGGATATATTGAATGTACATATATTGAGATAGGACGTTTTCGAATAGGCAGCCGAGATAGGGCGATCTTCCACTCTACCGACGATATGTAACATGTAGGAAAATTTGATATTTTACTCTGGTGAAAGAATGTCATAAGCTCAACCTAACTTACGAAATTAAAAAAAAAAAAATACCGATGGTAAAAGTTATTCATTAGTTAGTATTTTTTTTTTTTTTGAAACGCTCAATATTGGTACGCATTAATACGATTTTGCTGCAAATTTTCTATGGCTGAATTTCTTTATTCATTCTGAACGTTTGGAATAAACTTTTTTGTTTACTTATTCTTTAGAACGTTCCTGATGATATGTTAGCGTATATTTCAAAAGCATTCTGTTTATTCCGGCTGTGAAATGGGATTATCCGGAATGTATAAAGAAACGCAGCCTATAATTTTTTGTAAAACAAGTTGAAGCATTAGCTCTACGTTAATATTGAGATTCGGCAATGGAAACAAAGCTGGATAGTAATTTAATTAAGAAAATATTTAACCTATACATTCTCTAACACACGCAATGTTGTTGTTTGCTACCAAATTTTGACGTACATATGTATGTGGTGGCATCATCTTCGAAAAATGCAAAAATCGACTTCGCTTATGGCCACGAATAATTACCGAAATTATGCCAGTGGCTGAATAGCTTTTCAATACTGTAAAACAGAAATTACAGTGTACCGTTTTTAGCCCACTAAACACCCGACACTTGAATGATTTCGTTTCCAAATTAATGAATGTTAAACGGGTATTAACTAATTAACGCGGTTTATGTTGAGGTATCATTAATTTTGTCAAGATCTACGCTTATTAAAAATTCATACATATGTATGTATGTATGTACATACGCAAACAGTGTTGTGCTTAACAATGGCATCGAAAACGATCGCTCATAAGACGTGTTCTACGAGTCTCAAACAGAGATGCTCAAAACAAACTATATGAATGCATTTCGTTTTGTTGATGCGCAAAAATTACTTATCAAAATAATTACGTTACGTTTCAGAGCAGAGTAGCCAACTCATTTTTGAGAATTCCCCGATTTCTACAATGAAATTCCCCGATTTTGCCCGAAATTTCGTAAAACTCCCCACCCCATAGATATCTCCTTACTTACACAAAAAAAATGTATTTTTATACATTACTGGTTTCTGTTTCTTTTAATTTTATTTTTAAACGTAATTCATCTACGTATTGATAAACCAAACCAAACTTTTATAAAGTTAGTTAACAAATAAAGAATAAAAATATTTTTTTATAAAAATATAGTTAGTCTTTTAACACAAACTGTATAAATCCAAGTTTCAAACTTTGTGCAATATTTGAACAAAAAATTAACAAACTTTCGTGAAAATTTCGTGCTTTTAATTGGATTTCCTAGAAACATTTTGAGTATGCCATTTTGTAGCCCAATTCTAGAATAATAAAGTGCATGTTTCAAATGGCTAAACATTTTCATTTTAGGATTTTTTCCGAAGTTTCTGCGGTTTTCTGCCATATAAAAATAAATTATGTTTATTCGCTATGTGAAAGCAAATGCGACAAAGGAAATTCTAAAAATTCAAAGCTAATTTTTAGCCATTTAAAACTTTGTTATACTAGAATTGAACGAGCTGAAAACGGTCCATTCCCCGATTCCCCATGCAAACTGAAATTCCCCGCAAATCGGGGAGTTCCCCACGAGTTGGCTCACTCTAACGTTGAAACAAAATAAATCAACGGAAACGAAATGCATGCTACAGCTTCAGCATTAACGATGGAATTTATTTTTGTTAAAAACCAAAATAGAATTATTTTGATAATTAATTAAACCATAAAAATCTTAATTGTTTCATCAGAAACGGTTGCTTAATTTTTGGAAACGCTAAAATTAACGTTTCAATGCAACCTTGGTCTCAAATATTTGTTTATGCCGCCTGATTAATACCCAAAATGCCTTGAAATTAAAAAATAGTGGTACTAACCAACTTCAGCAAGTGACCTGGCTCTCGGGCAGAAGAGCGCTCAAGCAACAACTTTGATAACATTCGTTGGTTTGAGCTGATCAGCTCTTTTGCCCGAGAGCATAACACCTTTATGCATAGTAATTAAAATCGTATCGTCTGAGCGCTAAACTCAGCCTTGTGTGCATTGTTGCATTTGATTAGTTTTTTACCCACGCCGTTCAATTTCGGAAGGGCTCATACAGCTCGTGAAAAGCGCACCACGATCTCAAAAAATAATTTTATTTAAATATGTATGTACATACATATACACTAAATAGAAGATGACCCTGGGTAGAAACTCCTCGACAAAACAACAAGGAGACCCAACAACAACTTCTCAAGGTTAAATTATAAAATTCACTTTATGGACAAAAACTGGTTTTGAGGAAAGTGTCGCTTATAATACAATCCGATTACAGCGTTATCGGGGACCAACGACGTGGACGTAATGAATTTCGAAATGTTTTGTCTGCTTTTGTGTCTATTGCTCTTCACAGCACTGTACATAAAAAGCTTTGTATATACATAAGTCTATGCTATATATGCTATATGTATGTATTTACAGCAGCAAAGTTTTGAAGCCAAACGAACGATGGAAACATCGTAGAAAATCTTGACTAATTATAATGATTGAGATTCATACACCCAGCAGCATCGAAAGTCATTATGTGAAATGTAGTAAACAGTGTTAAAACGTTAAAATAAACGTTTTAGCCTATTAAATTTCTCTTCTTCTCCCTATTTGTCCGCCTCAATGACATTGGTCGAGTCCAACAAAGCACGCCATTCGTTTTTTTTTTCTGCGCCAAATAACGAATGCTGGAAATGCCAAGTGAAGCCTCTTCCTCTGCTACCACCTGCGGGTACCGCGTTATATATGTACACACTTATAGGGCTGAAATGCTTCGAGTCCATTTGTTGACGGTGTAGACCTTATACATACGCAACGTTTAAGAGGCTGATCCCGAGGTAGTTGGCGCATGCGTTCATCCGAAAATGGTCAGCAGCAGCTTTGTGGTTTTTTCAGCAGCAAAATTGCTATTCGTGCACCGTGCTGGTCGAGCGGTGGATTGTTCCGAATTTCTTCAGATAGGTCGTTAAAACCGCAAGAAAAATAAATATGGCATGGTGGCTATGTAATTACTGCAATCCGGCGTAGAGACTGACCCCAACCACTAAAGTGCAACTCTGATCTTTTAGGATTTTTTTTAAATTTATATATGTATATATGTAGTTGTGTACATTATAGGTATCTATTTGGTGTGATATCGACGCCAAAATACCGCAAGGTAAAAACAGCTGTCAATTAAATGTTCAGCAGCTATAGTCAGCGTCGTCAGCGTCGCCACACGATTTCATTAATTGCAGACTTTGACAGGTCCATCAGAAAATGCGACTTCGCGTCGACTTCTAGACTAGTGTGTGGATTCATACATACTACATGCATATGTATGTATGTATGTATGTATGTATGTATGTATTATTTGTAGATATGTTTGTTTGTGTTCACATATGACCAAATGTAACGGTAATCATTATGAGTAAAATAATTTAAATCAGCATTTCGCTTAAAAATAATAACTATTATTGAGTTTTATTTGTTCGCTCAACGGAAATAATTATTATTTGACCTTTAGTTCATACACTTCACACTTTTCTTTCATAGAATCGTGAAGCAGAAATATTTCAAAGTGTATATAAAGTAAATAAAGCTGGGCCGGGTAGTATTTTCAGTTGAAGGCGTTTTTGAACCAAAATCTGACCGGCTGCCGAGATAGGTCGATCTTCCACTCAGGCGTCGATATGCACTGGTATGCACATAAAAATATATTTGGCCTTTGACATATGTATTTGTTTACATACGTGCATATGTACATACATACATACAAATATAGATTTGCAAATACATACATACATATGTATGTATATGCATGCCCTGTGGCCTCTAATTTTCATATTCCATCTAGGCTTTGTCTATAATAAAAGTTTTCTGCATAAATTAAATCAGTTTTAAAATAATCAATAAATCGCTGTTGAATATCACTTTGAAAATTCTGCTCACTTCATATGATTCCCACAAAACCAAAATCTAAATGGCTAACTTAGCAAAAAAAAAAAAATCATCGTTTCGCAATAGAGAAACGATCGCTCTGTCAATCGAACTTTTGTCATAAAATTCACACACAGAAAAGTAGCTCCCAGCCAGTATCATTTCGTCTATCGGACGTTTTTTTATTGCTCTTTGAAAATGTTTTTGGCACCAAGCCCATGTTTGCAGTACTGTTTCCCCACCTTGGTTTCCACCTCGTCCTTGCCCTCGCCCTCGCCCTCTCTGCTGCCATTTCTTTGTGATATGATTCCCAATGATATTGTATTTGCTTAGTAGTGCGGCAGTGCGGCTGCGCGGCATTTAAGACACTGAACCGTCTAAGCGCAGCGCTCCTATCCGCATGCTCATTCGCATCCGGTAATGCAACCGCGGAACTTTGACAGAACAATGAGGACAGCAGCGGCAGCAGCAACATTAACATCAAAGCGTCAGTAGTTGAGAAAAAACGCGGGTGAATCAAAAAGCAACAAAAACAAAAACAAAAAGGATGTGCTAAGGCTGACGCTGTTGCTGCTGTTGCTGTTACTTTTGTTGTTTTTTATTGCTGCTGCTGCTGATTTTGTTGTTGTTGTTGTTGTTGTTGTTCAAACTGCTCTTCTTGATGTGATTCTGGTCCGTGTGATTGTTGTTGTTTCGTCGGCGGTTTGACTGAATGACTGCCTCAAAGGTTATGTGAAAGGTCAAGTTCGTGATCGCATTCAAACATTTTTGCCAACTACTCATCTCGCGGCGATGGTGACGGCGATGCTCGCCGCCGTAGCCGCTGCGACCGCGCAGGCAGAAGACACCGAAAACAACGTCGTTACTTCTTGCATGTAACAACAACAACAACAACAATAGAACGAGCAAAAATAAGTTAGGGAATGGCAAAGAAAAATTGAAGACGAGCGTGCCACCACTACGCCACGATTTTACCATTCCACCAGCGCTTCACCATCCTACGAAATATGCATGTATGTATGTATGCCTGTAACACACATTTTTCTAGCATGGCAGATGAGCGCGCACCGTTTGCGCGAACCGTTGCTTTGCAGTACCGTAAGATTTACAAACACACAGTAGGTGTGAGCATGCACATTTTGTACCTATGTATGTACAAATGTGTGTTCGTATGTATGGGTGTGTGCAATACTTGTTACCAAATTAAGTGAATGTAAGCTAGCGATGAAATTGCTGTACATCACGTTGTCATGATAGGGTTTTTTGGCACCACATTCAACACTTCCCACCTACATACATACATACATACAGACAGAGGTACATACTTGTTTACATAAGTAGATATTAGGTTTGTTCGTCGAAAATCCAGCAAGAATTATCCAACACTCAAAATATCAGAGAGTAAGAAAAAATTCTCTCAAATTCTCTCTCATGTTGAGAAACTTGCAAATTTCTGCACGAACGCAAATTTGCAGGAATTTGCAAGTTTCGCTGCCAGCTGGCGTCCACGGTTGCATTTCAAACATAAAAAATTTTTATAGAATTTTTAAAATTCTTTCGGATGGCCAAAAACAGGATATACATGTATATTTCTTGTTGTTCTGACTTTCTTTGACATACATTTGAATTTCTTCATCGTACTAGCTGTCGGGTTTCTTAAATCGACTCTGGTTGCAATTGCATACCGATTGCGAATACCATTTTTTTCAGCCGAATTAAGTTCAAATCATTGGAATTAACTAAATTAATTATATCAACAATTATTTACTTCCTTTTTTCATAAAAAAATCGCTCGTGTTTATAAATTTTTAAATTTAACGAACTAATTTATTCAAATTATTGTAGACAAAAATGCAACCATGCGCCACAACCACATGTTTTTCGTGTTTGCAAATTCTTGCTGGCAAAATTTTTTCCAGCAAGAATTTGCAACTTCTCTCCAAGAGAACTGTCACTTTGCTCTCACAATTTTTGAGTGTTGGATAATTTTTTGGTCTGCACGAACGCGATTTGGGCAAAAATCGTGATAATTCGTACAAATTCGTACAAATTTTTTGCTCGACGAACAAACCTATTATGTGTGTGCATCTGTACGTATTTGTCTATAACTGCATGCCTATAAGTCGAAATCTGCATATTCTCATATCTAAATACATATGTATGTATACAAATTACATTTTAAGGCATTCCATGTTAGCGCAAGAATAGTCCATATCAATTAGATTTAGTCTACAGAATGCATTACATATTTCCAATGAAAGCAAAGTGAGATAATCAAATAAAACTGCATTGTCAAATTACCCCAATGAAAATTAAAAAAAAAATACTGCAGGACTTCTGCCTTTCTTTTCTGTGGTGTAAATTATATCTAATACATATGTATGTATGTATGTATTAATTTGTGTAGGCACTCACATTCATACATAGGTTCGTACATATACATAGGTATGTCAATAGGTGTATAAATATAAGTGTATAAATAACTAAATAGGTACATACATACATACATATGTAGTACATACATATATATGTACAAACTACTCTGACCTGTATCGTGCCACTATTAGCATGATTCACAATTTGGTATGCTCACGAAAAATTCACTTTCTATTCCATCGCTCGTGTACTACAACAGTAAATGAACCTCAACTGTCCTTGCCTGAGAAAATATTTGTTGGCTGATCAGGGCATCGGTAAATATGTATCTACTAAACTTAATAGAATTATTTTTCGCTTGGTTCTAATATCGGCAATAATCTATCTACTTGGCTTTCGAAAATGGCATGGCCCAATTGAGCAAATGAATCATCTTGGATGGGGAGTGAACTCTGCATAAAATGCAACTGTCTGAATCGAAATTTTTCTCATTGGAGTATGAGCTGGAAGGCTTTTGTAGATGAATCATTGCGCGAATTCCAAAATACGACGAAAGAGAAGGACGACGCGTCCACTGATATCTTTTATGAGCGCTTAGAAGCACTCACGCGCGGTATCTCCGCTACGATATTCAAATCGTGCTTGGCGTATTGAATGGCTGGAAGTTTTTTCAAGAACTCTGCATTGAAGGTAAACTGCTTTCCGCGTACACATTTGTAATGAAAGAACTAGAAACACGCTTCGAACGTGGAGACTAAAGTCCTGCATATAATCAAACCGGTTTTATTAGGCAGCTAAACATTTGGTTGAGAAAAAGGTCACAGGCGCCAACGGGGCTAAGTATCTACAAAGCGCTCAAGTTTGCACTGCACCAATCTACGCCCGTTTTTGCAAAACTTTTGCGTTGATCCGGATTAACTCGGGCTTAATCCGGATCAACTGCAGTTAATTCCCGAGTTAATCCGGATCAACGCTGCTGTCTGTTTATGCTTTTATCGTGTCGTACGGTAGTATACACTCCCCCAAATGGATCAACGCCTGCAAGAATTTGCGTGGCGACCATTTAAATGGTGAAGCTCTTCAACATAAAGCCAAGGACCAAATTTTAAAACTAGGACCAAATAGATATCGAACAATTGTTATTGAAGGTCTCGAGAAAAATTTATTAGAAAACGTTGAAAAAAAAGTCTAACTGAACATTGAAATTGAGGAAGAATTGGATGATGACTTGATCGAGTTTTCTTAAGGAAAATTCGAACGTAAACACTTCTGACGAGCTTCAAGGAGTTCGAAATTCTGGAAATCTCAAAATCTGTATAAACTGTAAAATAAATCGGTGCGCTTCCCTGTGGTCCCTGTGATCATGTAATATTATGCGAATTCTGTCACAATATTTCAGGGATTGCAAATCGCCGTGAATATCAAGTAAATATTCAAAGTATTGTTCGAATGATATTATAATTTATCCTTAGTATATATGTATGTATATGTATGTACATATTTATATAGTTAAAATCATAAAAATGAAACAATTTATTTTTGCTATTTATGGCCTTATAACAATTATACTCAACAATTTTTATTGAGCTTAAATTGTTATAATTATCGGAACGCTCCGCTCGCTCACTGGATGGCGCTCCCCCTCTCTGGCGATCGAACTATTGTGGAAGTTAAGTCATGACATGGAAATTAAGTCTACAATAACTTCCACGGGTCCATGGAAGTTATGTCAGTTACCCGCGTTACTGTCTACAGCCTTTTGTTTGTATGCACAAATACATTTATGTAACCATTCTAAATGAGCGACCCTTTGGATATAGTTAGGCACATCTATCCCCCCAACTTTGCACTTTGGTCTGAATATTTTGGTGCAAACACATACATATGTACATACACACATATGTATGTAGTATGTATACAAATGCATTCTGTTGCACTCAGCCGTTTGCAGCGGAGACTATAATAGCCTTCGGCATTTAGCCCCTCTTGCCGGTTTTACTGTTACAGTTTTTACGAAAAAAAAAATCTTAACGATGACCAGTCTCCTTTTCCGTACTTGGCTAACTTCCATATATCACAAATATGTTTCACGAAAAATATGTTCGGTATATTTTAAAATTTGTATCTGTTTGGTAAACATTTTTATAATTTGTAAATTTCTAATACCTATTTATCAGGAAGTCGGATTCTATCACAGAAATCCAAACCTCTCTTCTTTATAAATTATCAAGATTGAAAATACTATTGAAAAATCGAAAAATTTTTACTTTTAACAGGACCATTCTGGAAACTGTCTTTCAGTGCATCACAGTCTTCCGAAAGACAATTATTTGTCAATTCAGACAACCGTCTCGAAAGCACTTTTCTGTATTTCGGAAGAGTAATTGTAATATCTGCCAACGAGGAGGCCTTAGCGTTATGTTTGTCTTTTAGCATTAAACTAAATTTAAAATTTTTTTTCTTTTTAAAATAATAAACCGTGGCACTCAGAACAGTCTCGAGATTGGCGGATTTTGGTTTTTGCACTTTTTTGAGATCTCAAAAAAAAAACCAAAATTTTCCTAAACTGTTCTACTTTCTTATATTTTAAATTCATATTCGGATTCAGCGGAAAATGATGGTCAATTGACAGATCACATTTTTTATAAACGGAAAATGATGCGAAATGATGGTCAAGTGACAGATCAGATTTTTTTATAAACTAATGTTGTTGGGTTTGGCACAAATATCTTCGTAGTTGCTCTACGTTGATTGACATTGACTACATTTTAGATTTAAGTTTTTCTCGTTAACCTAAGACGCAATCCGAAGTTAATTAAACTCGGATAATATTTGCGATCTCCGCCTCCTAATTCAGAGTACATTGCTGATTTTTCATATTTCTTCATTCCTAAGCAAGTAATTATTCAATAATCAAGCAATAATTCAAACATTTTAGCATCGTTTTAAGAGTTTTGACCAGCGTTTATTGGATTCTCGACCAGATTCCACAACAAAGAAGATGCAAAAGCATTTAAAAAAAAAAATAATAATAATAATAATAATGATAATAAAAAAAAAATTAAACATTGTCTGAAATAACGCCCTCTGTTTTAAACTCGTAAGACGCCTATGCATCGGCAAGCACTTATCACATGTGTGGGTGTATGTATATGGGTTTAAAAAGCATAGGTACAAATGTATGTAAGTCTAATATTGAATTGACAGTAAGGAAAATCAAAGTAAAAAATAACTACATACTTACAAATACCGTATGAATCGTACTTATTTAGAATTGCGTGGGATTATATACAAATTCGTTAATTAAATAGAAAATATAGAAACTGTTAGTGATGTGCACGTGCACTTACCCATTTATTGTATTTAGTAAATCGTATGTTGTACTCGAAAAGTAATTGCAAGCATGCATACATACAAGTATACATTAGACTGCATCACTCCCCATAGAAAATAAAATCGGTACTATTTTTCCATTGGAATTATAAAATATATTTTAAGACGTCCACCAAAATATTTCGGAAAAATATTAAGACTTAAGTGAGCTGGCCCGATTTGAAAATACCTCCAAAAATGGTTTTTTTTTATGAATAAAAATAGTTTCTTAAAGATTTCTTTTGAAAAAATCCCCTCAAATGACAAAACGGCTTAAGCTTAAAATATTTGCATAAAAATATAAAAAAAAAAATTTAAAAAAATTTTAACGGAATCGTAATGATGATGCTGTTTTTAGCATTTTTCAAAGATTGGTATAAGAAAAACTTGAATAACTGAACCTAAACTCTTCCGATTTAGACTTAAGAGGTGTCATTGGAAAGGTATTTTCTCACCCTTTTCATTTATTTGCTAATAAACTTATTCAAAGGATGGAACAGAAAGGTAGGAGAAACGAACCTCATTCAAAGTTGAATTAAGATCTTCGGTATTCGAAAAAAAAGATGGGACACGAATGACGATTTTTTTGGCCAGAAATAAAAACGGTGTGAAAATACCTTTCTACTGAGATCACATAAGTCTAAATCAGAACATTTTTGGTCCATTATTACGATTCCATTGAAAAGATTTTTAAATATTTTTATGCAGATTTTTTAAGCTTATTCCAATTTGTCTTCTGAGGGGACTTTTTAAAAAATGTTCTTTAAGAAACTATTTTTATTCATAAAAAACTTCATTTTTGGAGGTATTTTCAAATCGGTCCAGCTCACTTAGATCTTAACATTTTTACGAAATATTTTGGTGGACGTCTTAAAATATAATAAATTTAGTAATCCCGGCGGAAAAAGCGCAACTTTTTTTGGTGATGCAGTCTAGTATACATATGTGCTTTGTATTATGTACGTCTGGACAACGAGATTTTGAGGCGGTAAGTAGTAGGAAGGCAGTCGAAGAATTTTCAAGCTTTTCTGAAAAAAAAACAAATACCACAAATAAAAATAGTCATTAATTTTGTAGCCAAAAGCAGTAATCGCTTAAGTCAAGAAGCTGATTTCACTATAATACATCATTTTTTTATTTCAAACTACAAGGATTTTTTAATGAAGCTTCCTGTCTGACAGTCACAATGAAAATCTAAAACCAGCCTCTCCAATTAAGCGATTATTGGCTTTGACCACAGAATTATACATGTACTTATGTAGAAATGTGTCGCAGTGCTATAACCAACTATCTACATATTTAGAAATGTATGTACACTAGGGTTATGACTTTTTTGGCCTTATTTAACTTTGTAAAAGGCTGTGGTGCCATGTGATGTTCTTTGCCATATAAGGAGAGCGTAAATACATATACCATATATCTCAGTAACCACTGCTTCATTTTTTTTTATCTTTAAACTTTCTGAACTTTGCAGCGCCGCTTCTCCTTTCGCTCTTTGTACAAGTGAGTCGGAACAATTCGCTAGCTGAGCTGTTTAATACTTATAAGTTATTTCTGAAAATGCAACATATTCTATAACAAAAACCATGTGAATCAGATTTATAAACTTTATAAAAAACCGATAATACCTCAACAAATTTTCATCAAAATGTTAAACTTAAAAATAATTGAACTTTTTTGAGTATGAAGTAGAAGAAAATTCGTAACACCACACCGCCAACAAAAATATATCAAAAATAAAAGCTTGAAAACTTAACGGGATACAAACCTGCCTTTTTTAAGCTTCAAATTTTAATGAAAATCTGTTGAATTATTATAAATTTTAAATAAAGTTTGAAAATCGGATTTACATGATTTTTGTTATAGAATATGCTATATTTTTAGGAAAAATCTATAAATATTAAATAAAAAAGGAAAACTGTTAGGCACATAACGGCTATAAGTACGGTAACCATATTTATGGGAGCCGAATACGGGACAAAAAATAATTTTTTGCAAAAAAACCTACAGATCTCAAAGCCTTCATCAATGATCGTAGATGTATCATGCCTGAAACAGCATCCTTATAGTAACATCACAAATTTGTAGGATATTTTTCTCGAGACTTTTCCCCCAAAATTTTTTTGTTTAAAAAGACTCGTTAAATTTAGTATAACTAAGTGCAATTTTGAAGTCGGTAGGACTTTCCGTAAATTTTTGGCAGTTTTTTTTTTTTTTTGTTGATGGTGTTACGAATTATTTTCATCCAAAATATCCCATTTATCAGGGGATAAAAGTCCTTCCGAAGGTCTTCCTGAGAGTCAAGAGCCCTTCCACTCTACATTCCTTTCTGCTTTCTTTTTGTATTGAAGGGCTTTTATAGGATGTGCTTCAGAAGGCCTTTTGGAGGAGTTCTTTCAAAGTTGCTTCTTTAATTTATAAAAATCATACATGTTTGAAATATTTGCCTACGGTTTATATCAAATATGTGTTATAGCAACTTAAAATGATTATTGCAATTCATTTGTAATGCTAAATAATATAAATTTATGCACTCGCGTAAATTGTAAATGGATAAGCCCTTCTAGAAGGCATACAAGGAAGCACTTTTTTCAGTCCAGCTTGGGTAGGCCTCTTAGAATGGCTTTAGTTAAGAAGGCCTACCTAAATTATCTTCTGGGATGTTCGACTACTTTTTAAAAGAGAAGCAAATGGGCAGCACTTTCCAATTGCACTTTATTATACTAAATTTTAATGGCCTGAAAGCTGCAAACCAATTTTTTTTTTAGATTCTAATTAAAAGGTTTGAAATTTTTGGTGAAACATTGCAGAATTAATTTTTATAGTTTCTCGCACAAAGTTTGAAATTTGGATTGGATTGATAAACATGAAATCTAAAGACAAATAGAATTTCGAGTCTTGATTTATATTTTGGTCACTGTATTTATCCCTCGATTCCAATCACAGGCATTCAGGTTAGAAAATAATAACTGTTTATGGAGAAAATTACGATCATACATATACCAACATCACTTAAAACTGGTTCATGGCATGCCATTTTAATGAGCTGCTAAGGCGTTGAAATATCGAACACCGAATACGGGACAAATACAGGACATTTGCAAGAAATACAGAACATTTGGCGTCCCGCATAATAACAATAATAATAATAATAATAATAATAATAATAATAATAATAATAATAA
>NW_023458562.1:21149172-21159733 GCF_013731165.1 Rhagoletis pomonella
ATAATAATAATAATAATAATAATAATAATAATAATAATAATAATAATGATTGATTGGCGCTTACACATATGTTAGTGTTTGGCCGAGCTTCTCCTCCGACTCGTGGTGTGCGCCTTGATGTTGTCACACAAAGCGGAGGAACCTACAGTTTTACGCCGACTCCGGAGGTTTGCCATTGGCTACCGAGGGACGACCGCTGTTAAGAAAAAACCTTTTTCAATATTTTTTTGCGATGTTGCTTTGACCAGGGCTTGAACCCAGGTGCTGATGAGTGAAAGCGCGCACTGCTTACCACTATGGGTAAAAAAAGGGGACTGTCCCTTATAATACAGGACGTATGGTCACCTTAGTTATAAGTTTTATCGCGATAACGTTGCCACATAACAGTTATTAGATCAGAAATATTTTTTATTTCGCCGATAAGAGTTATAACCCAACGTTTACTTTTTACGTTGCCTGATAATAAAAAATATTTTTCATGTAATAACTGGTTAGATACAACGTTTTCGTTCAATTTCAGAATTCGGGCAACGTTTTCAATTTGTAAATTCGATATAACAGTTTTTTTTTTGGTCCCTGAAAACTGTCAATGCTGAGGATAAAAAGGGGCGCTATTCAAGTGGTCGGCACTGTATTTTAATTATATATTCTGTTTCTAGGCAACAAGAGTTTTCAAAATATTTTTCACTTAAATCTATAACCTATACGCTCACCATAGCTTGGCTATTAGCTTAGTAAGTAAGTATGTACATAAGTATGTATGCATATATATTTATTTTACAAACTTAGTCTACTTGGCGATATTTATGCATTTGTTAAGCTTAACAAGATCAACAAATTCGGATAATGTCATGTACAATGTCATACGTAAAAATTAATAGATTTCAGCAACTTCAGCTGCCGAACTTACTCGTTAAATTTTTCTTTTGCATGTACATACATATGTATGTATATACGTATGTATGTTTAACCTGCCAAATCAGTAATGACGGTAGGTAACACCGGCACTGCCTGAATCTAGTCGACGTCATCGCCATCGGCTGCGCTCTCTGGTTGAGTAGCAGTGTTTTTTGATTCTAAAACACACAAAAATCACTATCTCACTACTTATCGGTTACACCAGAGACCTCAATAAACAAAACGATTGTTTAAAACGACCCGTTGAAAGCGAAATTCCCTAAATGATGGTTGCTTGATATTAGCGCATTACTTTTATTGTTCCAGTTGTAGCCAATGCTACTGTTTCTATTTATTGTTGTGTTTTTTTTTTTGTTCTTACATTGCATTGTTGTTGTTGTTGTTGTTGTTGTTGTCGCTGTTCAAGCAGCAAGCATCAGGCACACATTAAAAACCCATTCCGTATGCTAAGCAGAAGAATTCGCTAATAAAAAAGCAGCTGGTGCTTGAGATTCTTTGTTGGGGAGTTGTTGGTGGCCATTGAGTCTTGAGTGGTCTGTGGTAGCAACTACATACCATTGTCTGAGCGGTAGTTAATCGGTTTCGATCAATTTCTGATTCAGCTTAACTCTGTGATCCACAAAGCAAGATATCGTCGAAGACCATTAAATAACAGCAAGTACACATGTACATACATATGTACGTATCTATGTATGCAGCCATATGTGTGTGTGTATAGCAAAACCGCATGGCCATGAGTTTGCAAAATGACTTACATTCATGCATATGTACATACATATGTATGCGCATGTATCGATCCATCGGCTGTAAGCTTGTACGATTTTGTTGCAAGAGCCCCTATACTCCGTCCCTTCGACTCGGCAGCGATCTGCAAGCCACCAAGAAGGCATTTGGTCAGACCACAGACAACAGTCTGACTACTATGCTTGCAATTCTGGTGGAAAACTGTAAAGAGTCAACTAAGCCCGGGTTGCTCAAACGGCTAAACGGCAGGTGGCAACTATTGACAAGCTGCCGCACGATCTGTCAGTCAAAGTCACACAAGGGTCCATCGCACAATTTTGCCGCGAGTTTTGATTCTTGCGAATAGCTCTGCACATATGCACCTACGGGTGTGTGTATCTAAGTATGTACATATGTGTATTGACAACTTACGTAAATGAAATAATGGTGCTTATGTTAAATAAAAACATTTGAGCCATTTCATATGTAAGTCCGGATTGTATGTAAATAGACAAAGTAGCTTTGAGTGCAAATGTATTTTTATTGTTTTTAGTATATATTTATCACACAAATTTTGATTATTATCCCGAAGGTCCAATGTCCGCTCACTAAAAAGGAATTGTGATCCCGTAATTTAGATTCAGCTTCGAATAATGCGTTTCTCTTATATTGCCGATAAATCTTGGTAGAATTCATGAGTTCCATCGCCCAATCCACAAAAAGTTAGCTAAATGGTATTGCCCCCAACACCACTAAGAACATCAGTTCAATTAATTTCTTCTAATTTTTATCTAATTTTAGTAGCTTAAAATAGGAATTCCGCCAACGTAGAACAGCGTTGGAAATCCAATACAAATCTACTTGTCCCTACATACGTATCAGCTCCTCTGGACCAGCTCAAAAATATTTTTTATTGAAATCAAAACCTTCAAAAATTGTCGATTCATAAATCAAATAATTTAAATCAGCCCTGCGGTTTTACATATGTACATATAATATTGTGAACTCAAGACAATTTATAAAGAATTTGTATTGGTCAGCCAGTCTTAGGTCAAGCCAGATTGGACCAATTCGCATTGCTGCGAGCCGTGACTGCATTAACTATATTCAATGTACGATTACAGGAGTGAAGCAGTCGTGCAACTAGAAAATGTTTATCGAGGTGTAACCCTTATCATTTATGCGCAATTCTACATATACATTAGCGTGGGCCGAAAATCTGCTTTTGTAGAATTTTTATTGATAATAGTAAAAATAAAACCTACTAAATTTCGGTATTAAAAACTGTAGAACAGCGCTTTTGCAAAATCATAAGGAGGCCTTTTTAAGAAATTTAACACCGTGTTCACCTCTAAAACAAAATTAATGCTGGTCGCATCGGGACTTGGACGTGGGTGCCGAGTAGTTTTTTGTTTGCACAAATGCATATCTGACGTGTTTTTTTTATTTTTGTTACAAAATCTATGTACATATATATGTATGTATACCTAATCGCCGGCTGAGTGGATGATCGCCCTATCTCACTCAAGAGTCCGATTTTCAGGATTTAGTCCGAACTTACAGAAAACCTGTACCTAGGAACACTTCTCAGGGCCAGTTTTTCAGTGCCGGTTTAAACTTAGATTACGTAAACTGCATGTAAATTGAACGGCTGGTTGGCATTTGATTGACTAATCTAAAGGGTCGGTTACTCAATGTCTGATTAACAGCAATCTCTGGTTAAACATAGTCATCGACGTTACCGACTCCCTGCTGTATGGATAGAGTCGAAGACGTCGATAACGATGTTTAACCGCAGATTAGTGTTAACCAGACATTGAGTAACCGGCCCTGAGTTGAAGCCACAGCCCTGCACTGAAAAACTGGCCCTTAGAGAGTAAAGAATTTATTCTGGCGAACAGCTGTGTTGTAAAAGCAAAGAATTTTACATTTGTTAAAAATTAAAACCTAAGTAAACAAGGAAATATTTTAATATGTATTCCACATCCGTCAGCCATCGATTCCGCTCTTGGAATATAAAATTCCTTCTAAGCTGCTTTTAGCAGAACTTGTTGAACATTCGCATTCGCAAAACATTTGATGTGCGGATGTCAATACGAATGGTTAAAATGATGCGAATCGTTCGTATAAGCGAATGCGAATACAAATATTCGTAACATCACTAATTTAATTAAGTATTCAGGTATAAATGAACGCTCGAGCTGTTCACTCGTATGCACATAAATATGTATGTATGTAGAAATGTATGCAGGTATGAGCCAATGCCAAAACGCCCAGCCAATAATGTGTAACTGTCAAATCAGTGGCGAGCGATGATCTTTTATTGGTCGATAGAGCTGTGCTTCAAACATATTGCTGGCGCGCTACCACAGCGATTCGCTTACCGCTTTCTGTGTACATGTTAGATACTGACCGGAGGGTTGGATCGAACGATGGAACCGATTGGTGCATTAACGACTTAATTGATTGATTTCACACTGTTTAATTTAAGCTAATATATGTATATACACACATACATATATGTACGCACATATGTGTATTTTCAATTTGTACACTCTTATGTTTGTGCATAAATATTTACTTGCATAGGTATGTAGAAGTGGATAAGAAACAAAATGACTGATTAGTAGATGGTGTATATCTTTACAAATTTGTATGTAAGTATAGTTTTTTTTTTACGACGAAGCGTCGAACGCCTGTACCCGTCTGCGTGAGATTTTAACTCAAACAAAACCTCCTAAATACAATCCGCGCCTACGCTTCGGATGGACGAATTTCAAAGCCGCACTGCCTTGCCGGTAGGAACGACCTACGATGCAGTCCTCGTCTTCGCTTTGGTTAGTGATGTCATGTTGGGAAGCCGTCGAAAGGCACAAGTTGCTGAACCGCCATGCCATGGCGGTTGGAGCGACATAGGTTCCACTCCGCGTCTGCGTTTTGGTTTGGTCTAATCACCGGTGATACGCCGCTGTCTCTCCAGGCTCCTCAATTGTTTAAGAATTGAAGACAGTGTGTCGCTAGTTCATTACCATTCACTGGCTCAATTCATTATGCAATCGACTACCGACTGTGGCGTAAACACCTCTACTTCGTCGAAAAGATGTGGTCACCAATTCTCAGCGCTCACGGATCACACGTAGTCTGGCAAGTCCGATGTCATACATACCACTGGCCAAAGCCATTTGTTTCTTTCCCTTCCTTAATAATTGAACCACCGTGGGTGTTTCTTATAGCACAAAAATTCGAGAACGTTTGCCGAGTTCGGGGCGGCTAAACAATCTAAAAAATACTTGTTGAAGAATTGGTTGCGCGTGTTGGCCAGGGCGGGACCATGGTAGAGATAATTTTCGATGCCCTACGCCTCTTCCTCGTATCTGCAACTGCGGCAAAAAGCATTGGTGGGGTATTCTAACCTTTTAGCGTGTGTACCCATCAGGCAGTGTCCGGTGATTACCAGTAATCTGAGAGAAGCACGATCCAGTCGAGTGAGAGCTATGGATCGCTTTATATCAATCGTTGACAAAATTTGCATACCTTCCTTCATGGCCAATACCTTTTCAATCGTCGATACGATTTCGTGAAGTGGAGGTTGTAATTTTTTTATATTCCATCCAATTTATTCGTCACTTAGCCTCTCTAGAGTTTTAAGAAGGAATGAAGTTAGGCTATAAGCCTGTAATCTTTCGATTTCACATGAGCGGCCCTGCTTACTTTTGGGAGGAAGACCACCTTCCCCTTTGTCCACTCGTATGGTATGTGAATTAGGGTTAGGCAAGGTGTAAAAATCTGAGAAAGCAGAGGGCACAGTACATCCTTAGCTTCTCATAACTTATGGTCTCACTTAGTGACCGTAGGTGTCGTCATAGCTGTCCGGGAAGTGAGTGCTCATAATGATCTCCAAAATTTCGTACACGATGATGTCGTCACTGTTAGGCTTCTGGATAGAGTTCATACTTGAAGAAGATTTCGACAGAACTTTTCTGATCGTGGTTGCCTCAGAGTTCTCTACTATGTTAGCGTTTCGCCCTCTTTATGGACTTCTTGAACAATCTGAGTGCATCCTTGTAGGGTTGCTAGAGACCTGTTCGCTTGGCTTGATTGAAAAGCCGCCTGCTGTTTTTCCTCAGTACTGAAATCTCAGGTTCCACCACTGTGACTTCTTTTTCGGGAGGGTGCTTGGGCAGGAGGCCCTGAAACCAGCGTTACACATTGGAAAGGTATTTTCCCACCATTTTTATTCGTCTTTGCTAATAAGCTCATTCAAAGGATGAAAGAGAAAGGTAGGATGAACGAACATCATTCAAAGTGGATTTAAAATGTGTTGGTATTTGAAAAAAAAAAATTGGGACACGAATGACCTTTTTGCACATAAATAAAAATAGTGGGAAAATACCTTTCTACCGATATCCCATAAGTCTAAATCAGAATAGTTTTGGCCCAGTTATTTAAGTTTTTCGTAAATCAATCTTTGAAAAAAGTAAAAAACAGCATCAAAAATCTCATTATTACGATTCCGGTGAAAAGATTTTTAAATATTTTTATGCAGATTTTTTAAGCCTAATCTGTTTTGTCATCTGAGGGGACTTTTTTCAAAAAGTTCTCTAAGAAACTATTTTTATTCATAAAAAACTCCATGTTTGGAGGTACTTTCAAATCGGTCCGGCGGAAAATCCGCAACGCAGAGAACCATTTTGAAATATGAGTGTTTTTACCCTCTAGAAAATAATTTATGTAACCTCACATACGCGGTTTTGCTTTATCTTGAAACGTGGTTTTGCATTTTGTTGATACGCGGTTTTGTACTTTAAACGACGATATGTATATGTATACATGTTTACACACATGTGCTTGCTTACAATATATTTTTCCATTGTTTTTGCGTTGATGCTTTAAATACGATGCAGCAGATCGCTACAGCTCAACCGAACTAAAATGCTTACCAAATTGCCACATGTTGAAATTGAAATTTATTTGAATACACATACCATCCTAAAGTGGGCCTCAAGAAGCTGGGATTTGCACTTTTCGGCCATAAACTGTGCCATGAACATTAATAAAGTCAGCCAGCTGGCGCGTACTATGAGAAAAACTGATATGCATTCGATTTTTATTTGTGCGAGACGTTATTAGCATCGAGTAGGTTCGATCGGAGCTTAGTGAATAGCGACAGCCTGTGCTACCGTTTTTATGGGGATACACCAAAAGTGCAACATTTTCGTCAAAGCTTAAAGTTTTCGTTTTAATTAAAATTAATCGAACACAAGCAATAATATTAATTTAACTATTTTAGTGTAGGATGTGAATATGTTAACGGAGAAGCATTGGAGGCTAAACATTTTAATTTTTATTTTCCCTTATGTTATGATCACGCCAATTACCGAATTGTAATTGAACTACTTTCAATATTTTATCGAAAATAATAAGTCTGTATTTAAAAATTCCGATGACTCAGTGCTTACGCAAAAATACCAAAACTGGTATAATATTGAAATGTTTACACTTCTTTGAATTAAAATACATATATGGCAAGTTATATGTAGTATTAGGATCACGGCTACGCGAAATATATGGATCTGTAAAAGTTCTCATTTTCTTGTATTTATTCCCATACGATACATATGTACATACATACATACATATATTCAGAGCAAGTAGTTAGGAGCAGGTGGTACTTGTATATTAACCGGCAATGCTTCTATATTTGGTGCTTAAGTTTTTGTATAAAAATAACATGCACCAATGTCTCGGATTTAAGCAATCCATATACATACATACATAGTGTCACGAAAGTGCAACCATGCAACTAAATCCCCAGCAAATTGGAAGAAATTTATTATGTGACATTTCGTATGCTTGAATTGATGGCAATCCGCCCAAATACGAAAAGCAATTCACTATGTTAACGTCCATGATTTTGTTATTTCCCACGGAGACTAATGTACTGATATCAGCCAACGCTTTGAGTGCCACACTTGTCAGCGATTTCGTTTCCAAAAGGATGATAAGGCACACGCAGGTGAATTGAAGATGCATATGTATGGATGTATGTATATGCACATACTGATATATGAACATACGCATATGCATGTGTGTATATATAGAGGCATCTGCATGGATACATAAGTACGTATGTAAGACGAGTACTTATTTCTTAATTTTTATGATAATTTTTATAAATTTTAGTTTTCGGCATTTATAAACAGGGACCGAGAATGCATTCCAGATCTGGTTTAGTTCTGCATGAGAACAAAATGTATGTGAAGATCGTTACCACAAAGGAACCAAACGGGAACGTGTATTGAGAGCAGTATGAACGGGAACAAAATGAGAACAAACGGTTCGGGAGCGTTTCCGTAAAGAACAAAATGCCAACACAACTCTCGGGAACGTTATCAAAGAGAACAGAATGAGACGAAACTTTCGATTTCACGATTGGTAATTCTAAGCCAGATGAAAGCTGGCTCATTTCAACTTTCAGATCATTTACCATTAGGGTGAACTGTACATTTATGGAACAATTTTTTCGTTTTCTGTGCAAGAAAGGTCCGTGTCTTAAGTCTTTCGTTGACTTAATTTGCATAGTTATCTTTCAGTTCTTTTTTGATAAATTTTAATATTCAAACATCTCTAAATGATGGATCGCTATAAGAAAAATTTTGTTTTGAGAGAAAATTTGTTCCCGTTTCGTTCTCTGTCAGGTAGTTCCTGAGACTTTAGTTCCCAAATTGTTCTTCGAAAAAGTTCCTGAAACTTTTGTTCCCCTTTTGTTCTTTGCTTAAACGTTCCGGAACGCTTTGTTCCCATTAGAATGTACTCTTAGAATGTTGCCGAAAGTATTGTTCGCATTTTGTTCTCTTTGGGCACGTTGCACAGGGTTTTCGTTTTTATATAATTCCCATTGATAACGTTCTCGACGGTTTTTTCTCATTTCGGGTTTGGGTTTGAAGTGTTCTTGCGAGCAAAACTACGAGAACGACATTTAATTTCGATCATACCTTTTGTTATCGATTCCTGTTTATAAATATACTTATGAATGATGTATGTAAAAGTGGTAATTGACAAGTTATAATCATATCGATGGATGTACAGTGGTCGAACAAATTATAGCCGCACAACATTTGCACAAATTTTAACATATTATTTTTTATTTAATTTTGGTTATTCTTTATAAAAATGTAGTTCATTCCTTAACAAATCCCGTGTAAATACAACTTTCAAACTTTGCGCAATATTTAAAAGAAAGTTCCAACAAACTTTCGTAAAAATGTCGAGCTTTTTAATTAGATTTCCTAGAAAGATTTTCACTATGCAGTTTTGCAGCATTGTAGTAGAATAAAGTACTAAAAACTAAAAACTACCGTAGATTTTTTAGAATTTCGTTTGTCGTATTTGCATCCATATAACGAATAAATACAATCTATCTTAGTTTATGCAGCTCGCTCGAGCATTTAAACTAAGTTTAAACTACAATTAGATTTAAATGTACACTAAAAAACTGGTCCTTAGTTAAGCTCTTGTTTGCGGTTACGTTGACAAAAATTTAATTATGCTCTGTGAATCCAGTCCGTAATAATTTTATTTTAGTAATTAACAAATTCGCATAAAGTGATAAAGAAAGATAGTTTTTTTTTTATAAAAAATTTTGATTTTTCTAGAACCCCGCCAATTAGTGTTTTCATAGTAGTGTCTTCGAATACCTTCACAACAGCTAAAGCCCACTTTCTTTTAAGGTCTTGAAGACCTTTGGCCACACTTTTGGTGACGTTCTTTTCCCGTTCAGTATCTCTCATTCGGTCCTAGTTTGGGACAGTTTGGTGGATTGGCTTCTATAGGAGCCAAATTTACACACGTTATTCCTTAAAGCCACCCTAATTCTGATGTTGCGTAGTGACATGCAGCGCGGTCAAACCACAACAAGGTGTATACTTCATATAGCCTTCGTTTTTGTTTTAGTTCCACACAGAAATGAACTTAAGAATTTAACCTTACTTGACAATTTCTTTTCTGAAATGCTTTGCCTTTTCACGATCATGATACGCCTTCTATGCTTTTACCGGAACCTTTCTTTCGACCAATACTTCGGTTGGCATTAAACCGTTTAACATCAAGGAAGCGCTTTTGTGGCAATACCCACCTCTTAGGTAATCTTTTTAAATACCAATCAGGTTGCCTCTGAACTCCGATTTCACACTCACCGCACGCAGTCTGTCGGTTTCAACCTCCAATAGCTTTACTCTTGAGCAGAATACATTTGCTCCTCTAGGACCACCCAGGTGGGTCATCATTCTGGCGAGCTCTGCATACGTTGTTAACTCTATTTGGGTTACATATTCTGCATGTGAGCTGAAACTGAGCCTTTTATCGATTGTAACTCCTATTTCTGATTTCATATTTCTCTCTCGTATTTACATATATCGATTTTTAATGCAAGGATTTTAATAATAATAATAATAATAATAATAGATTGGCGCTTACACATATGTTAGTGTTTGGCCGAGCTTCTCCTCCGATTTGTGGCGTGCGCCTTGATGTTGTCACACAGAGCGGAGGGACCTACAGTTTTACGCCGACTCCGAACGGCGATTGTATTTTTATGAGAAGCTGTTTTTCATGGCAGAAATACACTCGGAGGTTTGCCATTGCCTGCCGAGGGACGACCGCTGTTAAGAAAAAACCTTTTTCTATATTTTTTTTCGATGTTGCTTTGACCAGGGTTTGAACCCTGGCGTTGCGGAGTGGAAGCGCGCACTGCTTACCACTACACCACAGCGGCCGAGGATTTTAATAGATATTCCCTAATCCAAAGGTCAATTGGTCTCATATACTTACATAAGTATCTATATATACAATATCTATGTGCATACAGTATCGGCCATATCTATAGCACGCCATTTCAAAGTGATATTGTGTGCCACTTATG